>NC_054387.1:87638176-87963176 GCF_017654675.1 Xenopus laevis
AGAGAGAGATAGAGGATAGGGAGGAAAGGTGGGTGCTGGATTGGTTTTGTGTGTTTGTTAGCACCAGGCATCCTAGGGATGAAAGAGGGGTCTTGTGAAATAAATTGGTGGTGGCGGCTAGGACTGCTCGTTTTTTTGATGTGTGAACTACTTTGCTAGAATGTATTGCATATTGGTTAAGGTTTGTTTGTGTTGGGCTACTGTTATCAACTCAAGGCCATAATAGGGCCGAAGTCTCAGGTGGCAGCGTCGTCTTACTGAAGCTATGTATTCTGCTTGGGTGGGGGTTCTTCCACATACATGTTGTGTAAGTAAAATGAGCTGGGGATATGGGTTTCGCCCTTTGAGTTTAAAGGATTAGTTAGTGTATGATGGTCACATGGTTAGAAAGTGCAGAATGTATGAGTGGCCATGGATTTGTTTGAATTTGTTGTGTAGTTTATATCTTTGAATTTATTTTTTATTTGAGCCATGCCAGAAAGCAGATGCAATGGGTAGTTTAATAGGATGGTTATTCGTTAACCCAGCTCTCTCTTAGTATTGTGAGTTGTATGGTTAATATCTGGTTGAATTCTGGGTAATTACGACTCCAACTTTTTAGTTCGGTATTAGATTAATTTTTATTTTATAGATTGATTATTGACTTTTTTCTTCTGACTCTTTACAAGCTTCAATGGGGGTCAATATGACATGTCAATAGTGTAATTGTGTATACGTGACCATGGAGGATATATACCATTTCTGATATATAGTGAGAGGACCGTATTCGAATATTATGACTAGATCTGCTCTATTTATAAAAGTTCGGCAGTAAAGTAATGTAGGCTTGTACGCTCCATACTATTCTATTTTAGATGGGGTCTTCTATCATTATATGTAGACAGCTTGGGGATAAGAGGTAGATCATAATAGGGACACAGGAGAAACCAATTATTCAGAAACCCTATAAAAAATAATGTAGACAATTGGATATAGGGAGGTAATGCTCTAGAACTATGCTGGTAGTGCAGCTACTCAAAATAGATTCAAAAAAGATATAAATGTTAAAGGTGAAAAATTGCAACCTTAGTTCTTTAAAAATCCTTATACTCTATCAGCTACTAAAAGCTAACTAAAGGGGACAGCCTTTTAGTGCGATAGGAAGCCAGAGTTGGGGACCACCAAGGAGTAATACATAGTGGGTTAGAAAGTGCTAATCCTTCTTATGGGAGAATAAAGCCGCGCCTATATACAGATTTATTCAGCATGAGACTGCGACAAATTTTTTCAGAGACCTCTTTCCATCCCAGGACAGGTCACTCACTTGGACATCGCGCCATGTCGTCCTATTCCTCTCTTTTGAGGATACGTGGCTCTTTCCCAGGAGGCACTTCCATGATACCATCGGTATCCTTACTCGCAGGCTGAAATTTCCTGTACTTTCAGCGCTGTGAACCTCTTTTGATCTACTATGTGTTTTATCTGGCCTTTTATACTCATGATAGTTCCCATTCGGGCACTGTCTATATGCATCCCATAAGCAGCAAATTCGGGCATTTGGTAACTAATACTAGACGAAAATATGATCCTCCTGTTGCGACCAGATGAACTCTTTTTCAGGGTTTCATAGCTTAGAGAGACAGGCTAAGACGTTATTCTGCGAGAGAGAGCGGGTTAGATCTTATTCAGGAAACTGCTAGTGTTTCGTGAGATACGCGATTTGTCTGACGAAGATGTGCGGCGGGAGGTTCCTTTAGAGGCGCTTTGGTTTTATTGCTGTGATTAACAGAAAGGAATACCTCATTATGAAGTCATTGTATACAGGCCCTCAGAGGACTATTGATCATGTATATTAGGTTGTCATAGAAGAAATCAGTGCATTGCGGCACTACTGTTGAACTTTAATGTACATGAAAGAAGTAGCGATAAAGGAGAAATAGTCCTATTCGGTTTGTTTCACTCTGGAACCCCCCGGAAGGCTGGTGGAGATGGACGCTGCGCCTAAGATGTAGGGGGCGCCTGTTAAATGAGATTGTGAGTCCCAGTTCGAATCCCGGGAGAGTTCAGAGGTGGTATCTTTTGGAACCTTGGGTAGGCTGATGTCTTGGAGGAGTTTTGAAAAACGCCGTGTTATTTTCAGAGATCGGCATTAGCATCAGTTAATGGGGAAAGATTCTCTAAGCATCCATGGTGTTTCTAACTATATACCGGGTTCCGGATCCCAGGAAGGGCTTGCACTGTGGTGAACAGTAAGGTGCTGCTTATGGGGCCTCGGGGCGTCCCCGAGTTGAATCCTGGCTGGGTATCCTTTGCAAGCTTGGAGGCAATCCTTAAGATTCGTGTTCTTCAATTGCATTTGCCAGTTTAATGCTAAGGGTCAATCGATCGGTTTATACTGCTCTGGGACACTTGGAGCCTGTGGATCATAGGCGGTGAGCCAGGCAGAAGGTGGCTTGTTAGAACTGGCCGGGGAGACCGAGTTAGATTCCACGGGTGAGTATGTTTTGGAACTTGGAAGGAATGACTTAAGAAATGCCGGGCCTTTTTATATAACAGGGTCTTTGCTATGTGTGGTGGATTGGTGAATTACAGTTGAACTTGCATATGGTTATTGGGTTAGGAAGAAGGCGGATTTTTTAGCACTGGAACAAATTGGTAATGTTTAAACATACACCGAGAGGACATTGGCGATGTTCGGCGGCGCGGCTGATGTCGTTTGCTGTAATGGCGGGGGCTCCGAGTTTCAGGATCTTGTATGGGTAATCCAGGTTTGCGGCATTTAGATGGCGCCAATGTAGGCCACAGGTGCTTAAGGTTTGGGGGAGTCTCTTTTCTAAAGGCCTTCTTTCATAAGGGAGTTGGAGCTGGATTTGTAAATTGTTATGACAATTTGCTGAATCTGCTATGCCGTTGGGTAAGAAAAGAGGAATTTTAAGAGAACCATCCTGGAGAAGGACTGGCGTGTGCGGGTTGCCTATCTAAGGCTGTTAGAAGAAATGGCGAAGGGTGTTCCGATTTCGATTCTCGGTGGTATGTCATGGTGGTTGATTTACATTAGGGGCATGCCTTAGATTCCCTTTTCTTCTAGCTGCATTAGCGCAGTTTAAGGCTAATGTTATCGAATTTGGATTTGAAATCTTCCGATGAGACCGGGCCGCTCGCCGCGAATCAATGCCTGAAATCTTGGCGCTGTGGCTTACTCGCAAGGCTAAAGTGTGTGATTTAAACAGCGTGCCGAGCGCTTTGACTCGCGAGTAGCTCGAGCGGTGACCCCGGATTGGAAACTTGGAGGCATGGCTGTTAGATTTCTTTTTCAAATTGCCATGTTTTACTGTTTTACCCCACAGAGCGCTGAATTTGAGCTTCGCGTTGGGCTAGTCTGTTCACCACCCGGGGTATGTGTTTTTTTTTCCATTTGGCTACATTAAAGCACAGTTAGTGTACAATATTGTGGGTATATAGACGACGTACTTTGGGTTTGTGTTTTTAAACAGCATAATATCCAGATAACACCGACGTTTTTTAAGTTCTGTACAGACATACCGAAATAGCAATTTTTCAAGGGTTGCGTGGGTGAGCTAGCAAACCCAAGAGGGCAGCAGGGAGGGTGTTTGCTATATGGGGATTCCGCAAATCGTGTGATGGCAAGGCATGGGAGGAAGGTAAAGAAAGGTAAGGTATGGGGCAAGGTATGCGCAAGGTATGGGATAATGTGTTCATGGGGGACCCAATGCCAGAAGCAAGAATGCATGGGTAGTTTAAAGGAAGTGGCTTCCTCTTACGTTATTTTTGTTGGTATGAAATGGCCAATTCTAAGATTCTTTTCATTGGTCTTACAATTAATTTTTTATGTTTTGATTTATTGCTTTTTCTTCCTGACTTTCTTTCTACTTCAAACTGGGGGGTCATGGCCATATCTAAAAAAGAGTGCCTCTGCAAGGCTATACATTTTGTTATTGGCTTTGTTATGACTTCTTCTAATTCGGTCTCTACTTTTATATTCGTCTCTTTCAATTAATGCATCGGTGGCTAAGGTAAATATGGGACAGAGCAACCAGATTTAGTGGAAGACGACACATACTGAAGCTGCTTGAATAAAAAGATCAAAAATAAATAACAAATTTGGCCAATTGTTGAAATTATCTTACAGCATACTAAAAGCTAACTCAAAGGACAACCTTTTAGTGGATAGGAAGAGATGGGGAACCCACCAAGGAGAATATTAAGTGGCGTTAAAAGGAAACTATATTAGAAGAAGCCAGCAAATAAGTTTATTCAGCAAGCACCTGCGACACATTTTTTTTCAGCAAGACCTTTTCATCCTCAGGCAGGTATCCACTTGGATGCGCCATCGTCCCCTTTTCTTTGAGATACGCTGTTGTCTTTCAGGAGGCGACTTCCCACTGATCCATGGTACCTTACTTCCAGGCTGACATTTTCTGTTCCATTGGCCATCTTATCAGCTGGCAACTGTTTCAGATCATCGGGCACTGTTGACAACGAGACTTCACTGATCAACAGCACCATCTGATCCTTCTTCGACACCAATGCTGTTCGACGTGAGGTTTTGGGGGGAGGGATGAACTCAGATTGTGCACCGGGGGTGGAATGCTTAATCACTTGGCTATCAGAGAGGTCTCTATAAGGATCCAGGGAGCTATTGACTTTTAAGGCAGAATAGCCTGCGGCACTCCTTGTTTTATCATAGAGAACACTGGTGATGTTCGGTTGTTCACACTGGCAAACCCCCCGGAGGCTGGCTGCTGTGGCGCCTGGATTAGGCGCTGTTACAATGACGGGAGGTCCCCCAGTTTCGAATCGGGAGGTACAGGTGGTATCTTATTGGAAACGCCTTGGAGGATGCTTAAGATTCCTTTTTTAGCTGCAATTAGCCAGTAATGCTAAGGTTATCTATTAAGTAGAAGGACTGGCACTGTGGTGACCGGCTAAAGGTGCGGCTTACCCCCTGGCCGGCAGTACCCGGTTCGAATCCCGACAGGTTCCTTTGCAAAGCTTTGGAGGTATGCTTAAGATTCCCTTTTCTCAATCTGCAATTTGCAAGTTAATGTAAAGGGTCATCCGGAACTGCTCTGGCACACCTTTGGAGTGTGCGACACGGAGGTGCCTGTTAAATGGCCGGGGAGACCCGAGTTCGATTCCGGGTGGTATGTTTTGGAAACCTTGAGGAATGCTTAAGAATCCCTTTCTTCAAGCTGCATTAGCCAGTTAATGCTAATGGTCATCCGGAACCACACCCGAAAGGCCTGGCCCTGTGGCGCGCCGGCTATGTCGTCTGTTAAATGGCCGGGGAGTCCCGAGTTCAAATCCGAGAGGTATCTTTGGCAAACCATGGAGGCGTGCTTAAGATCCCTTTTTCTTCAAGCTGCAGTAGTCAGTTAATTGCTAATGCTCATCCAGAACCACTCCTGGAAGGCTGGCCATGTGGCGTGCCATCTAAGGCGCCTGTTAAATGGCCAAGGAGTCCCGAGTTCGATTCCCGGGTGGTATGTCTTGGAAACATTGGAGGCATGCTTAAGATTCCCTTTTCTTCTAGCTGCATTAGCCAGTTAAGGCTAATGTTCATCCGGAACAATGCCTGAAACACTTGGCCGCTGTGGCTCACCGGCTAAGGTGCCTGTTAAATGGCCGAGCAGTCCCGAGTTCGAACCCCGGTTGGAAACCTTGGAGGCATGCTTTAGATTTCCTTTTCAAATTGCATGTCTTTACATGTCTTTCACCCCACAGAGGCTGAAATTTGAGTCCCGCTTGGGGCTAGTCTGTTCACACCGGGGTATGTGTTTTTTTTTCCATTTGGCTACATTAAAGCAACAGTTCAGTGTAACAATATGGCTGGGTATATACAGACGACGTCACTTTGGTTTGTGTTTTTAACACAGCATAAATAAACCCAGATAACCGCCATTTTTTCAAGTTCTGTACAGAACACTACTCTGAATAAGCAATTTTCAAGGTTAGCCGTGGGCTGAAGCTATGCAAACCCCAAAAGAGGGCAGCAGGGGAGGTGTTTGCTATATGGGGATTCCCCAAATCGATGTGATGGCAAGGCATGGGCAAGGTAAGGTCAAAGAAAGGTCAAGGTATGGGCAAGGTAAGCGCAAGGTATGGGCAATGTGTTAAATGGGGACCCATGACCAGAAGCAGATGCATGGGTAGTTTAAAGGAGTGGTTCACCTCTACGTTAACTTTTTTGTATGGTATAGAATGGCCAATTCTAAGCAACTTTTCAATTGGTCTACATTATTTTTTTTTATAGTTTCTGAATTATTTGCCTTTTTCTTCTGACTCTTTCCAGCTTTCAAATGGGGGTCACTGACCCCATCTAAAAAGAGTGCTCTGCAAGGCTATACATTTACTGTTACTGCTACTTTTTTATGACTTCTCTTTCTATTCGGGTCCTCTCCTATTCATATTCCAGTCTCTTATTCAAATCAATGCATGGTGGCTAAGGTAATATGGACCAGAGCAACCAGATTGTGGAAACCACATACTGGAGAGCTGCTGAATAAAAAAGATTCAAAAAATAAATAAAACAAATTGCAAATTGTCTCGAAATATCACTCTCTACAGCATACTAAAAGCTAACTCAAAGGGGAACAACCCTTTTAGTGGATAGGAAGCCAGATGGGGAACCCACCCAAGGCAGAATACCTTAGTGGGTTAAAAAGGCAACCTTTATTAGAAGAAAGCCAGCCAAATACAGTTTCATTCAGCAAGAGCACCTGCCGACCACCATTTTTTTCAGCAAGACCCCTCTTTCCATCCCAGGCAGGTCACCTCCACCTTGGCCATCGTGCCATCGTCCCTCCCTATTCCTCCTTTGAGCTACGCTGTGCTCTTTCCCCAGGAGGCGACTTCCACTGATCCATCGGTCACCCTTACTCCAGGCTGACATTTCCCCTGTTCCATTGGCCACTCTTTACTCCAGGCTGCAACTTCTTCAGATCCATCGGGCACTGTTACACCAGCCAGCAACTTCCACTGATCAACGCACCATCTGATCGCCTTCTTCGAGACCCAATGACCTGCTCAGACGATTGACGAGTTTCTGCCGGGGGGGCGGGAATCGAACTCACGACCTTGGTGCACCGGGGGCGGGATGCCTTAACCACTTGGGCTTATCCATAAGGTCTCCTCAGTAAGGCCCTCCAAGGGGACCTATTAGAACTCTATTAGGCAGAAAAGTAGCCTGCCGGCCACTTACCTGGTTAATTGAAGAGACACCATGGGATGGTTCGTTTGGTTCACCTTGAGAACCCCCCCGCCCACCGGGAAGGCCTGGCTGCTGTGGCGCCTGGATAGGCGCCTGTTAAATGACCGGGGAGTCCCCAGTTCGAATCCGGGAGGTCCCAGTGGTATCTTTTGGAAACCTTGGAGGCATGCTTAAGATTCCCTTTTCTTCAGCTGCATTAGCCAGTAAATGCTAATGGTTATCTTATTACCGCTCCCAGGAAGGCCTGGACACTGTGGTGCACCGGCTAAGGTCCCTGCTTACTGGCCGGGAGTCCCGAGTTCGAATCCGACAGGTATCCTTTGCAAAGCTTGGAGGCATGCTTTAAGATTCCTTTTCTTCATTCTGCATTTGCCAGTTAATGCTAATGGTCATCCGGAACTGCTCCTGGGACACTTGGCAGCTGTGGCACACCGGCAAAGTGCCTGTTAAATGGCCGGGGAGACCGATTCGATTCCGGGGTGGTACGTTTTGGAAACCTTGGAGGAATGCTTAAGGAATCCCTTTTCTTCAAGCTGCATTAGCCAGTTAATGCTAATGGTCATCCGGAACCCACACCCGAAAGGCCTGGCACTGTGGCGCGCGGCTATGTCGTCTGTTAAGATGGCCGGGGAGTCCCGAGTTCAAATCCCGAGAGGTATCCTTTGGCAAACCATGTAGGCGTGCTTAAGATTCCTTTTCTTCAAGCTGCAGTAGTCAGTTAATGCTAATGCTCATCCAGAACCACTCCTGGAAGGCCTGGCCACTGTGGCGTGCCATCTAAGGCGCCTGTTAAATGCGCAAGGAGTCCGAGTTCGATTCCGGGTGGTATGTCTTGGAAACATTGGAGGCATGCTTAAGATTCGCCCTTTTTCTTCTAGCTGCATTAGCCAGTTAAGGCTAATGTTCATCCGGAACAATGCCTGAAACACTTGGCCGCTGTGGCTCACCGGCTAAGGTGCCTGTTAAATGGCCGAGCAGTCCCGAGTTCGAACCCGGTTGGAAACCCTTGGAGGCATGCTTTAGATTTCCTTTTCAATTGCATGTCTTTACATGTCTTTCACCCCACAGAGGCTGAAATTTGAGTCCCGCTTGGGGCTAGTCTGTTCCACACCGGGGTATGTGTTTTTTTTCCATTTGGCTACATTAAGCAACAGTTCAGTGTAACAATATGGCTGGGTAATATACAGACGACGTCACTTTGGTTTGTGTTTTTAACACAGCATAAATAAACCAGATAACCCGACATGTTTTCAAGTTCTGTACAGAACACTACTCTGATAAGCAATTTTCAAAGGTTAGCCGTGGGCTGAAGCTATGCAAACCCCAAAAGAGGGCAGCAGGGGAGGTGTTTGCTATATGGGGATTCCCCCAAATCGATGTGATGGCAAGGCATGGGCAAGGTAAGGTCAAAGAAAGGTCAAGGTATGGGCAGGTAAGCGCAAGGTATGGGCATGTGTTAAATGGGGACCCATGACCAGAAGCAGATGCATGGGTAGTTTAAAGGAGTGGTTCACCTCTACGTTAACTTTTTTGTATGGTATAGAATGGCCAATTCTAAGCAACTTTTCAATTGGTCTACTTAATTTTTTTTTATAGTTTCTGAATTATTTGCCTTTTTCTTCTGACTCTTTCCAGCTTTCAAATGGGGGTCACTGACCCCATCTAAAAAGAAGTGCTCTGCAAGGCTATACATTTACTGTTACTGCTACTTTTTATGACTTCTCTTTCTATTCGGGTCCTCTCCTATTCATATTCCAGTCTCTTATTCAAATCAATGCATGGTGGCCTAAGGTAATATGGACCAGAGCAACCAGATTGTGGAAACCACATACTGGAGAGCTGCTGAATAAAAAGATTCAAAAATAAATAAAACAAATTGCAAATTGTCTCGAAAATATCACCTCTCTACAGCATACTAAAAGCTAACTCAAAGGGGAACAACCCCTTTTAGTGGATAGGAAGCCAGATGGGGAACCCACCCAAGGCAGAATACCTTAGTGGGGTTAAAAAGGCAACCTTTATTAGAAGAAAGCCAGCCAAATACAGTTTCATTCAGCAAGAGCACCTGCCGACCACCATTTTTTTCAGCAAGACCCCTCTTTCCATCCCAGGCAGGTCACCTCCACCTTGGCCATCGTGCCATCGTCCCTCCCTATTCCTCCTTTGAGCTACGCTGTGCTCTTTCCCCAGGAGGCGACTTCCACTGATCCATCGGTCACCCTTACTCCAGGCTGACATTTCCCCTGTTCCATTGGCCACTCTTACTCCAGGCTGCAACTTCTTCAGATCCATCGGGCACTGTTACACCAGCCAGCAACTTCCACTGATCAACGCACCATCTGATCCCCTTCTTCGACCCAATGACCTGTTCAGACGATGACGAGTTTTCTGCCGGGGGCGGGAATCGAACTCACGACCTTGTGCACCGGGGGCGGATGCCTTAACCACTTGGCTATCCAGAAGGTCTCCCTTATAAGGCCCTCCAGGGAGCCTATTGACTCTATTAGGCAGAAAATAGCCTGCCGGCACTACCTGTTATATGAAGAGACACCATGGGATGTTCGGTTGTTCACCTGGAACCCCCCCCCCGGAAGGCCTGGCTGCTGTGGCGCCCTGGATTAGGCGCCTGTTAAATGACCGGGGAGTCCCCAGTTCGAATCCCGGGAGGTCCCAGGTGGTATCTTTTGGAAACCTTGGAGGCATGCTTAAGATTCCCTTTTCTTCAAGCTGCATTAGCCAGTAAATGCTAATGGTTATCTATTACCGCTCCAGGAAGGCCTGGACACTGTGGTGCACCGGCTAAGGTGCCTGCTTACTGGCCGGGAGTCCCGAGTTCGAATCCCGACAGGTATCCTTTGCAAAGCTTGGAGGCATGCTTAAGATTCCCTTTTCTTCAATCTGCATTTGCCAGTTAATGCTAATGGTCATCCGGAACTGCTCCTGGGACACTTGGCAGCTGTGGCACACCGGCAAAGGTGCCTGTTAAATGGCCGGGGAGACCCGAGTTCGATTCCCGGGTGGTATGTTTTGGAAACCTTGGAGGAATGCTTAAGAATCCCTTTTCTTCAAGCTGCATTAGCCAGTTAATGCTAATGGTCATCCGGAACCACACCCGAAAGGCCTGGCCACTGTGGCGCGCCGGCTATGTCGTCTGTTAAATGGCCGGGGAGTCCCGAGTTCAAATCCCGAGAGGTATCTTTGGCAAACCATGTAGGCGTGCTTAAGATTCCCTTTTCTTCAAGCTGCAGTAGTCAGTTAATGCTAATGCTCATCCAGAACCACTCCTGGAAGGCCTGGCCACTGTGGCGTGCCATCTAAGGCGCCTGTTAAATGGCCAAGGAGTCCCGAGTTCGATTCCCGGGTGGTATGTCTTGGAAACATTGGAGGCATGCTTAAGATTCCCCTTTTCTTCTAGCTGCATTAGCCAGTTAAGGCTAATGTTCATCCGGAACAATGCCTGAAACACTTGGCCGCTGTGGCTCACCGGCTAAGGTGCCTGTTAAATGGCCGAGCAGTCCCGAGTTCGAACCCCGGTTGGAAACCTTGGAGGCATGCTTTAGATTTCCTTTTCAAATTGCATGTCTTTACATGTCTTTCACCCCACAGAGGCTGAAATTTGAGTCCCGCTTGGGGCTAGTCTGTTCCACACCGGGGTATGTGTTTTTTTTTCCATTTGGCTACATTAAAGCAACAGTTCAGTGTAACAATATGGCTGGGTATATACAGACGACGTCACTTTGGTTTGTGTTTTTAACACAGCATAAATAAACCCAGATAACCCGACATTTTTTCAAGTTCTGTACAGAACACTACTCTGAATAAGCAATTTTCAAGGTTAGCCGTGGGCTGAAGCTATGCAAACCCCAAAAGAGGGCAGCAGGGGAGGTGTTTGCTATATGGGGATTCCCCCAAATCGATGTGATGGCAAGGCATGGGCAAGGTAAGGTCAAAGAAAGGTCAAGGTATGGGCAAGGGTAAGCGCAAGGTATGGCAATGTGTTAAATGGGGACCCATGACCAGAAGCAGATGCATGGGTAGTTTAAAGGAGTGGTTCACCTCTACGTTAACTTTTTTGTATGGTATAGAATGGCCAATTCTAAGCAACTTTTCAATTGGTCTACATTAATTTTTTTTATAGTTTCTGAATTATTTGCCTTTTTCTTCTGACTCTTTCCAGCTTTCAAATGGGGGTCACTGACCCCATCTAAAAAGAAGTGCTCTGCAAGGCTATACATTTACTGTTACTGCTACTTTTTATGACTTCTCTTTCTATTCGGGTCCTCTCCTATTCATATTCCAGTCTCTTATTCAAATCAATGCATGGTGGCTAAGGTAATATGGACCAGAGCAACCAGATTGTGGAAACCACATACTGGAGAGCTGCTGAATAAAAAAGATTCAAAAAATAAATAAAACAAATTGCAAATTGTCTCGAAATATCACTCTCTACAGCATACTAAAAGCTAACTCAAAGGGGAACAACCCCTTTTAGTGGATAGGAAGCCAGATGGGGAACCCACCCAAGGCAGAATACCTTAGTGGGTTAAAAAGGCAACCTTTATTAGAAGAAAGCCAGCCAAATACAGTTTCATTCAGCAAGAGCACCTGCCGACCACCATTTTTTTCAGCAAGACCCCTCTTTCCATCCCAGGCAGGTCACCTCCACCTTGGCCATCGTGCCATCGTCCCTCCCTATTCCTCCTTTGAGCTACGCTGTGCTCTTTCCCCAGGAGGCGACTTCCACTGATCCATCGGTCACCCTTACTCCAGGCTGACATTTCCCCTGTTCCATTGGCCACTCTTACTCCAGGCTGCAACTTCTTCAGATCCATCGGGCACTGTTACACCAGCCAGCAACTTCCACTGATCAACGCACCATCTGATCCCCTTCTTCGACCCAATGACCTGTTCAGACGATGACGAGTTTCTGCCGGGGGCGGGAATCGAACTCACGACCTTGTGCACCGGGGGCGGATGCCTTAACCACTTGGCTATCCAGAAGGTCTCCCTTATAAGGCCCTCCAGGGAGCCTATTGACTCTATTAGGCAGAAAATAGCCTGCCGGCACTACCTGTTATATGAAGAGACACCATGGGATGTTCGGTTGTTCACCTGGAACCCCCCCCCCCCGGAAGGCCTGGCTGCTGTGGCGCCCTGGATTAGGCGCCTGTTAAATGACCGGGGAGTCCCCAGTTCGAATCCCGGGAGGTCCCAGGTGGTATCTTTTGGAAACCTTGGAGGCATGCTTAAGATTCCCTTTTCTTCAAGCTGCATTAGCCAGTAAATGCTAATGGTTATCTATTACCGCTCCAGGAAGGCCTGGACACTGTGGCGCACCGGCTAAGGTGCCTGCTTACTGGCCGGGAGTCCCGAGTTCGAATCCCGACAGGTATCCTTTGCAAAGCTTGGAGGCATGCTTAAGATTCCCTTTTCTTCAATCTGCATTTGCCAGTTAATGCTAATGGTCATCCGGAACTGCTCCTGGGACACTTGGCAGCTGTGGCACACCGGCAAAGGTGCCTGTTAAATGGCCGGGGAGACCCGAGTTCGATTCCCGGGTGGTATGTTTTGGAAACCTTGGAGGAATGCTTAAGAATCCCTTTTCTTCAAGCTGCATTAGCCAGTTAATGCTAATGGTCATCCGGAACCACACCCGAAAGGCCTGGCCACTGTGGCGCGCCGGCTATGTCGTCTGTTAAATGGCCGGGGAGTCCCGAGTTCAAATCCCGAGAGGTATCTTTGGCAAACCATGTAGGCGTGCTTAAGATTCCCTTTTCTTCAAGCTGCAGTAGTCAGTTAATGCTAATGCTCATCCAGAACCACTCCTGGAAGGCCTGGCCACTGTGGCGTGCCATCTAAGGCGCCTGTTAAATGGCCAAGGAGTCCCGAGTTCGATTCCCGGGTGGTATGTCTTGGAAACATTGGAGGCATGCTTAAGATTCCCCTTTTCTTCTAGCTGCATTAGCCAGTTAAGGCTAATGTTCATCCGGAACAATGCCTGAAACACTTGGCCGCTGTGGCTCACCGGCTAAGGTGCCTGTTAAATGGCCGAGCAGTCCCGAGTTCGAACCCCGGTTGGAAACCTTGGAGGCATGCTTTAGATTTCCTTTTCAAATTGCATGTCTTTACATGTCTTTCACCCCACAGAGGCTGAAATTTGAGTCCCGCTTGGGGCTAGTCTGTTCCACACCGGGGTATGTGTTTTTTTTTCCATTTGGCTACATTAAAGCAACAGTTCAGTGTAACAATATGGCTGGGTATATACAGACGACGTCACTTTGGTTTGTGTTTTTAACACAGCATAAATAAACCCAGATAACCCGACATTTTTTCAAGTTCTGTACAGAACACTACTCTGAATAAGCAATTTTCAAGGTTAGCCGTGGGCTGAAGCTATGCAAACCCCAAAAGAGGGCAGCAGGGGAGGTGTTTGCTATATGGGGATTCCCCCAAATCGATGTGATGGCAAGGCATGGGCAAGGTAAGGTCAAAGAAAGGTCAAGGTATGGGCAAGGTAAGCGCAAGGTATGGGCAATGTGTTAAATGGGGACCCATGACCAGAAGCAGATGCATGGGTAGTTTAAAGGAGTGGTTCACCTCTACGTTAACTTTTTTGTATGGTATAGAATGGCCAATTCTAAGCAACTTTTCAATTGGTCTACATTAATTTTTTTTATAGTTTCTGAATTATTTGCCTTTTTCTTCTGACTCTTTCCAGCTTTCAAATGGGGGTCACTGACCCCATCTAAAAAGAAGTGCTCTGCAAGGCTATACATTTACTGTTACTGCTACTTTTTATGACTTCTCTTTCTATTCGGGTCCTCTCCTATTCATATTCCAGTCTCTTATTCAAATCAATGCATGGTGGCTAAGGTAATATGGACCAGAGCAACCAGATTGTGGAAACCACATACTGGAGAGCTGCTGAATAAAAAAGATTCAAAAAATAAATAAAACAAATTGCAAATTGTCTCGAAATATCACTCTCTACAGCATACTAAAAGCTAACTCAAAGGGGAACAACCCCTTTTAGTGGATAGGAAGCCAGATGGGGAACCCACCCAAGGCAGAATACCTTAGTGGGTTAAAAAGGCAACCTTTATTAGAAGAAAGCCAGCCAAATACAGTTTCATTCAGCAAGAGCACCTGCCGACCACCATTTTTTTCAGCAAGACCCCTCTTTCCATCCCAGGCAGGTCACCTCCACCTTGGCCATCGTGCCATCGTCCCTCCCTATTCCTCCTTTGAGCTACGCTGTGCTCTTTCCCCAGGAGGCGACTTCCACTGATCCATCGGTCACCCTTACTCCAGGCTGACATTTCCCCTGTTCCATTGGCCACTCTTACTCCAGGCTGCAACTTCTTCAGATCCATCGGGCACTGTTACACCAGCCAGCAACTTCCACTGATCAACGCACCATCTGATCCCCTTCTTCGACCCAATGACCTGTTCAGACGATGACGAGTTTCTGCCGGGGGCGGGAATCGAACTCACGACCTTGTGCACCGGGGGCGGATGCCTTAACCACTTGGCTATCCAGAAGGTCTCCCTTATAAGGCCCTCCAGGGAGCCTATTGACTCTATTAGGCAGAAAATAGCCTGCCGGCACTACCTGTTATATGAAGAGACACCATGGGATGTTCGGTTGTTCACCTGGAACCCCCCCCCCCGGAAGGCCTGGCTGCTGTGGCGCCCTGGATTAGGCGCCTGTTAAATGACCGGGGAGTCCCCAGTTCGAATCCCGGGAGGTCCCAGGTGGTATCTTTTGGAAACCTTGGAGGCATGCTTAAGATTCCCTTTTCTTCAAGCTGCATTAGCCAGTAAATGCTAATGGTTATCTATTACCGCTCCAGGAAGGCCTGGACACTGTGGTGCACCGGCTAAGGTGCCTGCTTACTGGCCGGGAGTCCCGAGTTCGAATCCCGACAGGTATCCTTTGCAAAGCTTGGAGGCATGCTTAAGATTCCCTTTTCTTCAATCTGCATTTGCCAGTTAATGCTAATGGTCATCCGGAACTGCTCCTGGGACACTTGGCAGCTGTGGCACACCGGCAAAGGTGCCTGTTAAATGGCCGGGGAGACCCGAGTTCGATTCCCGGGTGGTATGTTTTGGAAACCTTGGAGGAATGCTTAAGAATCCCTTTTCTTCAAGCTGCATTAGCCAGTTAATGCTAATGGTCATCCGGAACCACACCCGAAAGGCCTGGCCACTGTGGCGCGCCGGCTATGTCGTCTGTTAAATGGCCGGGGAGTCCCGAGTTCAAATCCCGAGAGGTATCTTTGGCAAACCATGTAGGCGTGCTTAAGATTCCCTTTTCTTCAAGCTGCAGTAGTCAGTTAATGCTAATGCTCATCCAGAACCACTCCTGGAAGGCCTGGCCACTGTGGCGTGCCATCTAAGGCGCCTGTTAAATGGCCAAGGAGTCCCGAGTTCGATTCCCGGGTGGTATGTCTTGGAAACATTGGAGGCATGCTTAAGATTCCCCTTTTCTTCTAGCTGCATTAGCCAGTTAAGGCTAATGTTCATCCGGAACAATGCCTGAAACACTTGGCCGCTGTGGCTCACCGGCTAAGGTGCCTGTTAAATGGCCGAGCAGTCCCGAGTTCGAACCCCGGTTGGAAACCTTGGAGGCATGCTTTAGATTTCCTTTTCAAATTGCATGTCTTTACATGTCTTTCACCCCACAGAGGCTGAAATTTGAGTCCCGCTTGGGGCTAGTCTGTTCCACACCGGGGTATGTGTTTTTTTTCCATTTGGCTACATTAAAGCAACAGTTCAGTGTAACAATATGGCTGGGTATATACAGACGACGTCACTTTGGTTTGTGTTTTTAACACAGCATAAATAAACCCAGATAACCCGACATTTTTTCAAGTTCTGTACAGAACACTACTCTGAATAAGCAATTTTCAAGGTTAGCCGTGGGCTGAAGCTATGCAAACCCCAAAAGAGGGCAGCAGGGGAGGTGTTTGCTATATGGGGATTCCCCCAAATCGATGTGATGGCAAGGCATGGGCAAGGTAAGGTCAAAGAAAGGTCAAGGTATGGGCAAGGTAAGCGCAAGGTATGGGCAATGTGTTAAATGGGGACCCATGACCAGAAGCAGATGCATGGGTAGTTTAAAGGAGTGGTTCACCTCTACGTTAACTTTTTTGTATGGTATAGAATGGCCAATTCTAAGCAACTTTTCAATTGGTCTACATTAATTTTTTTTTATAGTTTCTGAATTATTTGCCTTTTTCTTCTGACTCTTTCCAGCTTTCAAATGGGGGTCACTGACCCCATCTAAAAAGAAGTGCTCTGCAAGGCTATACATTTACTGTTACTGCTACTTTTTATGACTTCTCTTTCTATTCGGGTCCTCTCCTATTCATATTCCAGTCTCTTATTCAAATCAATGCATGGTGGCTAAGGTAATATGGACCAGAGCAACCAGATTGTGGAAACCACATACTGGAGAGCTGCTGAATAAAAAAGATTCAAAAAATAAATAAAACAAATTGCAAATTGTCTCGAAATATCACTCTCTACAGCATACTAAAAGCTAACTCAAAGGGGAACAACCCCTTTTAGTGGATAGGAAGCCAGATGGGGAACCCACCCAAGGCAGAATACCTTAGTGGGTTAAAAAGGCAACCTTTATTAGAAGAAAGCCAGCCAAATACAGTTTCATTCAGCAAGAGCACCTGCCGACCACCATTTTTTTCAGCAAGACCCCTCTTTCCATCCCAGGCAGGTCACCTCCACCTTGGCCATCGTGCCATCGTCCCTCCCTATTCCTCCTTTGAGCTACGCTGTGCTCTTTCCCCAGGAGGCGACTTCCACTGATCCATCGGTCACCCTTACTCCAGGCTGACATTTCCCCTGTTCCATTGGCCACTCTTACTCCAGGCTGCAACTTCTTCAGATCCATCGGGCACTGTTACACCAGCCAGCAACTTCCACTGATCAACGCACCATCTGATCCCCTTCTTCGACCCAATGACCTGTTCAGACGATGACGAGTTTCTGCCGGGGGCGGGAATCGAACTCACGACCTTGTGCACCGGGGGCGGATGCCTTAACCACTTGGCTATCCAGAAGGTCTCCCTTATAAGGCCCTCCAGGGAGCCTATTGACTCTATTAGGCAGAAAATAGCCTGCCGGCACTACCTGTTATATGAAGAGACACCATGGGATGTTCGGTTGTTCACCTGGAACCCCCCCCCCCCGGAAGGCCTGGCTGCTGTGGCGCCCTGGATTAGGCGCCTGTTAAATGACCGGGGAGTCCCCAGTTCGAATCCCGGGAGGTCCCAGGTGGTATCTTTTGGAAACCTTGGAGGCATGCTTAAGATTCCCTTTTCTTCAAGCTGCATTAGCCAGTAAATGCTAATGGTTATCTATTACCGCTCCAGGAAGGCCTGGACACTGTGGTGCACCGGCTAAGGTGCCTGCTTACTGGCCGGGAGTCCCGAGTTCGAATCCCGACAGGTATCCTTTGCAAAGCTTGGAGGCATGCTTAAGATTCCCTTTTCTTCAATCTGCATTTGCCAGTTAATGCTAATGGTCATCCGGAACTGCTCCTGGGACACTTGGCAGCTGTGGCACACCGGCAAAGGTGCCTGTTAAATGGCCGGGGAGACCCGAGTTCGATTCCCGGGTGGTATGTTTTGGAAACCTTGGAGGAATGCTTAAGAATCCCTTTTCTTCAAGCTGCATTAGCCAGTTAATGCTAATGGTCATCCGGAACCACACCCGAAAGGCCTGGCCACTGTGGCGCGCCGGCTATGTCGTCTGTTAAATGGCCGGGGAGTCCCGAGTTCAAATCCCGAGAGGTATCTTTGGCAAACCATGTAGGCGTGCTTAAGATTCCCTTTTCTTCAAGCTGCAGTAGTCAGTTAATGCTAATGCTCATCCAGAACCACTCCTGGAAGGCCTGGCCACTGTGGCGTGCCATCTAAGGCGCCTGTTAAATGGCCAAGGAGTCCCGAGTTCGATTCCCGGGTGGTATGTCTTGGAAACATTGGAGGCATGCTTAAGATTCCCCTTTTCTTCTAGCTGCATTAGCCAGTTAAGGCTAATGTTCATCCGGAACAATGCCTGAAACACTTGGCCGCTGTGGCTCACCGGCTAAGGTGCCTGTTAAATGGCCGAGCAGTCCCGAGTTCGAACCCCGGTTGGAAACCTTGGAGGCATGCTTTAGATTTCCTTTTCAAATTGCATGTCTTTACATGTCTTTCACCCCACAGAGGCTGAAATTTGAGTCCCGCTTGGGGCTAGTCTGTTCCACACCGGGGTATGTGTTTTTTTTTCCATTTGGCTACATTAAAGCAACAGTTCAGTGTAACAATATGGCTGGGTATATACAGACGACGTCACTTTGGTTTGTGTTTTTAACACAGCATAAATAAACCCAGATAACCCGACATTTTTTCAAGTTCTGTACAGAACACTACTCTGAATAAGCAATTTTCAAGGTTAGCCGTGGGCTGAAGCTATGCAAACCCCAAAAGAGGGCAGCAGGGGAGGTGTTTGCTATATGGGGATTCCCCCAAATCGATGTGATGGCAAGGCATGGGCAAGGTAAGGTCAAAGAAAGGTCAAGGTATGGGCAAGGTAAGCGCAAGGTATGGGCAATGTGTTAAATGGGGACCCATGACCAGAAGCAGATGCATGGGTAGTTTAAAGGAGTGGTTCACCTCTACGTTAACTTTTTTGTATGGTATAGAATGGCCAATTCTAAGCAACTTTTCAATTGGTCTACATTAATTTTTTTTTATAGTTTCTGAATTATTTGCCTTTTTCTTCTGACTCTTTCCAGCTTTCAAATGGGGGTCACTGACCCCATCTAAAAAGAAGTGCTCTGCAAGGCTATACATTTACTGTTACTGCTACTTTTTATGACTTCTCTTTCTATTCGGGTCCTCTCCTATTCATATTCCAGTCTCTTATTCAAATCAATGCATGGTGGCTAAGGTAATATGGACCAGAGCAACCAGATTGTGGAAACCACATACTGGAGAGCTGCTGAATAAAAAAGATTCAAAAAATAAATAAAACAAATTGCAAATTGTCTCGAAATATCACTCTCTACAGCATACTAAAAGCTAACTCAAAGGGGAACAACCCCTTTTAGTGGATAGGAAGCCAGATGGGGAACCCACCCAAGGCAGAATACCTTAGTGGGTTAAAAAGGCAACCTTTATTAGAAGAAAGCCAGCCAAATACAGTTTCATTCAGCAAGAGCACCTGCCGACCACCATTTTTTTCAGCAAGACCCCTCTTTCCATCCCAGGCAGGTCACCTCCACCTTGGCCATCGTGCCATCGTCCCTCCCTATTCCTCCTTTGAGCTACGCTGTGCTCTTTCCCCAGGAGGCGACTTCCACTGATCCATCGGTCACCCTTACTCCAGGCTGACATTTCCCCTGTTCCATTGGCCACTCTTACTCCAGGCTGCAACTTCTTCAGATCCATCGGGCACTGTTACACCAGCCAGCAACTTCCACTGATCAACGCACCATCTGATCCCCTTCTTCGACCCAATGACCTGTTCAGACGATGACGAGTTTCTGCCGGGGGCGGGAATCGAACTCACGACCTTGTGCACCGGGGGCGGATGCCTTAACCACTTGGCTATCCAGAAGGTCTCCCTTATAAGGCCCTCCAGGGAGCCTATTGACTCTATTAGGCAGAAAATAGCCTGCCGGCACTACCTGTTATATGAAGAGACACCATGGGATGTTCGGTTGTTCACCTGGAACCCCCCCCCCCCCCGGAAGGCCTGGCTGCTGTGGCGCCCTGGATTAGGCGCCTGTTAAATGACCGGGGAGTCCCCAGTTCGAATCCCGGGAGGTCCCAGGTGGTATCTTTTGGAAACCTTGGAGGCATGCTTAAGATTCCCTTTTCTTCAAGCTGCATTAGCCAGTAAATGCTAATGGTTATCTATTACCGCTCCAGGAAGGCCTGGACACTGTGGTGCACCGGCTAAGGTGCCTGCTTACTGGCCGGGAGTCCCGAGTTCGAATCCCGACAGGTATCCTTTGCAAAGCTTGGAGGCATGCTTAAGATTCCCTTTTCTTCAATCTGCATTTGCCAGTTAATGCTAATGGTCATCCGGAACTGCTCCTGGGACACTTGGCAGCTGTGGCACACCGGCAAAGGTGCCTGTTAAATGGCCGGGGAGACCCGAGTTCGATTCCCGGGTGGTATGTTTTGGAAACCTTGGAGGAATGCTTAAGAATCCCTTTTCTTCAAGCTGCATTAGCCAGTTAATGCTAATGGTCATCCGGAACCACACCCGAAAGGCCTGGCCACTGTGGCGCGCCGGCTATGTCGTCTGTTAAATGGCCGGGGAGTCCCGAGTTCAAATCCCGAGAGGTATCTTTGGCAAACCATGTAGGCGTGCTTAAGATTCCCTTTTCTTCAAGCTGCAGTAGTCAGTTAATGCTAATGCTCATCCAGAACCA
This sequence comes from Xenopus laevis, assembly GCF_017654675.1. NCBI lineage: Eukaryota > Metazoa > Chordata > Amphibia > Anura > Pipidae > Xenopus > Xenopus laevis. The sequence continues at coordinate 87,658,834 of NC_054387.1, forward strand.
CTCCTGGAAGGCCTGGCCACTGTGGCGTGCCATCTAAGGCGCCTGTTAAATGGCCAAGGAGTCCCGAGTTCGATTCCCGGGTGGTATGTCTTGGAAACATTGGAGGCATGCTTAAGATTCCCCTTTTCTTCTAGCTGCATTAGCCAGTTAAGGCTAATGTTCATCCGGAACAATGCCTGAAACACTTGGCCGCTGTGGCTCACCGGCTAAGGTGCCTGTTAAATGGCCGAGCAGTCCCGAGTTCGAACCCCGGTTGGAAACCTTGGAGGCATGCTTTAGATTTCCTTTTCAAATTGCATGTCTTTACATGTCTTTCACCCCACAGAGGCTGAAATTTGAGTCCCGCTTGGGGCTAGTCTGTTCCACACCGGGGTATGTGTTTTTTTTTCCATTTGGCTACATTAAAGCAACAGTTCAGTGTAACAATATGGCTGGGTATATACAGACGACGTCACTTTGGTTTGTGTTTTTAACACAGCATAAATAAACCCAGATAACCCGACATTTTTTCAAGTTCTGTACAGAACACTACTCTGAATAAGCAATTTTCAAGGTTAGCCGTGGGCTGAAGCTATGCAAACCCCAAAAGAGGGCAGCAGGGGAGGTGTTTGCTATATGGGGATTCCCCCAAATCGATGTGATGGCAAGGCATGGGCAAGGTAAGGTCAAAGAAAGGTCAAGGTATGGGCAAGGTAAGCGCAAGGTATGGGCAATGTGTTAAATGGGGACCCATGACCAGAAGCAGATGCATGGGTAGTTTAAAGGAGTGGTTCACCTCTACGTTAACTTTTTTGTATGGTATAGAATGGCCAATTCTAAGCAACTTTTCAATTGGTCTACATTAATTTTTTTTATAGTTTCTGAATTATTTGCCTTTTTCTTCTGACTCTTTCCAGCTTTCAAATGGGGGTCACTGACCCCATCTAAAAAGAAGTGCTCTGCAAGGCTATACATTTACTGTTACTGCTACTTTTTATGACTTCTCTTTCTATTCGGGTCCTCTCCTATTCATATTCCAGTCTCTTATTCAAATCAATGCATGGTGGCTAAGGTAATATGGACCAGAGCAACCAGATTGTGGAAACCACATACTGGAGAGCTGCTGAATAAAAAAGATTCAAAAAATAAATAAAACAAATTGCAAATTGTCTCGAAATATCACTCTCTACAGCATACTAAAAGCTAACTCAAAGGGGAACAACCCCTTTTAGTGGATAGGAAGCCAGATGGGGAACCCACCCAAGGCAGAATACCTTAGTGGGTTAAAAAGGCAACCTTTATTAGAAGAAAGCCAGCCAAATACAGTTTCATTCAGCAAGAGCACCTGCCGACCACCATTTTTTTCAGCAAGACCCCTCTTTCCATCCCAGGCAGGTCACCTCCACCTTGGCCATCGTGCCATCGTCCCTCCCTATTCCTCCTTTGAGCTACGCTGTGCTCTTTCCCCAGGAGGCGACTTCCACTGATCCATCGGTCACCCTTACTCCAGGCTGACATTTCCCCTGTTCCATTGGCCACTCTTACTCCAGGCTGCAACTTCTTCAGATCCATCGGGCACTGTTACACCAGCCAGCAACTTCCACTGATCAACGCACCATCTGATCCCCTTCTTCGACCCAATGACCTGTTCAGACGATGACGAGTTTCTGCCGGGGGCGGGAATCGAACTCACGACCTTGTGCACCGGGGGCGGATGCCTTAACCACTTGGCTATCCAGAAGGTCTCCCTTATAAGGCCCTCCAGGGAGCCTATTGACTCTATTAGGCAGAAAATAGCCTGCCGGCACTACCTGTTATATGAAGAGACACCATGGGATGTTCGGTTGTTCACCTGGAACCCCCCCCCCCGGAAGGCCTGGCTGCTGTGGCGCCCTGGATTAGGCGCCTGTTAAATGACCGGGGAGTCCCCAGTTCGAATCCCGGGAGGTCCCAGGTGGTATCTTTTGGAAACCTTGGAGGCATGCTTAAGATTCCCTTTTCTTCAAGCTGCATTAGCCAGTAAATGCTAATGGTTATCTATTACCGCTCCAGGAAGGCCTGGACACTGTGGTGCACCGGCTAAGGTGCCTGCTTACTGGCCGGGAGTCCCGAGTTCGAATCCCGACAGGTATCCTTTGCAAAGCTTGGAGGCATGCTTAAGATTCCCTTTTCTTCAATCTGCATTTGCCAGTTAATGCTAATGGTCATCCGGAACTGCTCCTGGGACACTTGGCAGCTGTGGCACACCGGCAAAGGTGCCTGTTAAATGGCCGGGGAGACCCGAGTTCGATTCCCGGGTGGTATGTTTTGGAAACCTTGGAGGAATGCTTAAGAATCCCTTTTCTTCAAGCTGCATTAGCCAGTTAATGCTAATGGTCATCCGGAACCACACCCGAAAGGCCTGGCCACTGTGGCGCGCCGGCTATGTCGTCTGTTAAATGGCCGGGGAGTCCCGAGTTCAAATCCCGAGAGGTATCTTTGGCAAACCATGTAGGCGTGCTTAAGATTCCCTTTTCTTCAAGCTGCAGTAGTCAGTTAATGCTAATGCTCATCCAGAACCACTCCTGGAAGGCCTGGCCACTGTGGCGTGCCATCTAAGGCGCCTGTTAAATGGCCAAGGAGTCCCGAGTTCGATTCCCGGGTGGTATGTCTTGGAAACATTGGAGGCATGCTTAAGATTCCCCTTTTCTTCTAGCTGCATTAGCCAGTTAAGGCTAATGTTCATCCGGAACAATGCCTGAAACACTTGGCCGCTGTGGCTCACCGGCTAAGGTGCCTGTTAAATGGCCGAGCAGTCCCGAGTTCGAACCCCGGTTGGAAACCTTGGAGGCATGCTTTAGATTTCCTTTTCAAATTGCATGTCTTTACATGTCTTTCACCCCACAGAGGCTGAAATTTGAGTCCCGCTTGGGGCTAGTCTGTTCCACACCGGGGTATGTGTTTTTTTTTCCATTTGGCTACATTAAAGCAACAGTTCAGTGTAACAATATGGCTGGGTATATACAGACGACGTCACTTTGGTTTGTGTTTTTAACACAGCATAAATAAACCCAGATAACCCGACATTTTTTCAAGTTCTGTACAGAACACTACTCTGAATAAGCAATTTTCAAGGTTAGCCGTGGGCTGAAGCTATGCAAACCCCAAAAGAGGGCAGCAGGGGAGGTGTTTGCTATATGGGGATTCCCCCAAATCGATGTGATGGCAAGGCATGGGCAAGGTAAGGTCAAAGAAAGGTCAAGGTATGGGCAAGGTAAGCGCAAGGTATGGGCAATGTGTTAAATGGGGACCCATGACCAGAAGCAGATGCATGGGTAGTTTAAAGGAGTGGTTCACCTCTACGTTAACTTTTTTGTATGGTATAGAATGGCCAATTCTAAGCAACTTTTCAATTGGTCTACATTAATTTTTTTTTATAGTTTCTGAATTATTTGCCTTTTTCTTCTGACTCTTTCCAGCTTTCAAATGGGGGTCACTGACCCCATCTAAAAAGAAGTGCTCTGCAAGGCTATACATTTACTGTTACTGCTACTTTTTATGACTTCTCTTTCTATTCGGGTCCTCTCCTATTCATATTCCAGTCTCTTATTCAAATCAATGCATGGTGGCTAAGGTAATATGGACCAGAGCAACCAGATTGTGGAAACCACATACTGGAGAGCTGCTGAATAAAAAAGATTCAAAAAATAAATAAAACAAATTGCAAATTGTCTCGAAATATCACTCTCTACAGCATACTAAAAGCTAACTCAAAGGGGAACAACCCCTTTTAGTGGATAGGAAGCCAGATGGGGAACCCACCCAAGGCAGAATACCTTAGTGGGTTAAAAAGGCAACCTTTATTAGAAGAAAGCCAGCCAAATACAGTTTCATTCAGCAAGAGCACCTGCCGACCACCATTTTTTTCAGCAAGACCCCTCTTTCCATCCCAGGCAGGTCACCTCCACCTTGGCCATCGTGCCATCGTCCCTCCCTATTCCTCCTTTGAGCTACGCTGTGCTCTTTCCCCAGGAGGCGACTTCCACTGATCCATCGGTCACCCTTACTCCAGGCTGACATTTCCCCTGTTCCATTGGCCACTCTTACTCCAGGCTGCAACTTCTTCAGATCCATCGGGCACTGTTACACCAGCCAGCAACTTCCACTGATCAACGCACCATCTGATCCCCTTCTTCGACCCAATGACCTGTTCAGACGATGACGAGTTTCTGCCGGGGGCGGGAATCGAACTCACGACCTTGTGCACCGGGGGCGGATGCCTTAACCACTTGGCTATCCAGAAGGTCTCCCTTATAAGGCCCTCCAGGGAGCCTATTGACTCTATTAGGCAGAAAATAGCCTGCCGGCACTACCTGTTATATGAAGAGACACCATGGGATGTTCGGTTGTTCACCTGGAACCCCCCCCCCCCGGAAGGCCTGGCTGCTGTGGCGCCCTGGATTAGGCGCCTGTTAAATGACCGGGGAGTCCCCAGTTCGAATCCCGGGAGGTCCCAGGTGGTATCTTTTGGAAACCTTGGAGGCATGCTTAAGATTCCCTTTTCTTCAAGCTGCATTAGCCAGTAAATGCTAATGGTTATCTATTACCGCTCCAGGAAGGCCTGGACACTGTGGTGCACCGGCTAAGGTGCCTGCTTACTGGCCGGGAGTCCCGAGTTCGAATCCCGACAGGTATCCTTTGCAAAGCTTGGAGGCATGCTTAAGATTCCCTTTTCTTCAATCTGCATTTGCCAGTTAATGCTAATGGTCATCCGGAACTGCTCCTGGGACACTTGGCAGCTGTGGCACACCGGCAAAGGTGCCTGTTAAATGGCCGGGGAGACCCGAGTTCGATTCCCGGGTGGTATGTTTTGGAAACCTTGGAGGAATGCTTAAGAATCCCTTTTCTTCAAGCTGCATTAGCCAGTTAATGCTAATGGTCATCCGGAACCACACCCGAAAGGCCTGGCCACTGTGGCGCGCCGGCTATGTCGTCTGTTAAATGGCCGGGGAGTCCCGAGTTCAAATCCCGAGAGGTATCTTTGGCAAACCATGTAGGCGTGCTTAAGATTCCCTTTTCTTCAAGCTGCAGTAGTCAGTTAATGCTAATGCTCATCCAGAACCACTCCTGGAAGGCCTGGCCACTGTGGCGTGCCATCTAAGGCGCCTGTTAAATGGCCAAGGAGTCCCGAGTTCGATTCCCGGGTGGTATGTCTTGGAAACATTGGAGGCATGCTTAAGATTCCCCTTTTCTTCTAGCTGCATTAGCCAGTTAAGGCTAATGTTCATCCGGAACAATGCCTGAAACACTTGGCCGCTGTGGCTCACCGGCTAAGGTGCCTGTTAAATGGCCGAGCAGTCCCGAGTTCGAACCCCGGTTGGAAACCTTGGAGGCATGCTTTAGATTTCCTTTTCAAATTGCATGTCTTTACATGTCTTTCACCCCACAGAGGCTGAAATTTGAGTCCCGCTTGGGGCTAGTCTGTTCCACACCGGGGTATGTGTTTTTTTTTCCATTTGGCTACATTAAAGCAACAGTTCAGTGTAACAATATGGCTGGGTATATACAGACGACGTCACTTTGGTTTGTGTTTTTAACACAGCATAAATAAACCCAGATAACCCGACATTTTTTCAAGTTCTGTACAGAACACTACTCTGAATAAGCAATTTTCAAGGTTAGCCGTGGGCTGAAGCTATGCAAACCCCAAAAGAGGGCAGCAGGGGAGGTGTTTGCTATATGGGGATTCCCCCAAATCGATGTGATGGCAAGGCATGGGCAAGGTAAGGTCAAAGAAAGGTCAAGGTATGGGCAAGGTAAGCGCAAGGTATGGGCAATGTGTTAAATGGGGACCCATGACCAGAAGCAGATGCATGGGTAGTTTAAAGGAGTGGTTCACCTCTACGTTAACTTTTTTGTATGGTATAGAATGGCCAATTCTAAGCAACTTTTCAATTGGTCTACATTAATTTTTTTTATAGTTTCTGAATTATTTGCCTTTTTCTTCTGACTCTTTCCAGCTTTCAAATGGGGGTCACTGACCCCATCTAAAAAGAAGTGCTCTGCAAGGCTATACATTTACTGTTACTGCTACTTTTTATGACTTCTCTTTCTATTCGGGTCCTCTCCTATTCATATTCCAGTCTCTTATTCAAATCAATGCATGGTGGCTAAGGTAATATGGACCAGAGCAACCAGATTGTGGAAACCACATACTGGAGAGCTGCTGAATAAAAAAGATTCAAAAAATAAATAAAACAAATTGCAAATTGTCTCGAAATATCACTCTCTACAGCATACTAAAAGCTAACTCAAAGGGGAACAACCCCTTTTAGTGGATAGGAAGCCAGATGGGGAACCCACCCAAGGCAGAATACCTTAGTGGGTTAAAAAGGCAACCTTTATTAGAAGAAAGCCAGCCAAATACAGTTTCATTCAGCAAGAGCACCTGCCGACCACCATTTTTTTCAGCAAGACCCCTCTTTCCATCCCAGGCAGGTCACCTCCACCTTGGCCATCGTGCCATCGTCCCTCCCTATTCCTCCTTTGAGCTACGCTGTGCTCTTTCCCCAGGAGGCGACTTCCACTGATCCATCGGTCACCCTTACTCCAGGCTGACATTTCCCCTGTTCCATTGGCCACTCTTACTCCAGGCTGCAACTTCTTCAGATCCATCGGGCACTGTTACACCAGCCAGCAACTTCCACTGATCAACGCACCATCTGATCCCCTTCTTCGACCCAATGACCTGTTCAGACGATGACGAGTTTCTGCCGGGGGCGGGAATCGAACTCACGACCTTGTGCACCGGGGGCGGATGCCTTAACCACTTGGCTATCCAGAAGGTCTCCCTTATAAGGCCCTCCAGGGAGCCTATTGACTCTATTAGGCAGAAAATAGCCTGCCGGCACTACCTGTTATATGAAGAGACACCATGGGATGTTCGGTTGTTCACCTGGAACCCCCCCCCCCCGGAAGGCCTGGCTGCTGTGGCGCCCTGGATTAGGCGCCTGTTAAATGACCGGGGAGTCCCCAGTTCGAATCCCGGGAGGTCCCAGGTGGTATCTTTTGGAAACCTTGGAGGCATGCTTAAGATTCCCTTTTCTTCAAGCTGCATTAGCCAGTAAATGCTAATGGTTATCTATTACCGCTCCAGGAAGGCCTGGACACTGTGGTGCACCGGCTAAGGTGCCTGCTTACTGGCCGGGAGTCCCGAGTTCGAATCCCGACAGGTATCCTTTGCAAAGCTTGGAGGCATGCTTAAGATTCCCTTTTCTTCAATCTGCATTTGCCAGTTAATGCTAATGGTCATCCGGAACTGCTCCTGGGACACTTGGCAGCTGTGGCACACCGGCAAAGGTGCCTGTTAAATGGCCGGGGAGACCCGAGTTCGATTCCCGGGTGGTATGTTTTGGAAACCTTGGAGGAATGCTTAAGAATCCCTTTTCTTCAAGCTGCATTAGCCAGTTAATGCTAATGGTCATCCGGAACCACACCCGAAAGGCCTGGCCACTGTGGCGCGCCGGCTATGTCGTCTGTTAAATGGCCGGGGAGTCCCGAGTTCAAATCCCGAGAGGTATCTTTGGCAAACCATGTAGGCGTGCTTAAGATTCCCTTTTCTTCAAGCTGCAGTAGTCAGTTAATGCTAATGCTCATCCAGAACCACTCCTGGAAGGCCTGGCCACTGTGGCGTGCCATCTAAGGCGCCTGTTAAATGGCCAAGGAGTCCCGAGTTCGATTCCCGGGTGGTATGTCTTGGAAACATTGGAGGCATGCTTAAGATTCCCCTTTTCTTCTAGCTGCATTAGCCAGTTAAGGCTAATGTTCATCCGGAACAATGCCTGAAACACTTGGCCGCTGTGGCTCACCGGCTAAGGTGCCTGTTAAATGGCCGAGCAGTCCCGAGTTCGAACCCCGGTTGGAAACCTTGGAGGCATGCTTTAGATTTCCTTTTCAAATTGCATGTCTTTACATGTCTTTCACCCCACAGAGGCTGAAATTTGAGTCCCGCTTGGGGCTAGTCTGTTCCACACCGGGGTATGTGTTTTTTTTTCCATTTGGCTACATTAAAGCAACAGTTCAGTGTAACAATATGGCTGGGTATATACAGACGACGTCACTTTGGTTTGTGTTTTTAACACAGCATAAATAAACCCAGATAACCCGACATTTTTTCAAGTTCTGTACAGAACACTACTCTGAATAAGCAATTTTCAAGGTTAGCCGTGGGCTGAAGCTATGCAAACCCCAAAAGAGGGCAGCAGGGGAGGTGTTTGCTATATGGGGATTCCCCCAAATCGATGTGATGGCAAGGCATGGGCAAGGTAAGGTCAAAGAAAGGTCAAGGTATGGGCAAGGTAAGCGCAAGGTATGGGCAATGTGTTAAATGGGGACCCATGACCAGAAGCAGATGCATGGGTAGTTTAAAGGAGTGGTTCACCTCTACGTTAACTTTTTTGTATGGTATAGAATGGCCAATTCTAAGCAACTTTTCAATTGGTCTACATTAATTTTTTTTTATAGTTTCTGAATTATTTGCCTTTTTCTTCTGACTCTTTCCAGCTTTCAAATGGGGGTCACTGACCCCATCTAAAAAGAAGTGCTCTGCAAGGCTATACATTTACTGTTACTGCTACTTTTTATGACTTCTCTTTCTATTCGGGTCCTCTCCTATTCATATTCCAGTCTCTTATTCAAATCAATGCATGGTGGCTAAGGTAATATGGACCAGAGCAACCAGATTGTGGAAACCACATACTGGAGAGCTGCTGAATAAAAAAGATTCAAAAAATAAATAAAACAAATTGCAAATTGTCTCGAAATATCACTCTCTACAGCATACTAAAAGCTAACTCAAAGGGGAACAACCCCTTTTAGTGGATAGGAAGCCAGATGGGGAACCCACCCAAGGCAGAATACCTTAGTGGGTTAAAAAGGCAACCTTTATTAGAAGAAAGCCAGCCAAATACAGTTTCATTCAGCAAGAGCACCTGCCGACCACCATTTTTTTCAGCAAGACCCCTCTTTCCATCCCAGGCAGGTCACCTCCACCTTGGCCATCGTGCCATCGTCCCTCCCTATTCCTCCTTTGAGCTACGCTGTGCTCTTTCCCCAGGAGGCGACTTCCACTGATCCATCGGTCACCCTTACTCCAGGCTGACATTTCCCCTGTTCCATTGGCCACTCTTACTCCAGGCTGCAACTTCTTCAGATCCATCGGGCACTGTTACACCAGCCAGCAACTTCCACTGATCAACGCACCATCTGATCCCCTTCTTCGACCCAATGACCTGTTCAGACGATGACGAGTTTCTGCCGGGGGCGGGAATCGAACTCACGACCTTGTGCACCGGGGGCGGATGCCTTAACCACTTGGCTATCCAGAAGGTCTCCCTTATAAGGCCCTCCAGGGAGCCTATTGACTCTATTAGGCAGAAAATAGCCTGCCGGCACTACCTGTTATATGAAGAGACACCATGGGATGTTCGGTTGTTCACCTGGAACCCCCCCCCCCCCGGAAGGCCTGGCTGCTGTGGCGCCCTGGATTAGGCGCCTGTTAAATGACCGGGGAGTCCCCAGTTCGAATCCCGGGAGGTCCCAGGTGGTATCTTTTGGAAACCTTGGAGGCATGCTTAAGATTCCCTTTTCTTCAAGCTGCATTAGCCAGTAAATGCTAATGGTTATCTATTACCGCTCCAGGAAGGCCTGGACACTGTGGTGCACCGGCTAAGGTGCCTGCTTACTGGCCGGGAGTCCCGAGTTCGAATCCCGACAGGTATCCTTTGCAAAGCTTGGAGGCATGCTTAAGATTCCCTTTTCTTCAATCTGCATTTGCCAGTTAATGCTAATGGTCATCCGGAACTGCTCCTGGGACACTTGGCAGCTGTGGCACACCGGCAAAGGTGCCTGTTAAATGGCCGGGGAGACCCGAGTTCGATTCCCGGGTGGTATGTTTTGGAAACCTTGGAGGAATGCTTAAGAATCCCTTTTCTTCAAGCTGCATTAGCCAGTTAATGCTAATGGTCATCCGGAACCACACCCGAAAGGCCTGGCCACTGTGGCGCGCCGGCTATGTCGTCTGTTAAATGGCCGGGGAGTCCCGAGTTCAAATCCCGAGAGGTATCTTTGGCAAACCATGTAGGCGTGCTTAAGATTCCCTTTTCTTCAAGCTGCAGTAGTCAGTTAATGCTAATGCTCATCCAGAACCACTCCTGGAAGGCCTGGCCACTGTGGCGTGCCATCTAAGGCGCCTGTTAAATGGCCAAGGAGTCCCGAGTTCGATTCCCGGGTGGTATGTCTTGGAAACATTGGAGGCATGCTTAAGATTCCCCTTTTCTTCTAGCTGCATTAGCCAGTTAAGGCTAATGTTCATCCGGAACAATGCCTGAAACACTTGGCCGCTGTGGCTCACCGGCTAAGGTGCCTGTTAAATGGCCGAGCAGTCCCGAGTTCGAACCCCGGTTGGAAACCTTGGAGGCATGCTTTAGATTTCCTTTTCAAATTGCATGTCTTTACATGTCTTTCACCCCACAGAGGCTGAAATTTGAGTCCCGCTTGGGGCTAGTCTGTTCCACACCGGGGTATGTGTTTTTTTTTCCATTTGGCTACATTAAAGCAACAGTTCAGTGTAACAATATGGCTGGGTATATACAGACGACGTCACTTTGGTTTGTGTTTTTAACACAGCATAAATAAACCCAGATAACCCGACATTTTTTCAAGTTCTGTACAGAACACTACTCTGAATAAGCAATTTTCAAGGTTAGCCGTGGGCTGAAGCTATGCAAACCCCAAAAGAGGGCAGCAGGGGAGGTGTTTGCTATATGGGGATTCCCCCAAATCGATGTGATGGCAAGGCATGGGCAAGGTAAGGTCAAAGAAAGGTCAAGGTATGGGCAAGGTAAGCGCAAGGTATGGGCAATGTGTTAAATGGGGACCCATGACCAGAAGCAGATGCATGGGTAGTTTAAAGGAGTGGTTCACCTCTACGTTAACTTTTTTGTATGGTATAGAATGGCCAATTCTAAGCAACTTTTCAATTGGTCTACATTAATTTTTTTTTATAGTTTCTGAATTATTTGCCTTTTTCTTCTGACTCTTTCCAGCTTTCAAATGGGGGTCACTGACCCCATCTAAAAAGAAGTGCTCTGCAAGGCTATACATTTACTGTTACTGCTACTTTTTATGACTTCTCTTTCTATTCGGGTCCTCTCCTATTCATATTCCAGTCTCTTATTCAAATCAATGCATGGTGGCTAAGGTAATATGGACCAGAGCAACCAGATTGTGGAAACCACATACTGGAGAGCTGCTGAATAAAAAAGATTCAAAAAATAAATAAAACAAATTGCAAATTGTCTCGAAATATCACTCTCTACAGCATACTAAAAGCTAACTCAAAGGGGAACAACCCCTTTTAGTGGATAGGAAGCCAGATGGGGAACCCACCCAAGGCAGAATACCTTAGTGGGTTAAAAAGGCAACCTTTATTAGAAGAAAGCCAGCCAAATACAGTTTCATTCAGCAAGAGCACCTGCCGACCACCATTTTTTTCAGCAAGACCCCTCTTTCCATCCCAGGCAGGTCACCTCCACCTTGGCCATCGTGCCATCGTCCCTCCCTATTCCTCCTTTGAGCTACGCTGTGCTCTTTCCCCAGGAGGCGACTTCCACTGATCCATCGGTCACCCTTACTCCAGGCTGACATTTCCCCTGTTCCATTGGCCACTCTTACTCCAGGCTGCAACTTCTTCAGATCCATCGGGCACTGTTACACCAGCCAGCAACTTCCACTGATCAACGCACCATCTGATCCCCTTCTTCGACCCAATGACCTGTTCAGACGATGACGAGTTTCTGCCGGGGGCGGGAATCGAACTCACGACCTTGTGCACCGGGGGCGGATGCCTTAACCACTTGGCTATCCAGAAGGTCTCCCTTATAAGGCCCTCCAGGGAGCCTATTGACTCTATTAGGCAGAAAATAGCCTGCCGGCACTACCTGTTATATGAAGAGACACCATGGGATGTTCGGTTGTTCACCTGGAACCCCCCCCCCCCGGAAGGCCTGGCTGCTGTGGCGCCCTGGATTAGGCGCCTGTTAAATGACCGGGGAGTCCCCAGTTCGAATCCCGGGAGGTCCCAGGTGGTATCTTTTGGAAACCTTGGAGGCATGCTTAAGATTCCCTTTTCTTCAAGCTGCATTAGCCAGTAAATGCTAATGGTTATCTATTACCGCTCCAGGAAGGCCTGGACACTGTGGTGCACCGGCTAAGGTGCCTGCTTACTGGCCGGGAGTCCCGAGTTCGAATCCCGACAGGTATCCTTTGCAAAGCTTGGAGGCATGCTTAAGATTCCCTTTTCTTCAATCTGCATTTGCCAGTTAATGCTAATGGTCATCCGGAACTGCTCCTGGGACACTTGGCAGCTGTGGCACACCGGCAAAGGTGCCTGTTAAATGGCCGGGGAGACCCGAGTTCGATTCCCGGGTGGTATGTTTTGGAAACCTTGGAGGAATGCTTAAGAATCCCTTTTCTTCAAGCTGCATTAGCCAGTTAATGCTAATGGTCATCCGGAACCACACCCGAAAGGCCTGGCCACTGTGGCGCGCCGGCTATGTCGTCTGTTAAATGGCCGGGGAGTCCCGAGTTCAAATCCCGAGAGGTATCTTTGGCAAACCATGTAGGCGTGCTTAAGATTCCCTTTTCTTCAAGCTGCAGTAGTCAGTTAATGCTAATGCTCATCCAGAACCACTCCTGGAAGGCCTGGCCACTGTGGCGTGCCATCTAAGGCGCCTGTTAAATGGCCAAGGAGTCCCGAGTTCGATTCCCGGGTGGTATGTCTTGGAAACATTGGAGGCATGCTTAAGATTCCCCTTTTCTTCTAGCTGCATTAGCCAGTTAAGGCTAATGTTCATCCGGAACAATGCCTGAAACACTTGGCCGCTGTGGCTCACCGGCTAAGGTGCCTGTTAAATGGCCGAGCAGTCCCGAGTTCGAACCCCGGTTGGAAACCTTGGAGGCATGCTTTAGATTTCCTTTTCAAATTGCATGTCTTTACATGTCTTTCACCCCACAGAGGCTGAAATTTGAGTCCCGCTTGGGGCTAGTCTGTTCCACACCGGGGTATGTGTTTTTTTTTCCATTTGGCTACATTAAAGCAACAGTTCAGTGTAACAATATGGCTGGGTATATACAGACGACGTCACTTTGGTTTGTGTTTTTAACACAGCATAAATAAACCCAGATAACCCGACATTTTTTCAAGTTCTGTACAGAACACTACTCTGAATAAGCAATTTTCAAGGTTAGCCGTGGGCTGAAGCTATGCAAACCCCAAAAGAGGGCAGCAGGGGAGGTGTTTGCTATATGGGGATTCCCCCAAATCGATGTGATGGCAAGGCATGGGCAAGGTAAGGTCAAAGAAAGGTCAAGGTATGGGCAAGGTAAGCGCAAGGTATGGGCAATGTGTTAAATGGGGACCCATGACCAGAAGCAGATGCATGGGTAGTTTAAAGGAGTGGTTCACCTCTACGTTAACTTTTTTGTATGGTATAGAATGGCCAATTCTAAGCAACTTTTCAATTGGTCTACATTAATTTTTTTTTATAGTTTCTGAATTATTTGCCTTTTTCTTCTGACTCTTTCCAGCTTTCAAATGGGGGTCACTGACCCCATCTAAAAAGAAGTGCTCTGCAAGGCTATACATTTACTGTTACTGCTACTTTTTATGACTTCTCTTTCTATTCGGGTCCTCTCCTATTCATATTCCAGTCTCTTATTCAAATCAATGCATGGTGGCTAAGGTAATATGGACCAGAGCAACCAGATTGTGGAAACCACATACTGGAGAGCTGCTGAATAAAAAAGATTCAAAAAATAAATAAAACAAATTGCAAATTGTCTCGAAATATCACTCTCTACAGCATACTAAAAGCTAACTCAAAGGGGAACAACCCCTTTTAGTGGATAGGAAGCCAGATGGGGAACCCACCCAAGGCAGAATACCTTAGTGGGTTAAAAAGGCAACCTTTATTAGAAGAAAGCCAGCCAAATACAGTTTCATTCAGCAAGAGCACCTGCCGACCACCATTTTTTTCAGCAAGACCCCTCTTTCCATCCCAGGCAGGTCACCTCCACCTTGGCCATCGTGCCATCGTCCCTCCCTATTCCTCCTTTGAGCTACGCTGTGCTCTTTCCCCAGGAGGCGACTTCCACTGATCCATCGGTCACCCTTACTCCAGGCTGACATTTCCCCTGTTCCATTGGCCACTCTTACTCCAGGCTGCAACTTCTTCAGATCCATCGGGCACTGTTACACCAGCCAGCAACTTCCACTGATCAACGCACCATCTGATCCCCTTCTTCGACCCAATGACCTGTTCAGACGATGACGAGTTTCTGCCGGGGGCGGGAATCGAACTCACGACCTTGTGCACCGGGGGCGGATGCCTTAACCACTTGGCTATCCAGAAGGTCTCCCTTATAAGGCCCTCCAGGGAGCCTATTGACTCTATTAGGCAGAAAATAGCCTGCCGGCACTACCTGTTATATGAAGAGACACCATGGGATGTTCGGTTGTTCACCTGGAACCCCCCCCCCCCCGGAAGGCCTGGCTGCTGTGGCGCCCTGGATTAGGCGCCTGTTAAATGACCGGGGAGTCCCCAGTTCGAATCCCGGGAGGTCCCAGGTGGTATCTTTTGGAAACCTTGGAGGCATGCTTAAGATTCCCTTTTCTTCAAGCTGCATTAGCCAGTAAATGCTAATGGTTATCTATTACCGCTCCAGGAAGGCCTGGACACTGTGGTGCACCGGCTAAGGTGCCTGCTTACTGGCCGGGAGTCCCGAGTTCGAATCCCGACAGGTATCCTTTGCAAAGCTTGGAGGCATGCTTAAGATTCCCTTTTCTTCAATCTGCATTTGCCAGTTAATGCTAATGGTCATCCGGAACTGCTCCTGGGACACTTGGCAGCTGTGGCACACCGGCAAAGGTGCCTGTTAAATGGCCGGGGAGACCCGAGTTCGATTCCCGGGTGGTATGTTTTGGAAACCTTGGAGGAATGCTTAAGAATCCCTTTTCTTCAAGCTGCATTAGCCAGTTAATGCTAATGGTCATCCGGAACCACACCCGAAAGGCCTGGCCACTGTGGCGCGCCGGCTATGTCGTCTGTTAAATGGCCGGGGAGTCCCGAGTTCAAATCCCGAGAGGTATCTTTGGCAAACCATGTAGGCGTGCTTAAGATTCCCTTTTCTTCAAGCTGCAGTAGTCAGTTAATGCTAATGCTCATCCAGAACCACTCCTGGAAGGCCTGGCCACTGTGGCGTGCCATCTAAGGCGCCTGTTAAATGGCCAAGGAGTCCCGAGTTCGATTCCCGGGTGGTATGTCTTGGAAACATTGGAGGCATGCTTAAGATTCCCCTTTTCTTCTAGCTGCATTAGCCAGTTAAGGCTAATGTTCATCCGGAACAATGCCTGAAACACTTGGCCGCTGTGGCTCACCGGCTAAGGTGCCTGTTAAATGGCCGAGCAGTCCCGAGTTCGAACCCCGGTTGGAAACCTTGGAGGCATGCTTTAGATTTCCTTTTCAAATTGCATGTCTTTACATGTCTTTCACCCCACAGAGGCTGAAATTTGAGTCCCGCTTGGGGCTAGTCTGTTCCACACCGGGGTATGTGTTTTTTTTTCCATTTGGCTACATTAAAGCAACAGTTCAGTGTAACAATATGGCTGGGTATATACAGACGACGTCACTTTGGTTTGTGTTTTTAACACAGCATAAATAAACCCAGATAACCCGACATTTTTTCAAGTTCTGTACAGAACACTACTCTGAATAAGCAATTTTCAAGGTTAGCCGTGGGCTGAAGCTATGCAAACCCCAAAAGAGGGCAGCAGGGGAGGTGTTTGCTATATGGGGATTCCCCCAAATCGATGTGATGGCAAGGCATGGGCAAGGTAAGGTCAAAGAAAGGTCAAGGTATGGGCAAGGTAAGCGCAAGGTATGGGCAATGTGTTAAATGGGGACCCATGACCAGAAGCAGATGCATGGGTAGTTTAAAGGAGTGGTTCACCTCTACGTTAACTTTTTTGTATGGTATAGAATGGCCAATTCTAAGCAACTTTTCAATTGGTCTACATTAATTTTTTTTTATAGTTTCTGAATTATTTGCCTTTTTCTTCTGACTCTTTCCAGCTTTCAAATGGGGGTCACTGACCCCATCTAAAAAGAAGTGCTCTGCAAGGCTATACATTTACTGTTACTGCTACTTTTTATGACTTCTCTTTCTATTCGGGTCCTCTCCTATTCATATTCCAGTCTCTTATTCAAATCAATGCATGGTGGCTAAGGTAATATGGACCAGAGCAACCAGATTGTGGAAACCACATACTGGAGAGCTGCTGAATAAAAAAGATTCAAAAAATAAATAAAACAAATTGCAAATTGTCTCGAAATATCACTCTCTACAGCATACTAAAAGCTAACTCAAAGGGGAACAACCCCTTTTAGTGGATAGGAAGCCAGATGGGGAACCCACCCAAGGCAGAATACCTTAGTGGGTTAAAAAGGCAACCTTTATTAGAAGAAAGCCAGCCAAATACAGTTTCATTCAGCAAGAGCACCTGCCGACCACCATTTTTTTCAGCAAGACCCCTCTTTCCATCCCAGGCAGGTCACCTCCACCTTGGCCATCGTGCCATCGTCCCTCCCTATTCCTCCTTTGAGCTACGCTGTGCTCTTTCCCCAGGAGGCGACTTCCACTGATCCATCGGTCACCCTTACTCCAGGCTGACATTTCCCCTGTTCCATTGGCCACTCTTACTCCAGGCTGCAACTTCTTCAGATCCATCGGGCACTGTTACACCAGCCAGCAACTTCCACTGATCAACGCACCATCTGATCCCCTTCTTCGACCCAATGACCTGTTCAGACGATGACGAGTTTCTGCCGGGGGCGGGAATCGAACTCACGACCTTGTGCACCGGGGGCGGATGCCTTAACCACTTGGCTATCCAGAAGGTCTCCCTTATAAGGCCCTCCAGGGAGCCTATTGACTCTATTAGGCAGAAAATAGCCTGCCGGCACTACCTGTTATATGAAGAGACACCATGGGATGTTCGGTTGTTCACCTGGAACCCCCCCCCCCCGGAAGGCCTGGCTGCTGTGGCGCCCTGGATTAGGCGCCTGTTAAATGACCGGGGAGTCCCCAGTTCGAATCCCGGGAGGTCCCAGGTGGTATCTTTTGGAAACCTTGGAGGCATGCTTAAGATTCCCTTTTCTTCAAGCTGCATTAGCCAGTAAATGCTAATGGTTATCTATTACCGCTCCAGGAAGGCCTGGACACTGTGGTGCACCGGCTAAGGTGCCTGCTTACTGGCCGGGAGTCCCGAGTTCGAATCCCGACAGGTATCCTTTGCAAAGCTTGGAGGCATGCTTAAGATTCCCTTTTCTTCAATCTGCATTTGCCAGTTAATGCTAATGGTCATCCGGAACTGCTCCTGGGACACTTGGCAGCTGTGGCACACCGGCAAAGGTGCCTGTTAAATGGCCGGGGAGACCCGAGTTCGATTCCCGGGTGGTATGTTTTGGAAACCTTGGAGGAATGCTTAAGAATCCCTTTTCTTCAAGCTGCATTAGCCAGTTAATGCTAATGGTCATCCGGAACCACACCCGAAAGGCCTGGCCACTGTGGCGCGCCGGCTATGTCGTCTGTTAAATGGCCGGGGAGTCCCGAGTTCAAATCCCGAGAGGTATCTTTGGCAAACCATGTAGGCGTGCTTAAGATTCCCTTTTCTTCAAGCTGCAGTAGTCAGTTAATGCTAATGCTCATCCAGAACCACTCCTGGAAGGCCTGGCCACTGTGGCGTGCCATCTAAGGCGCCTGTTAAATGGCCAAGGAGTCCCGAGTTCGATTCCCGGGTGGTATGTCTTGGAAACATTGGAGGCATGCTTAAGATTCCCCTTTTCTTCTAGCTGCATTAGCCAGTTAAGGCTAATGTTCATCCGGAACAATGCCTGAAACACTTGGCCGCTGTGGCTCACCGGCTAAGGTGCCTGTTAAATGGCCGAGCAGTCCCGAGTTCGAACCCCGGTTGGAAACCTTGGAGGCATGCTTTAGATTTCCTTTTCAAATTGCATGTCTTTACATGTCTTTCACCCCACAGAGGCTGAAATTTGAGTCCCGCTTGGGGCTAGTCTGTTCCACACCGGGGTATGTGTTTTTTTTTCCATTTGGCTACATTAAAGCAACAGTTCAGTGTAACAATATGGCTGGGTATATACAGACGACGTCACTTTGGTTTGTGTTTTTAACACAGCATAAATAAACCCAGATAACCCGACATTTTTTCAAGTTCTGTACAGAACACTACTCTGAATAAGCAATTTTCAAGGTTAGCCGTGGGCTGAAGCTATGCAAACCCCAAAAGAGGGCAGCAGGGGAGGTGTTTGCTATATGGGGATTCCCCCAAATCGATGTGATGGCAAGGCATGGGCAAGGTAAGGTCAAAGAAAGGTCAAGGTATGGGCAAGGTAAGCGCAAGGTATGGGCAATGTGTTAAATGGGGACCCATGACCAGAAGCAGATGCATGGGTAGTTTAAAGGAGTGGTTCACCTCTACGTTAACTTTTTTGTATGGTATAGAATGGCCAATTCTAAGCAACTTTTCAATTGGTCTACATTAATTTTTTTTTATAGTTTCTGAATTATTTGCCTTTTTCTTCTGACTCTTTCCAGCTTTCAAATGGGGGTCACTGACCCCATCTAAAAAGAAGTGCTCTGCAAGGCTATACATTTACTGTTACTGCTACTTTTTATGACTTCTCTTTCTATTCGGGTCCTCTCCTATTCATATTCCAGTCTCTTATTCAAATCAATGCATGGTGGCTAAGGTAATATGGACCAGAGCAACCAGATTGTGGAAACCACATACTGGAGAGCTGCTGAATAAAAAAGATTCAAAAAATAAATAAAACAAATTGCAAATTGTCTCGAAATATCACTCTCTACAGCATACTAAAAGCTAACTCAAAGGGGAACAACCCCTTTTAGTGGATAGGAAGCCAGATGGGGAACCCACCCAAGGCAGAATACCTTAGTGGGTTAAAAAGGCAACCTTTATTAGAAGAAAGCCAGCCAAATACAGTTTCATTCAGCAAGAGCACCTGCCGACCACCATTTTTTTCAGCAAGACCCCTCTTTCCATCCCAGGCAGGTCACCTCCACCTTGGCCATCGTGCCATCGTCCCTCCCTATTCCTCCTTTGAGCTACGCTGTGCTCTTTCCCCAGGAGGCGACTTCCACTGATCCATCGGTCACCCTTACTCCAGGCTGACATTTCCCCTGTTCCATTGGCCACTCTTACTCCAGGCTGCAACTTCTTCAGATCCATCGGGCACTGTTACACCAGCCAGCAACTTCCACTGATCAACGCACCATCTGATCCCCTTCTTCGACCCAATGACCTGTTCAGACGATGACGAGTTTCTGCCGGGGGCGGGAATCGAACTCACGACCTTGTGCACCGGGGGCGGATGCCTTAACCACTTGGCTATCCAGAAGGTCTCCCTTATAAGGCCCTCCAGGGAGCCTATTGACTCTATTAGGCAGAAAATAGCCTGCCGGCACTACCTGTTATATGAAGAGACACCATGGGATGTTCGGTTGTTCACCTGGAACCCCCCCCCCCGGAAGGCCTGGCTGCTGTGGCGCCCTGGATTAGGCGCCTGTTAAATGACCGGGGAGTCCCCAGTTCGAATCCCGGGAGGTCCCAGGTGGTATCTTTTGGAAACCTTGGAGGCATGCTTAAGATTCCCTTTTCTTCAAGCTGCATTAGCCAGTAAATGCTAATGGTTATCTATTACCGCTCCAGGAAGGCCTGGACACTGTGGTGCACCGGCTAAGGTGCCTGCTTACTGGCCGGGAGTCCCGAGTTCGAATCCCGACAGGTATCCTTTGCAAAGCTTGGAGGCATGCTTAAGATTCCCTTTTCTTCAATCTGCATTTGCCAGTTAATGCTAATGGTCATCCGGAACTGCTCCTGGGACACTTGGCAGCTGTGGCACACCGGCAAAGGTGCCTGTTAAATGGCCGGGGAGACCCGAGTTCGATTCCCGGGTGGTATGTTTTGGAAACCTTGGAGGAATGCTTAAGAATCCCTTTTCTTCAAGCTGCATTAGCCAGTTAATGCTAATGGTCATCCGGAACCACACCCGAAAGGCCTGGCCACTGTGGCGCGCCGGCTATGTCGTCTGTTAAATGGCCGGGGAGTCCCGAGTTCAAATCCCGAGAGGTATCTTTGGCAAACCATGTAGGCGTGCTTAAGATTCCCTTTTCTTCAAGCTGCAGTAGTCAGTTAATGCTAATGCTCATCCAGAACCACTCCTGGAAGGCCTGGCCACTGTGGCGTGCCATCTAAGGCGCCTGTTAAATGGCCAAGGAGTCCCGAGTTCGATTCCCGGGTGGTATGTCTTGGAAACATTGGAGGCATGCTTAAGATTCCCCTTTTCTTCTAGCTGCATTAGCCAGTTAAGGCTAATGTTCATCCGGAACAATGCCTGAAACACTTGGCCGCTGTGGCTCACCGGCTAAGGTGCCTGTTAAATGGCCGAGCAGTCCCGAGTTCGAACCCCGGTTGGAAACCTTGGAGGCATGCTTTAGATTTCCTTTTCAAATTGCATGTCTTTACATGTCTTTCACCCCACAGAGGCTGAAATTTGAGTCCCGCTTGGGGCTAGTCTGTTCCACACCGGGGTATGTGTTTTTTTTTCCATTTGGCTACATTAAAGCAACAGTTCAGTGTAACAATATGGCTGGGTATATACAGACGACGTCACTTTGGTTTGTGTTTTTAACACAGCATAAATAAACCCAGATAACCCGACATTTTTTCAAGTTCTGTACAGAACACTACTCTGAATAAGCAATTTTCAAGGTTAGCCGTGGGCTGAAGCTATGCAAACCCCAAAAGAGGGCAGCAGGGGAGGTGTTTGCTATATGGGGATTCCCCCAAATCGATGTGATGGCAAGGCATGGGCAAGGTAAGGTCAAAGAAAGGTCAAGGTATGGGCAAGGTAAGCGCAAGGTATGGGCAATGTGTTAAATGGGGACCCATGACCAGAAGCAGATGCATGGGTAGTTTAAAGGAGTGGTTCACCTCTACGTTAACTTTTTTGTATGGTATAGAATGGCCAATTCTAAGCAACTTTTCAATTGGTCTACATTAATTTTTTTTTATAGTTTCTGAATTATTTGCCTTTTTCTTCTGACTCTTTCCAGCTTTCAAATGGGGGTCACTGACCCCATCTAAAAAGAAGTGCTCTGCAAGGCTATACATTTACTGTTACTGCTACTTTTTATGACTTCTCTTTCTATTCGGGTCCTCTCCTATTCATATTCCAGTCTCTTATTCAAATCAATGCATGGTGGCTAAGGTAATATGGACCAGAGCAACCAGATTGTGGAAACCACATACTGGAGAGCTGCTGAATAAAAAAGATTCAAAAAATAAATAAAACAAATTGCAAATTGTCTCGAAATATCACTCTCTACAGCATACTAAAAGCTAACTCAAAGGGGAACAACCCCTTTTAGTGGATAGGAAGCCAGATGGGGAACCCACCCAAGGCAGAATACCTTAGTGGGTTAAAAAGGCAACCTTTATTAGAAGAAAGCCAGCCAAATACAGTTTCATTCAGCAAGAGCACCTGCCGACCACCATTTTTTTCAGCAAGACCCCTCTTTCCATCCCAGGCAGGTCACCTCCACCTTGGCCATCGTGCCATCGTCCCTCCCTATTCCTCCTTTGAGCTACGCTGTGCTCTTTCCCCAGGAGGCGACTTCCACTGATCCATCGGTCACCCTTACTCCAGGCTGACATTTCCCCTGTTCCATTGGCCACTCTTACTCCAGGCTGCAACTTCTTCAGATCCATCGGGCACTGTTACACCAGCCAGCAACTTCCACTGATCAACGCACCATCTGATCCCCTTCTTCGACCCAATGACCTGTTCAGACGATGACGAGTTTCTGCCGGGGGCGGGAATCGAACTCACGACCTTGTGCACCGGGGGCGGATGCCTTAACCACTTGGCTATCCAGAAGGTCTCCCTTATAAGGCCCTCCAGGGAGCCTATTGACTCTATTAGGCAGAAAATAGCCTGCCGGCACTACCTGTTATATGAAGAGACACCATGGGATGTTCGGTTGTTCACCTGGAACCCCCCCCCCCGGAAGGCCTGGCTGCTGTGGCGCCCTGGATTAGGCGCCTGTTAAATGACCGGGGAGTCCCCAGTTCGAATCCCGGGAGGTCCCAGGTGGTATCTTTTGGAAACCTTGGAGGCATGCTTAAGATTCCCTTTTCTTCAAGCTGCATTAGCCAGTAAATGCTAATGGTTATCTATTACCGCTCCAGGAAGGCCTGGACACTGTGGTGCACCGGCTAAGGTGCCTGCTTACTGGCCGGGAGTCCCGAGTTCGAATCCCGACAGGTATCCTTTGCAAAGCTTGGAGGCATGCTTAAGATTCCCTTTTCTTCAATCTGCATTTGCCAGTTAATGCTAATGGTCATCCGGAACTGCTCCTGGGACACTTGGCAGCTGTGGCACACCGGCAAAGGTGCCTGTTAAATGGCCGGGGAGACCCGAGTTCGATTCCCGGGTGGTATGTTTTGGAAACCTTGGAGGAATGCTTAAGAATCCCTTTTCTTCAAGCTGCATTAGCCAGTTAATGCTAATGGTCATCCGGAACCACACCCGAAAGGCCTGGCCACTGTGGCGCGCCGGCTATGTCGTCTGTTAAATGGCCGGGGAGTCCCGAGTTCAAATCCCGAGAGGTATCTTTGGCAAACCATGTAGGCGTGCTTAAGATTCCCTTTTCTTCAAGCTGCAGTAGTCAGTTAATGCTAATGCTCATCCAGAACCACTCCTGGAAGGCCTGGCCACTGTGGCGTGCCATCTAAGGCGCCTGTTAAATGGCCAAGGAGTCCCGAGTTCGATTCCCGGGTGGTATGTCTTGGAAACATTGGAGGCATGCTTAAGATTCCCCTTTTCTTCTAGCTGCATTAGCCAGTTAAGGCTAATGTTCATCCGGAACAATGCCTGAAACACTTGGCCGCTGTGGCTCACCGGCTAAGGTGCCTGTTAAATGGCCGAGCAGTCCCGAGTTCGAACCCCGGTTGGAAACCTTGGAGGCATGCTTTAGATTTCCTTTTCAAATTGCATGTCTTTACATGTCTTTCACCCCACAGAGGCTGAAATTTGAGTCCCGCTTGGGGCTAGTCTGTTCCACACCGGGGTATGTGTTTTTTTTTCCATTTGGCTACATTAAAGCAACAGTTCAGTGTAACAATATGGCTGGGTATATACAGACGACGTCACTTTGGTTTGTGTTTTTAACACAGCATAAATAAACCCAGATAACCCGACATTTTTTCAAGTTCTGTACAGAACACTACTCTGAATAAGCAATTTTCAAGGTTAGCCGTGGGCTGAAGCTATGCAAACCCCAAAAGAGGGCAGCAGGGGAGGTGTTTGCTATATGGGGATTCCCCCAAATCGATGTGATGGCAAGGCATGGGCAAGGTAAGGTCAAAGAAAGGTCAAGGTATGGGCAAGGTAAGCGCAAGGTATGGGCAATGTGTTAAATGGGGACCCATGACCAGAAGCAGATGCATGGGTAGTTTAAAGGAGTGGTTCACCTCTACGTTAACTTTTTTGTATGGTATAGAATGGCCAATTCTAAGCAACTTTTCAATTGGTCTACATTAATTTTTTTTTATAGTTTCTGAATTATTTGCCTTTTTCTTCTGACTCTTTCCAGCTTTCAAATGGGGGTCACTGACCCCATCTAAAAAGAAGTGCTCTGCAAGGCTATACATTTACTGTTACTGCTACTTTTTATGACTTCTCTTTCTATTCGGGTCCTCTCCTATTCATATTCCAGTCTCTTATTCAAATCAATGCATGGTGGCTAAGGTAATATGGACCAGAGCAACCAGATTGTGGAAACCACATACTGGAGAGCTGCTGAATAAAAAAGATTCAAAAAATAAATAAAACAAATTGCAAATTGTCTCGAAATATCACTCTCTACAGCATACTAAAAGCTAACTCAAAGGGGAACAACCCCTTTTAGTGGATAGGAAGCCAGATGGGGAACCCACCCAAGGCAGAATACCTTAGTGGGTTAAAAAGGCAACCTTTATTAGAAGAAAGCCAGCCAAATACAGTTTCATTCAGCAAGAGCACCTGCCGACCACCATTTTTTTCAGCAAGACCCCTCTTTCCATCCCAGGCAGGTCACCTCCACCTTGGCCATCGTGCCATCGTCCCTCCCTATTCCTCCTTTGAGCTACGCTGTGCTCTTTCCCCAGGAGGCGACTTCCACTGATCCATCGGTCACCCTTACTCCAGGCTGACATTTCCCCTGTTCCATTGGCCACTCTTACTCCAGGCTGCAACTTCTTCAGATCCATCGGGCACTGTTACACCAGCCAGCAACTTCCACTGATCAACGCACCATCTGATCCCCTTCTTCGACCCAATGACCTGTTCAGACGATGACGAGTTTCTGCCGGGGGCAGGAATCGAACTCACGACCTTGTGCACCGGGGCGGATGCCTTAACCACTTGGCTATCCAGAAGGTCTGTCTTATAAGGCCCTCCAGGGAGCCTATTGACTCTATTAGGCAGAAAATAGCCTGCCGGCACTACCTGTTATATGAAGAGACACCATGGGATGTTCGGTTGTAATGGTCACCTGGAACCCCCCCCCCCGGAAGGCCTGGCTGCTGTGGCGCCCTGGCTTAGGCGCCTGTTAAATGACCGGGGAGTCCCCAGTTCGAATCCCGGGAGGTCCCAGGTGGTATCTTTTGGAAACCTTGGAGGCATGCTTAAGATTCCCTTTTCTTCAAGCTGCATTAGCCAGTAAATGCTAATGGTTATCTATTACCGCTCCAGGAAGGCCTGGACACTGTGGCGCACCGGCTAAGGTGCCTGCTTACTGGCCGGGAGTCCCGAGTTCGAATCGCGACAGGTATCCTTTGCAAAGCTTGGAGGCATGCTTAAGATTCCCTTTTCTTCAATCTGCATTTGACAGTTAATGCTAATGGTCACCCGGAACCGCTCCGGGGACACTTGGCCGCTGTGGCACACCGGCAAAGGCGCCTGTTAAATGGCCGGGGAGACCCGAGTTCGATTCCCGGGTGTTATGTTTTGGAAACCTTGGAAGAATGCTTAAGAATCCCTTTTCTTCAAGCTGCATTAGCCAGTTAATGCTAATGGTCATCCGGAACCACAACCGAAAGGCCTGGCCACTGTGGCGCGCCGGCTATGTCGTCTGTTAAATGGCCGGGGAGTCCCGAGTTCAAATCCCGAGAGGTATCTTTGGCAAACCATGGAGGCGTGCTTAAGATTCCCTTTTCTTCAAGCTGCAGTAGTCAGTTAATGCTAATGCTCATCCAGAACCACTCCTGGAAGGCCTGGCCACTGTGGCGTGCCATCTAAGGCGCCTGTTAAATGGCCAAGGAGTCCCGAGTTCGATTCCCGGTGGTATGTCTTGGAAACATTGGAGGCATGCTTAAGATTCCCCTTTTATTCTAGCTGCATTAGCCAGTTAAGGCTAATGTTCATCCGGAACAATGCCTGAAACACTTGGCCACTGTGGCGCGCCGGCTATGTCGTCTGTTAAATGGCCGGGGAGTCCCGAGTTCAAATCCCGGTTGGAAACCTTGGAGGCATGCTTTAGATTTCCTTTTCAAATTGCATGTCTTTACATGTCTTTCACCCCACAGAGGCTGAAATTTGAGTCCCGCTTGGGGCTAGTCTGTTCCACACCGGGGTATGTGTTTTTTTTTCCATTTGGCTACATTAAAGCAACAGTTCAGTGTAACAATATGGCTGGGTATATACAGACGACGTCACTTTGGTTTGTGTGTTTAACACAGCATAAATAAACCCAGATAACCCGATATTTTTTCAAGTTCTGTACAGAACACTACTCTGAATAAGCAATTTTCAAGGTTAGCCGTGGGCTGAAGCTATGCAAACCCCAAAAGAGGGCAGCAGGAGAGGTGTTTGCTATATGGGGATTCCCCCAAATCGATGTGATGGCAAGGCATGGGCAAGGTAAGGTCAAAGAAAGGTCAAGGTATGGGCAAGGTAAGCGCAAGGTATGGGCAATGTGTTAAATGGGGACCCATGACCAGAAGCAGATGCATGGGTAGTTTAAAGGAGTGGTTCACCTCTACGTTAACTTTTTTGTATGGTATAGAATGGCCAATTCTAAGCAACTTTTCAATTGGTCTACATTATTTATTTTTTTATAGTTTCTGAATTATTTGCCTTTTTCTTCTGACTCTTTCCAGCTTTCAAATGGGGGTCACTGACCCCATCTAAAAAGAAGTGCTCTGCAAGGCTATACATTTACTGTTACTGCTACTTTTTATGACTTCTCTTTCTATTCGGGTCCTCTCCTATTCATATTCCAGTCTCTTATTCAAATCAATGCATGGTGGCTAAGGTAATATGGACCAGAGCAACCAGATTGTGGAAACCACATACTGGAGAGCTGCTGAATAAAAAAGATTCAAAAAATAAATAAAACAAATTGCAAATTGTCTCGAAATATCACTCTCTACAGCATACTAAAAGCTAACTCAAAGGGGAACAACCCCTTTTAGTGGATAGGAAGCCAGATGGGGAACCCACCCAAGGCAGATACCTTAGTGGGTTAAAAAGGCAACCTTTATTAGAAGAAAGCCAGCCAAATACAGTTTCATTCAGCAAGAGCACCTGCCAACCACCATTTTTTTCAGCAAGACCCCTCTTTCCATCCCAGGCAGGTCACCTCCACCTTGGCCATCGTGCCATTGTCCCTCCCTATTCCTCCTTTGAGCTACGCTGTGCTCTTTCCCCAGGAGGTGACTTCCACTGATCCATCGGTCACCCTTACTCCAGGCTGCAACTTCCCCTGTTCTATTGGCCACTCTTACACCAGGCTGCAACTTCTTCAGATCCATCGGGCACTGTTACACCAGCCAGCAACTTCCACTGATCAACGCACCATCTGATCCCCTTCTTCGACCCAATGACCTGTTCAGACGATGACGAGTTTCTGCCGGGGGCGGGAATCGAACTCACGACCTTGTGCACCGGGGGCGGATGCCTTAACCACTTGGCTATCCAGAAGGTCTCCCTTATAAGGCCCTCCAGGGAGCCTATTGACTCTATTAGGCAGAAAATAGCCTGCCGGCACTACCTGTTATATGAAGAGACACTATGGGATGTTCGGTTGTAATGGTCACCTGGAACCCCTCCCCCCCCGGAAGGCCTGGCTGCTGTGGCGCCCTGGCTTAGGCGCCTGTTAAATGACCGGGGAGTCCCCAGTTCGAATCCCGGGAGGTCCCAGGTGGTATCTTTTGGAAACCTTGGAGGCATGCTTAAGATTCCCTTTTCTTCAAGCTGCATTAGCCAGTAAATGCTAATGGTTATCTATTACCGCTCCAGGAAGGCCTGGACACTGTGGCGCACCGGCTAAGGTGCCTGCTTACTGGCCGGGAGTCCCGAGTTCGAATCCCGACCGGTATCCTTTGCAAAGCTTGGAGGCATGCTTAAGATTCCCTTTTCTTCAATCTGCATTTGCCAGTTAATGCTAATGGTCATCCGGAACCGCTCCTGGGACACTTGGCCGCTGTGGCACACCGGCAAAGGCGCCTGTTAAATGGCCGGGGAGACCCGAGTTCGATTCCCGCGTGGTATGTTTTGGAAACCTTGGAGGAATGCTTAAGAATCCCTTTTCTTCAAGCTGCATTAGCCAGTTAATGCTAATGGTCATCCGGAACCACACCCGAAAGGCCTGGCCACTGTGGCGCGCCGGCTATGTCGTCTGTTAAATGGCCGGGGAGTCCCGAGTTCAAATCCCGAGAGGTATCTTTGGCAAACCATGGAGGCGTGCTTAAGATTCCCTTTTCTTCAAGCTGCAGTAGTCAGTTAATGCTAATGCTCATCCGGAACAATGCCTGAAACACTTGGCCGCTGTGGCTCACCGGCTAAGGTGCCTGTTAAATGGCCGAGCAGTCCCGAGTTCGAACCCCGGTTGGAAACCTTGGAGGCATGCTTTAGATTTCCTTTTCAAATTGCATGTCTTTACATGTCTTTCACCCCACAGAGGCTGAAATTTGAGTCCCGCTTGGGGCTAGTCTGTTCCACACCGGGGTATGTGTTTTTTTTTCCATTTGGCTACATTAAAGCAACAGTTCAGTGTAACAATATGGCTGGGTATATACAGACGACGTCACTTTGGTTTGTGTGTTTAACACAGCATAACTAAACCTAGATAACCCGATATTTTTTCAAGTTCTGTACAGAACACTACTCTGAATAAGCAATTTTCAAGGTTAGCCGTGGGCTGAAGCTATGCAAACCCCAAAAGAGGGCAGCAGGGGAGGTGTTTGCTATATGGGGATTCCCCCAAATCGATGTGATGGCAAGGCATGGGCAAGGTAAGGTCAAAGAAAGGTCAAGGTATGGGCAAGGTAAGCGCAAGGTATGGGAAATGTGTTAAATGGGGACCCATGACCAGAAGCAGATGCATGGGTAGTTTAAAGGAGTGGTTCACCTCTACGTTAACTTTTTTGTATGGTATAGAATGGCCAATTCTAAGCAACTTTTCAATTGGTCTACATTATTTATTTTTTTATAGTTTCTGAATTATTTGCCTTTTTCTTCTGACTCTTTCCAGCTTTCAAATGGGGGTCACTGACCCCATCTAAAAAGAAGTGCTCTGCAAGGCTATACATTTACTGTTACTGCTACTTTTTATGACTTCTCTTTCTATTCGGGTCCTCTCCTATTCATATTCCAGTCTCTTATTCAAATCAATGCATGGTGGCTAAGGTAATATGGACCAGAGCAACCAGATTGTGGAAACCACATACTGGAGAGCTGCTGAATAAAAAAGATTCAAAAAATAAATAAAACAAATTGCAAATTGTCTCGAAATATCACTCTCTACAGCATACTAAAAGCTAACTCAAAGGGGAACAACCCCTTTTAGTGGATAGGAAGCCAGATGGGGAACCCACCCAAGGCAGATACCTTAGTGGGTTAAAAAGGCAACCTTTATTAGAAGAAAGCCAGCCAAATACAGTTTCATTCAGCAAGAGCACCTGCCAACCACCATTTTTTTCAGCAAGACCCCTCTTTCCATCCCAGGCAGGTCACCTCCACCTTGGCCATCGTGCCATTGTCCCTCCCTATTCCTCCTTTGAGCTACGCTGTGCTCTTTCCCCAGGAGGTGACTTCCACTGATCCATCGGTCACCCTTTCTCCAGGCTGCAACTTCCCCTGTTCCATTGGCCACTCTTACACCAGGCTGCAACTTCTTCAGATCCATCGGGCACTGTTACACCAGCCAGCAACTTCCACTGATCAACGCACCATCTGATCCCCTTCTTCGACCCAATGACCTGTTCAGACGATGACGAGTTTCTGCCGGGGGCGGGAATTGAACTCACGACCTTGTGCACCGGGGGCGGATGCCTTAACCACTTGGCTATCCAGAAGGTCTCCCTTATAAGGCCCTCCAGGGAGCCTATTGACTCTATTAGGCAGAAAATAGCCTGCCGGCACTACCTGTTATATGAAGAGACACTATGGGATGTTCGGTTGTAATGGTCACCTGGAACCCCCCCCCGGAAGGCCTGGCTGCTGTGGCGCCCTGGCTTAGGCGCCTGTTAAATGACCGGGGAGTCCCCAGTTCGAATCCCGGGAGGTTCCTTTTGCTAACCGTGGAGGCATGCTTAAGATGCCCTTTTCTTCAAGCAGCATTAGCCAGTTAATGCTAATGGTCATCCAAAACCGTTGCTGGTACACTGGGCCACTGTGGCGCACCGGCTAAGGCGCCTCTTAAATGGCCGGGGAGACCCGAGTTCGATTCCCAGGTGGTATCTTTTGGAAACCTTGGAGGCATGCTTAAGATTCCCTTTTCTTCAAGCTGCATTAGCCAGTAAATGCTAATGGTTATCTGTTACCGCTCCAGGAAGGCCTGGACACTGTGGCGCACCGGCTAAGGTGCCTGCTTACTGGCCGGGAGTCCCGAGTTCGAATCCCGACAGGTATCCTTTGCAAAGCTTGGAGGCATGCTTAAGATTCCCTTTTCTTCAATCTGCATTTGCCAGTTAATGCTAATGGTCATCCGGAACCGCTCCTGGGACACTTGGCCGCTGTGGCACACCGGCAAAGGCGCCTGTTAAATGGCCGGGGAGACCCGAGTTCGATTCCCGGGTGGTATGTTTTGGAAACCTTGGAGGAATGCTTAAGAATCCCTTTTCTTCAAGCTGCATTAGCCAGTTAATGCTAATGGTCATCCGGAACCAGACCCGAAAGGCCTGGCCACTGTGGCGCTCCGGCTATGTCGTCTGTTAAATGGCCGGGGAGTCCCGAGTTCAAATCCCGAGAGGTATCTTTGGCAAACCATGGAGGCGTGCTTAAGATTCCCTTTTCTTCAAGCTGCAGTAGTCAGTTAATGCTAATGCTCATCCAGAGCCACTCCTGGAAGGCCTGGCCACTGTGGCGTGCCATCTAAGGCGCCTGTTAAATGGCCAAGGAGTCCCGAGTTCGATTCCCGGGTGGTATGTCTTGGAAACATTGGAGGCATGCTTAAGATTCCCCTTTTCTTCTAGCTGCATTAGCCAGTTAAGGCTAATGTTCATCCGGAACAATGCCTGAAACACTTGGCCGCTGTGGCTCACCGGCTAAGGTGCCTGTTAAATGGCCGAGCAGTCCCGAGTTCGAATCCCGGTTGGAAACCTTGGAGGCATGCTTTAGATTTCCTTTTCAAATTGCATGTTTTTACATGTCTTTCACCCCACAGAGGCTGAAATTTGAGTCCCGCTTGGGGCTAGTCTGTTCCACACCGGGGTATGTGTTTTTTTTTCCATTTGGCTACATTAAAGCAACAGTTCAGTGTAACAATATGGCTGGGTATATACAGACGACGTCACTTTGGTTTGTGTGTTTAACACAGCATAAATAAACCCAGATAACCCGATATTTTTTCAAGTTCTGTACAGAACACTACTCTGAATAAGCAATTTTCAAGGCTAGCCGTGGGCTGAAGCTATGCAAACCCCAAAAGAGGGCAGCAGGAGAGGTGTTTGCTATATGGGAATTCCCCCAAATCGATGTGATGGCAAGGCATGGGCAAGGTAAGGTCAAAGAAAGGTCAAGGTATGGGCAAGGTAAGCGCAAGGTATGGGCAATGTGTTAAATGGGGACCCATGACCAGAAGCAGATGCATGGGTAGTTTAAAGGAGTGGTTCACCTCTACGTTAACTTTTTTGTATGGTATAGAATGGCCAATTCTAAGCAACTTTTCAATTGGTCTACATTATTTATTTTTTTATAGTTTCTGAATTATTTGCCTTTTTCTTCTGACTCTTTCCAGCTTTCAAATGGGGGTCACTGACCCCATCTAAAAAGAAGTGCTCTGCAAGGCTATACATTTACTGTTACTGCTACTTTTTATGACTTCTCTTTCTATTCGGGTCCTCTCCTATTCATATTCCAGTCTCTTATTCAAATCAATGCATGGTGGCTAAGGTAATATGGACCAGAGCAACCAGATTGTGGAAACCACATACTGGAGAGCTGCTGAATAAAAAAGATTCAAAAAATAAATAAAACAAATTGCAAATTGTCTCGAAATATCACTCTCTACAGCATACTAAAAGCTAACTCAAAGGGGAACAACCCCTTTTAGTGGATAGGAAGCCAGATGGGGAACCCACCCAAGGCAGATACCTTAGTGGGTTAAAAAGGCAACCTTTATTAGAAGAAAGCCAGCCAAATACAGTTTCATTCAGCAAGAGCACCTGCCAACCACCATTTTTTTCAGCAAGACCCCTCTTTCCATCCCAGGCAGGTCACCTCCACCTTGGCCATCGTGCCATTGTCCCTCCCTATTCCTCCTTTGAGCTACGCTGTGCTCTTTCCCCAGGAGGTGACTTCCACTGATCCATCGGTCACCCTTACTCCAGGCTGCAACTTCCCCTGTTCTATTGGCCACTCTTACACCAGGCTGCAACTTCTTCAGATCCATCGGGCACTGTTACACCAGCCAGCAACTTCCACTGATCAACGCACCATCTGATCCCCTTCTTCGACCCAATGACCTGTTCAGACGATGACGAGTTTCTGCCGGGGGCGGGAATCGAACTCACGACCTTGTGCACCGGGGGCGGATGCCTTAACCACTTGGCTATCCAGAAGGTCTCCCTTATAAGGCCCTCCAGGGAGCCTATTGACTCTATTAGGCAGAAAATAGCCTGCCGGCACTACCTGTTATATGAAGAGACACTATGGGATGTTCGGTTGTAATGGTCACCTGGAACCCCTCCCCCCCCGGAAGGCCTGGCTGCTGTGGCGCCCTGGCTTAGGCGCCTGTTAAATGACCGGGGAGTCCCCAGTTCGAATCCCGGGAGGTCCCAGGTGGTATCTTTTGGAAACCTTGGAGGCATGCTTAAGATTCCCTTTTCTTCAAGCTGCATTAGCCAGTAAATGCTAATGGTTATCTATTACCGCTCCAGGAAGGCCTGGACACTGTGGCGCACCGGCTAAGGTGCCTGCTTACTGGCCGGGAGTCCCGAGTTCGAATCCCGACCGGTATCCTTTGCAAAGCTTGGAGGCATGCTTAAGATTCCCTTTTCTTCAATCTGCATTTGCCAGTTAATGCTAATGGTCATCCGGAACCGCTCCTGGGACACTTGGCCGCTGTGGCACACCGGCAAAGGCGCCTGTTAAATGGCCGGGGAGACCCGAGTTCGATTCCCGCGTGGTATGTTTTGGAAACCTTGGAGGAATGCTTAAGAATCCCTTTTCTTCAAGCTGCATTAGCCAGTTAATGCTAATGGTCATCCGGAACCACACCCGAAAGGCCTGGCCACTGTGGCGCGCCGGCTATGTCGTCTGTTAAATGGCCGGGGAGTCCCGAGTTCAAATCCCGAGAGGTATCTTTGGCAAACCATGGAGGCATGCTTAAGATTCCCTTTTCTTCAAGCTGCAGTAGTCAGTTAATGCTAATGCTCATCCGGAACAATGCCTGAAACACTTGGCCGCTGTGGCTCACCGGCTAAGGTGCCTGTTAAATGGCCGAGCAGTCCCGAGTTCGAACCCCGGTTGGAAACCTTGGAGGCATGCTTTAGATTTCCTTTTCAAATTGCATGTCTTTACATGTCTTTCACCCCACAGAGGCTGAAATTTGAGTCCCGCTTGGGGCTAGTCTGTTCCACACCGGGGTATGTGTTTTTTTTTCCATTTGGCTACATTAAAGCAACAGTTCAGTGTAACAATATGGCTGGGTATATACAGACGACGTCACTTTGGTTTGTGTGTTTAACACAGCATAACTAAACCTAGATAACCCGATATTTTTTCAAGTTCTGTACAGAACACTACTCTGAATAAGCAATTTTCAAGGTTAGCCGTGGGCTGAAGCTATGCAAACCCCAAAAGAGGGCAGCAGGGGAGGTGTTTGCTATATGGGGATTCCCCCAAATCGATGTGATGGCAAGGCATGGGCAAGGTAAGGTCAAAGAAAGGTCAAGGTATGGGCAAGGTAAGCGCAAGGTATGGGAAATGTGTTAAATGGGGACCCATGACCAGAAGCAGATGCATGGGTAGTTTAAAGGAGTGGTTCACCTCTACGTTAACTTTTTTGTATGGTATAGAATGGCCAATTCTAAGCAACTTTTCAATTGGTCTACATTATTTATTTTTTTATAGTTTCTGAATTATTTGCCTTTTTCTTCTGACTCTTTCCAGCTTTCAAATGGGGGTCACTGACCCCATCTAAAAAGAAGTGCTCTGCAAGGCTATACATTTACTGTTACTGCTACTTTTTATGACTTCTCTTTCTATTCGGGTCCTCTCCTATTCATATTCCAGTCTCTTATTCAAATCAATGCATGGTGGCTAAGGTAATATGGACCAGAGCAACCAGATTGTGGAAACCACATACTGGAGAGCTGCTGAATAAAAAAGATTCAAAAAATAAATAAAACAAATTGCAAATTGTCTCGAAATATCACTCTCTACAGCATACTAAAAGCTAACTCAAAGGGGAACAACCCCTTTTAGTGGATAGGAAGCCAGATGGGGAACCCACCCAAGGCAGATACCTTAGTGGGTTAAAAAGGCAACCTTTATTAGAAGAAAGCCAGCCAAATACAGTTTCATTCAGCAAGAGCACCTGCCAACCACCATTTTTTTCAGCAAGACCCCTCTTTCCATCCCAGGCAGGTCACCTCCACCTTGGCCATCGTGCCATTGTCCCTCCCTATTCCTCCTTTGAGCTACGCTGTGCTCTTTCCCCAGGAGGTGACTTCCACTGATCCATCGGTCACCCTTACTCCAGGCTGCAACTTCCCCTGTTCTATTGGCCACTCTTACACCAGGCTGCAACTTCTTCAGATCCATCGGGCACTGTTACACCAGCCAGCAACTTCCACTGATCAACGCACCATCTGATCCCCTTCTTCGACCCAATGACCTGTTCAGACGATGACGAGTTTCTGCCGGGGGCGGGAATCGAACTCACGACCTTGTGCACCGGGGGCGGATGCCTTAACCACTTGGCTATCCAGAAGGTCTCCCTTATAAGGCCCTCCAGGGAGCCTATTGACTCTATTAGGCAGAAAATAGCCTGCCGGCACTACCTGTTATATGAAGAGACACTATGGGATGTTCGGTTGTAATGGTCACCTGGAACCCCCCCCCCGGAAGGCCTGGCTGCTGTGGCGCCCTGGCTTAGGCGCCTGTTAAATGACCGGGGAGTCCCCAGTTCGAATCCCGGGAGGTTCCTTTTGCTAACCGTGGAGGCATGCTTAAGATGCCCTTTTCTTCAAGCAGCATTAGCCAGTTAATGCTAATGGTCATCCAAAACCGTTGCTGGTACACTGGGCCACTGTGGCGCACCTGCTAAGGCGCCTCTTAAATGGCCGGGGAGACCCGAGTTCGATTCCCAGGTGGTATCTTTTGGAAACCTTGGAGGCATGCTTAAGATTCCCTTTTCTTCAAGCTGCATTAGCCAGTAAATGCTAATGGTTATCTGTTACCGCTCCAGGAAGGCCTGGACACTGTGGCGCACCGGCTAAGGTGCCTGCTTACTGGCCGGGAGTCCCGAGTTCGAATCCCGACAGGTATCCTTTGCAAAGCTTGGAGGCATGCTTAAGATTCCCTTTTCTTCAATCTGCATTTGCCAGTTAATGCTAATGGTCATCCGGAACTGCTCCTGGGACACTTGGCAGCTGTGGCACACCGGCAAAGGTGCCTGTTAAATGGCCGGGGAGACCCGAGTTCGATTCCCGGGTGGTATGTTTTGGAAACCTTGGAGGAATGCTTAAGAATCCCTTTTCTTCAAGCTGCATTAGCCAGTTAATGCTAATGGTCATCCGGAACCAGACCCGAAAGGCCTGGCCACTGTGGCGCTCCGGCTATGTCGTCTGTTAAATGGCCGGGGAGTCCCGAGTTCAAATCCCGAGAGGTATCTTTGGCAAACCATGGAGGCGTGCTTAAGATTCCCTTTTCTTCAAGCTGCAGTAGTCAGTTAATGCTAATGCTCATCCAGAACCACTCCTGGAAGGTCTGGCCACTGTGGCGTGCCATCTAAGGCGCCTGTTAAATGGCCAAGGAGTCCCGAGTTCGATTCCCGGGTGGTATGTCTTGGAAACATTGGAGGCATGCTTAAGATTCCCCTTTTCTTCTAGCTGCATTAGCCAGTTAAGGCTAATGTTCATCCGGAACAATGCCTGAAACACTTGGCCGCTGTGGCTCACCGGCTAAGGTGCCTGTTAAATGGCCGAGCAGTCCCGAGTTCGAATCCCGGTTGGAAACCTTGGAGGCATGCTTTAGATTTCCTTTTCAAATTGCATGTTTTTACATGTCTTTCACCCCACAGAGGCTGAAATTTGAGTCCCGCTTGGGGCTAGTCTGTTCCACACCGGGGTATGTGTTTTTTTTTCCATTTGGCTACATTAAAGCAACAGTTCAGTGTAACAATATGGCTGGGTATATACAGACGACGTCACTTTGGTTTGTGTGTTTAACACAGCATAAATAAACCCAGATAACCCGATATTTTTTCAAGTTCTGTACAGAACACTACTCTGAATAAGCAATTTTCAAGGCTAGCCGTGGGCTGAAGCTATGCAAACCCCAAAAGAGGGCAGCAGGAGAGGTGTTTGCTATATGGGGAATTCCCCCAAATCGATGTGATGGCAAGGCATGGGCAAGGTAAGGTCAAAGAAAGGTCAAGGTATGGGCAAGGTAAGCGCAAGGTATGGGCAATGTGTTAAATGGGGACCCATGACCAGAAGCAGATGCATGGGTAGTTTAAAGGAGTGGTTCACCTCTACGTTAACTTTTTTGTATGGTATAGAATGGCCAATTCTAAGCAACTTTTCAATTGGTCTACATTATTTATTTTTTTATAGTTTCTGAATTATTTGCCTTTTTCTTCTGACTCTTTCCAGCTTTCAAATGGGGGTCACTGACCCCATCTAAAAAGAAGTGCTCTGCAAGGCTATACATTTACTGTTACTGCTACTTTTTATGACTTCTCTTTCTATTCGGGTCCTCTCCTATTCATATTCCAGTCTCTTATTCAAATCAATGCATGGTGGCTAAGGTAATATGGACCAGAGCAACCAGATTGTGGAAACCACATACTGGAGAGCTGCTGAATAAAAAAGATTCAAAAAATAAATAAAACAAATTGCAAATTGTCTCGAAATATCACTCTCTACAGCATACTAAAAGCTAACTCAAAGGGGAACAACCCCTTTTAGTGGATAGGAAGCCAGATGGGGAACCCACCCAAGGCAGATACCTTAGTGGGTTAAAAAGGCAACCTTTATTAGAAGAAAGCCAGCCAAATACAGTTTCATTCAGCAAGAGCACCTGCCAACCACCATTTTTTTCAGCAAGACCCCTCTTTCCATCCCAGGCAGGTCACCTCCACCTTGGCCATCGTGCCATTGTCCCTCCCTATTCCTCCTTTGAGCTACGCTGTGCTCTTTCCCCAGGAGGTGACTTCCACTGATCCATCGGTCACCCTTACTCCAGGCTGCAACTTCCCCTGTTCCATTGGCCACTCTTACACCAGGCTGCAACTTCTTCAGATCCATCGGGCACTGTTACACCAGCCAGCAACTTCCACTGATCAACGCACCATCTGATCCCCTTCTTCGACCCAATGACCTGTTCAGACGATGACGAGTTTCTGCCGGGGGCGGGAATTGAACTCACGACCTTGTGCACCGGGGGCGGATGCCTTAACCACTTGGCTATCCAGAAGGTCTCCCTTATAAGGCCCTCCAGGGAGCCTATTGACTCTATTAGGCAGAAAATAGCCTGCCGGCACTACCTGTTATATGAAGAGACACTATGGGATGTTCGGTTGTAATGGTCACCTGGAACCCCCCCCCGGAAGGCCTGGCTGCTGTGGCGCCCTGGCTTAGGCGCCTGTTAAATGACCGGGGAGTCCCCAGTTCGAATCCCGGGAGGTTCCTTTTGCAAACCGTGGAGGCATGCTTAAGATGCCCTTTTCTTCAAGCAGCATTAGCCAGTTAATGCTAATGGTCATCCAAAACCGTTGCTGGTACACTGGGCCACTGTGGCGCACCGGCTAAGGCGCCTCTTAAATGGCCGGGGAGACCCGAGTTCGATTCCCAGGTGGTATCTTTTGGAAACCTTGGAGGCATGCTTAAGATTCCCTTTTCTTCAAGCTGCATTAGCCAGTAAATGCTAATGGTTATCTGTTACCGCTCCAGGAAGGCCTGGACACTGTGGCGCACCGGCTAAGGTGCCTGCTTACTGGCCGGGAGTCCCGAGTTCGAATCCCGACAGGTATCCTTTGCAAAGCTTGGAGGCATGCTTAAGATTCCCTTTTCTTCAATCTGCATTTGCCAGTTAATGCTAATGGTCATCCGGAACCGCTCCTGGGAGACTTGGCCGCTGTGGCACACCGGCAAAGGCACCTGTTAAATGGCCGGGGAGACCCGAGTTCGATTCCCGGGTGGTATGTTTTGGAAACCTTGGAGGAATGCTTAAGAATCCCTTTTCTTCAAGCTGCATTAGCCAGTTAATGCTAATGGTCATCCGGAACCACACCCGAAAGGCCTGGCCACTGTGGCGCGCCGGCTATGTCGTCTGTTAAATGGCCGGGGAGTCCCGAGTTCAAATCCCGAGAGGTATCTTTGGCAAACCATGGAGGCGTGCTTAAGATTCCCTTTTCTTCAAGCTGCAGTAGTCAGTTAATGCTAATGCTCATCCAGAACCACTCCTGGAAGGCCTGGCCACTGTGGCGTGCCATCTAAGGCGCCTGTTAAATGGCCAAGGAGTCCGGAGTTCGATTCCCGGGTGGTATGTCTTGGAAACATTGGAGGCATGCTTAAGATTCCCCTTTTCTTCTAGCTGCATTAGCCAGTTAAGGCTAATGTTCATCCGGAACAATGCCTGAAACACTTGGCCGCTGTGGCTCACCGGCTAAGGTGCCTGTTAAATGGCCGAGCAGTCCCGAGTTCGAATCCCGGTTGGAAACCTTGGAGGCATGCTTTAGATTTCCTTTTCAAATTGCATGTCTTTACATGTCTTTCACCCCACAGAGGCTGAAATTTGAGTCCCGCTTGGGGCTAGTCTGTTCCACACCGGGGTATGTGTTTTTTTTCCATTTGGCTACATTAAAGCAACAGTTCAGTGTAACAATATGGCTGGGTATATACAGACGACGTCACTTTGGTTTGTGTGTTTAACACAGCATAAATAAACCCAGATAACCCGATATTTTTTCAAGTTCTGTACAGAACACTACTCTGAATAAGCAATTTTCAAGGTTAGCCGTGGGCTGAAGCTATGCAAACCCCAAAAGAGGGCAGCAGGAGAGGTGTTTGCTATATGGGGATTCCCCCAAATCGATGTGATGGCAAGGCATGGGCAAGGTAAGGTCAAAGAAAGGTCAAGGTATGGGCAAGGTAAGCGCAAGGTATGGGCAATGTGTTAAATGGGGACCCATGACCAGAAGCAGATGCATGGGTAGTTTAAAGGAGTGGTTCACCTCTACGTTAACTTTTTTGTATGGTATAGAATGGCCAATTCTAAGCAACTTTTCAATTGGTCTACATTATTTATTTTTTTATAGTTTCTGAATTATTTGCCTTTTTCTTCTGACTCTTTCCAGCTTTCAAATGGGGGTCACTGACCCCATCTAAAAAGAAGTGCTCTGCAAGGCTATACATTTACTGTTACTGCTACTTTTTATGACTTCTCTTTCTATTCGGGTCCTCTCCTATTCATATTCCAGTCTCTTATTCAAATCAATGCATGGTGGCTAAGGTAATATGGACCAGAGCAACCAGATTGTGGAAACCACATACTGGAGAGCTGCTGAATAAAAAAGATTCAAAAAATAAATAAAACAAATTGCAAATTGTCTCGAAATATCACTCTCTACAGCATACTAAAAGCTAACTCAAAGGGGAACAACCCCTTTTAGTGGATAGGAAGCCAGATGGGGAACCCACCCAAGGCAGATACCTTAGTGGGTTAAAAAGGCAACCTTTATTAGAAGAAAGCCAGCCAAATACAGTTTCATTCAGCAAGAGCACCTGCCAACCACCATTTTTTTCAGCAAGACCCCTCTTTCCATCCCAGGCAGGTCACCTCCACCTTGGCCATCGTGCCATTGTCCCTCCCTATTCCTCCTTTGAGCTACGCTGTGCTCTTTCCCCAGGAGGTGACTTCCACTGATCCATCGGTCACCCTTACTCCAGGCTGCAACTTCCCCTGTTCTATTGGCCACTCTTACACCAGGCTGCAACTTCTTCAGATCCATCGGGCACTGTTACACCAGCCAGCAACTTCCACTGATCAACGCACCATCTGATCCCCTTCTTCGACCCAATGACCTGTTCAGACGATGACGAGTTTCTGCCGGGGGCGGGAATCGAACTCACGACCTTGTGCACCGGGGGCGGATGCCTTAACCACTTGGCTATCCAGAAGGTCTCCCTTATAAGGCCCTCCAGGGAGCCTATTGACTCTATTAGGCAGAAAATAGCCTGCCGGCACTACCTGTTATATGAAGAGACACTATGGGATGTTCGGTTGTAATGGTCACCTGGAACCCCCCCCCCCGGAAGGCCTGGCTGCTGTGGCGCCCTGGCTTAGGCGCCTGTTAAATGACCGGGGAGTCCCCAGTTCGAATCCCGGGAGGTCCCAGGTGGTATCTTTTGGAAACCTTGGAGGCATGCTTAAGATTCCCTTTTCTTCAAGCTGCATTAGCCAGTAAATGCTAATGGTTATCTATTACCGCTCCAGGAAGGCCTGGACACTGTGGCGCACCGGCTAAGGTGCCTGCTTACTGGCCGGGAGTCCCGAGTTCGAATCCCGACAGGTATCCTTTGCAAAGCTTGGAGGCATGCTTAAGATTCCCTTTTCTTCAATCTGCATTTGCCAGTTAATGCTAATGGTCATCCGGAACCGCTCCTGGGACACTTGGCCGCTGTGGCACACCGGCAAAGGCGCCTGTTAAATGGCCGGGGAGACCCGAGTTCGATTCCCGCGTGGTATGTTTTGGAAACCTTGGAGGAATGCTTAAGAATCCCTTTTCTTCAAGCTGCATTAGCCAGTTAATGCTAATGGTCATCCGGAACCACACCCGAAAGGCCTGGCCACTGTGGCGCGCCGGCTATGTCGTCTGTTAAATGGCCGGGGAGTCCCGAGTTCAAATCCCGAGAGGTATCTTTGGCAAACCATGGAGGCATGCTTAAGATTCCCTTTTCTTCAAGCTGCAGTAGTCAGTTAATGCTAATGCTCATCCGGAACAATGCCTGAAACACTTGGCCGCTGTGGCTCACCGGCTAAGGTGCCTGTTAAATGGCCGAGCAGTCCCGAGTTCGAACCCCGGTTGGAAACCTTGGAGGCATGCTTTAGATTTCCTTTTCAAATTGCATGTCTTTACATGTCTTTCACCCCACAGAGGCTGAAATTTGAGTCCCGCTTGGGGCTAGTCTGTTCCACACCGGGGTATGTGTTTTTTTTTCCATTTGGCTACATTAAAGCAACAGTTCAGTGTAACAATATGGCTGGGTATATACAGACGACGTCACTTTGGTTTGTGTGTTTAACACAGCATAACTAAACCCAGATAACCCGATATTTTTTCAAGTTCTGTACAGAACACTACTCTGAATAAGCAATTTTCAAGGTTAGCCGTGGGCTGAAGCTATGCAAACCCCAAAAGAGGGCAGCAGGGGAGGTGTTTGCTATATGGGGATTCCCCCAAATCGATGTGATGGCAAGGCATGGGCAAGGTAAGGTCAAAGAAAGGTCAAGGTATGGGCAAGGTAAGCGCAAGGTATGGGCAATGTGTTAAATGGGGACCCATGACCAGAAGCAGATGCATGGGTAGTTTAAAGGAGTGGTTCACCTCTACGTTAACTTTTTTGTATGGTATAGAATGGCCAATTCTAAGCAACTTTTCAATTGGTCTACATTATTTATTTTTTTATAGTTTCTGAATTATTTGCCTTTTTCTTCTGACTCTTTCCAGCTTTCAAATGGGGGTCACTGACCCCATCTAAAAAGAAGTGCTCTGCAAGGCTATACATTTACTGTTACTGCTACTTTTTATGACTTCTCTTTCTATTCGGGTCCTCTCCTATTCATATTCCAGTCTCTTATTCAAATCAATGCATGGTGGCTAAGGTAATATGAACCAGAGCAACCAGATTGTGGAAACCACATACTGGAGAGCTGCTGAATAAAAAAGATTCAAAAAATAAATAAAACAAATTGCAAATTGTCTCGAAATATCACTCTCTACAGCATACTAAAAGCTAACTCAAAGGGGAACAACCCCTTTTAGTGGATAGGAAGCCAGATGGGGAACCCACCCAAGGCAGATACCTTAGTGGGTTAAAAAGGCAACCTTTATTAGAAGAAAGCCAGCCAAATACAGTTTCATTCAGCAAGAGCACCTGCCAACCACCATTTTTTTCAGCAAGACCCCTCTTTCCATCCCAGGCAGGTCACCTCCACCTTGGCCATCGTGCCATTGTCCCTCCCTATTCCTCCTTTGAGCTACGCTGTGCTCTTTCCCCAGGAGGTGACTTCCACTGATCCATCGGTCACCCTTACTCCAGGCTGCAACTTCCCCTGTTCCATTGGCCACTCTTACACCAGGCTGCAACTTCTTCAGATCCATCGGGCACTGTTACACCAGCCAGCAACTTCCACTGATCAACGCACCATCTGATCCCCTTCTTCGACCCAATGACCTGTTCAGACGATGACGAGTTTCTGCCGGGGGCGGGAATCGAACTCACGACCTTGTGCACCGGGGGCGGATGCCTTAACCACTTGGCTATCCAGAAGGTCTCCCTTATAAGGCCCTCCAGGGAGCCTATTGACTCTATTAGGCAGAAAATAGCCTGCCGGCACTACCTGTTATATGAAGAGACACTATGGGATGTTCGGTTGTAATGGTCACCTGGAACCCCCCCCCGGAAGGCCTGGCTGCTGTGGCGCCCTGGCTTAGGCGCCTGTTAAATGACCGGGGAGTCCCCAGTTCGAATCCCGGGAGGTTCCTTTTGCAAACCGTGGAGGCATGCTTAAGATGCCCTTTTCTTCAAGCAGCATTAGCCAGTTAATGCTAATGGTCATCCAAAACCGTTGCTGGTACACTGGGCCACTGTGGCGCACCGGCTAAGGCGCCTCTTAAATGGCCGGGGAGACCCGAGTTCGATTCCCAGGTGGTATCTTTTGGAAACCTTGGAGGCATGCTTAAGATTCCCTTTTCTTCAAGCTGCATTAGCCAGTAAATGCTAATGGTTATCTGTTACCGCTCCAGGAAGGCCTGGACACTGTGGCGCACCGGCTAAGGTGCCTGCTTACTGGCCGGGAGTCCCGAGTTCGAATCCCGACAGGTATCCTTTGCAAAGCTTGGAGGCATGCTTAAGATTCCCTTTTCTTCAATCTGCATTTGCCAGTTAATGCTAATGGTCATCCGGAACCGCTCCTGGGACACTTGGCCGCTGTGGCACACCGGCAAAGGCGCCTGTTAAATGGCCGGGGAGACCCGAGTTCGATTCCCGGGTGGTATGTTTTGGAAACCTTGGAGGAATGCTTAAGAATCCCTTTTCTTCAAGCTGCATTAGCCAGTTAATGCTAATGGTCATCCGGAACCACACCCGAAAGGCCTGGCCACTGTGGCGCGCCGGCTATGTCGTCTGTTAAATGGCCGGGGAGTCCCGAGTTCAAATCCCGAGAGGTATCTTTGGCAAACCATGGAGGCGTGCTTAAGATTCCCTTTTCTTCAAGCTGCAGTAGTCAGTTAATGCTAATGCTCATCCAGAACCACTCCTGGAAGGCCTGGCCACTGTGGCGTGCCATCTAAGGCGCCTGTTAAATGGCCAAGGAGTCCGGAGTTCGATTCCCGGGTGGTATGTCTTGGAAACATTGGAGGCATGCTTAAGATTCCCCTTTTCTTCTAGCTGCATTAGCCAGTTAAGGCTAATGTTCATCCGGAACAATGCCTGAAACACTTGGCTGCTGTGGCTCACCGGCTAAGGTGCCTGTTAAATGGCCGAGCAGTCCCGAGTTCGAATCCCGGTTGGAAACCTTGGAGGCATGCTTTAGATTTCCTTTTCAAATTGCATGTCTTTACATGTCTTTCACCCCACAGAGGCTGAAATTTGAGTCCCGCTTGGGGCTAGTCTGTTCCACACCGGGGTATGTGTTTTTTTTTCCATTTGGCTACATTAAAGCAACAGTTCAGTGTAACAATATGGCTGGGTATATACAGACGACGTCACTTTGGTTTGTGTGTTTAACACAGCATAAATAAACCCAGATAACCCGATATTTTTTCAAGTTCTGTACAGAACACTACTCTGAATAAGCAATTTTCAAGGTTAGCCGTGGGCTGAAGCTATGCAAACCCCAAAAGAGGGCAGCAGGAGAGGTGTTTGCTATATGGGGATTCCCCCAAATCGATGTGATGGCAAGGCATGGGCAAGGTAAGGTCAAAGAAAGGTCAAGGTATGGGCAAGGTAAGCGCAAGGTATGGGCAATGTGTTAAATGGGGACCCATGACCAGAAGCAGATGCATGGGTAGTTTAAAGGAGTGGTTCACCTCTACGTTAACTTTTTTGTATGGTATAGAATGGCCAATTCTAAGCAACTTTTCAATTGGTCTACATTATTTATTTTTTTATAGTTTCTGAATTATTTGCCTTTTTCTTCTGACTCTTTCCAGCTTTCAAATGGGGGTCACTGACCCCATCTAAAAAGAAGTGCTCTGCAAGGCTATACATTTACTGTTACTGCTACTTTTTATGACTTCTCTTTCTATTCGGGTCCTCTCCTATTCATATTCCAGTCTCTTATTCAAATCAATGCATGGTGGCTAAGGTAATATGGACCAGAGCAACCAGATTGTGGAAACCACATACTGGAGAGCTGCTGAATAAAAAAGATTCAAAAAATAAATAAAACAAATTGCAAATTGTCTCGAAATATCACTCTCTACAGCATACTAAAAGCTAACTCAAAGGGGAACAACCCCTTTTAGTGGATAGGAAGCCAGATGGGGAACCCACCCAAGGCAGATACCTTAGTGGGTTAAAAAGGCAACCTTTATTAGAAGAAAGCCAGCCAAATACAGTTTCATTCAGCAAGAGCACCTGCCAACCACCATTTTTTTCAGCAAGACCCCTCTTTCCATCCCAGGCAGGTCACCTCCACCTTGGCCATCGTGCCATTGTCCCTCCCTATTCCTCCTTTGAGCTACGCTGTGCTCTTTCCCCAGGAGGTGACTTCCACTGATCCATCGGTCACCCTTACTCCAGGCTGCAACTTCCCCTGTTCCATTGGCCACTCTTACACCAGGCTGCAACTTCTTCAGATCCATCGGGCACT
Source organism: Xenopus laevis (assembly GCF_017654675.1). NCBI lineage: Eukaryota > Metazoa > Chordata > Amphibia > Anura > Pipidae > Xenopus > Xenopus laevis. Next base: position 87,703,761 of record NC_054387.1, read on the forward strand.
GTTACACCAGCCAGCAACTTCCACTGATCAACGCACCATCTGATCCCCTTCTTCGACCCAATGACCTGTTCAGACGATGACGAGTTTCTGCCGGGGGCGGGAATTGAACTCACGACCTTGTGCACCGGGGGCGGATGCCTTAACCACTTGGCTATCCAGAAGGTCTCCCTTATAAGGCCCTCCAGGGAGCCTATTGACTCTATTAGGCAGAAAATAGCCTGCCGGCACTACCTGTTATATGAAGAGACACTATGGGATGTTCGGTTGTAATGGTCACCTGGAACCCCCCCCCGGAAGGCCTGGCTGCTGTGGCGCCCTGGCTTAGGCGCCTGTTAAATGACCGGGGAGTCCCCAGTTCGAATCCCGGGAGGTTCCTTTTGCAAACCGTGGAGGCATGCTTAAGATGCCCTTTTCTTCAAGCAGCATTAGCCAGTTAATGCTAATGGTCATCCAAAACCGTTGCTGGTACACTGGGCCACTGTGGCGCACCGGCTAAGGCGCCTCTTAAATGGCCGGGGAGACCCGAGTTCGATTCCCAGGTGGTATCTTTTGGAAACCTTGGAGGCATGCTTAAGATTCCCTTTTCTTCAAGCTGCATTAGCCAGTAAATGCTAATGGTTATCTGTTACCGCTCCAGGAAGGCCTGGACACTGTGGCGCACCGGCTAAGGTGCCTGCTTACTGGCCGGGAGTCCCGAGTTCGAATCCCGACAGGTATCCTTTGCAAAGCTTGGAGGCATGCTTAAGATTCCCTTTTCTTCAATCTGCATTTGCCAGTTAATGCTAATGGTCATCCGGAACCGCTCCTGGGACACTTGGCCGCTGTGGCACACCGGCAAAGGCGCCTGTTAAATGGCCGGGGAGACCCGAGTTCGATTCCCGGGTGGTATGTTTTGGAAACCTTGGAGGAATGCTTAAGAATCCCTTTTCTTCAAGCTGCATTAGCCAGTTAATGCTAATGGTCATCCGGAACCACACCCGAAAGGCCTGGCCACTGTGGCGCGCCGGCTATGTCGTCTGTTAAATGGCCGGGGAGTCCCGAGTTCAAATCCCGAGAGGTATCTTTGGCAAACCATGGAGGCGTGCTTAAGATTCCCTTTTCTTCAAGCTGCAGTAGTCAGTTAATGCTAATGCTCATCCAGAACCACTCCTGGAAGGCCTGGCCACTGTGGCGTGCCATCTAAGGCGCCTGTTAAATGGCCAAGGAGTCCGGAGTTCGATTCCCGGGTGGTATGTCTTGGAAACATTGGAGGCATGCTTAAGATTCCCCTTTTCTTCTAGCTGCATTAGCCAGTTAAGGCTAATGTTCATCCGGAACAATGCCTGAAACACTTGGTTGCTGTGGCTCACCGGCTAAGGTGCCTGTTAAATGGCCGAGCAGTCCCGAGTTCGAATCCCGGTTGGAAACCTTGGAGGCATGCTTTAGATTTCCTTTTCAAATTGCATGTCTTTACATGTCTTTCACCCCACAGAGGCTGAAATTTGAGTCCCGCTTGGGGCTAGTCTGTTCCACACCGGGGTATGTGTTTTTTTTTCCATTTGGCTACATTAAAGCAACAGTTCAGTGTAACAATATGGCTGGGTATATACAGACGACGTCACTTTGGTTTGTGTGTTTAACACAGCATAAATAAACCCAGATAACCCGATATTTTTTCAAGTTCTGTACAGAACACTACTCTGAATAAGCAATTTTCAAGGTTAGCCGTGGGCTGAAGCTATGCAAACCCCAAAAGAGGGCAGCAGGAGAGGTGTTTGCTATATGGGGATTCCCCCAAATCGATGTGATGGCAAGGCATGGGCAAGGTAAGGTCAAAGAAAGGTCAAGGTATGGGCAAGGTAAGCGCAAGGTATGGGCAATGTGTTAAATGGGGACCCATGACCAGAAGCAGATGCATGGGTAGTTTAAAGGAGTGGTTCACCTCTACGTTAACTTTTTTGTATGGTATAGAATGGCCAATTCTAAGCAACTTTTCAATTGGTCTACATTATTTATTTTTTTATAGTTTCTGAATTATTTGCCTTTTTCTTCTGACTCTTTCCAGCTTTCAAATGGGGGTCACTGACCCCATCTAAAAAGAAGTGCTCTGCAAGGCTATACATTTACTGTTACTGCTACTTTTTATGACTTCTCTTTCTATTCGGGTCCTCTCCTATTCATATTCCAGTCTCTTATTCAAATCAATGCATGGTGGCTAAGGTAATATGAACCAGAGCAACCAGATTGTGGAAACCACATACTGGAGAGCTGCTGAATAAAAAAGATTCAAAAAATAAATAAAACAAATTGCAAATTGTCTCGAAATATCACTCTCTACAGCATACTAAAAGCTAACTCAAAGGGGAACAACCCCTTTTAGTGGATAGGAAGCCAGATGGGGAACCCACCCAAGGCAGATACCTTAGTGGGTTAAAAAGGCAACCTTTATTAGAAGAAAGCCAGCCAAATACAGTTTCATTCAGCAAGAGCACCTGCCAACCACCATTTTTTTCAGCAAGACCCCTCTTTCCATCCCAGGCAGGTCACCTCCACCTTGGCCATCGTGCCATTGTCCCTCCCTATTCCTCCTTTGAGCTACGCTGTGCTCTTTCCCCAGGAGGTGACTTCCACTGATCCATCGGTCACCCTTACTCCAGGCTGCAACTTCCCCTGTTCCATTGGCCACTCTTACACCAGGCTGCAACTTCTTCAGATCCATCGGGCACTGTTACACCAGCCAGCAACTTCCACTGATCAACGCACCATCTGATCCCCTTCTTCGACCCAATGACCTGTTCAGACGATGACGAGTTTCTGCCGGGGGCGGGAATTGAGCTCACGACCTTGTGCACCGGGGGCGGATGCCTTAACCACTTGGCTATCCAGAAGGTCTCCCTTATAAGGCCCTCCAGGGAGCCTATTGACTCTATTAGGCAGAAAATAGCCTGCCGGCACTACCTGTTATATGAAGAGACACTATGGGATGTTCGGTTGTAATGGTCACCTGGAACCCCCCCCAGAAGGCCTGGCTGCTGTGGCGCCCTGGCTTAGGCGCCTGTTAAATGACCGGGGAGTCCCCAGTTCGAATCCCGGGAGGTTCCTTTTGCAAACCGTGGAGGCATGCTTAAGATGCCCTTTTCTTCAAGCAGCATTAGCCAGTTAATGCTAATGGTCATCCAAAACCGTTGCTGGTACACTGGGCCACTGTGGCGCACCGGCTAAGGCGCCTCTTAAATGGCCGGGGAGACCCGAGTTCGATTCCCAGGTGGTATCTTTTGGAAACCTTGGAGGCATGCTTAAGATTCCCTTTTCTTCAAGCTGCATTAGCCAGTAAATGCTAATGGTTATCTGTTACCGCTCCAGGAAGGCCTGGACACTGTGGCGCACCGGCTAAGGTGCCTGCTTACTGGCCGGGAGTCCCGAGTTCGAATCCCGACAGGTATCCTTTGCAAAGCTTGGAGGCATGCTTAAGATTCCCTTTTCTTCAATCTGCATTTGCCAGTTAATGCTAATGGTCATCCGGAACCGCTCCTGGGAGACTTGGCCGCTGTGGCGCACCGGCAAAGGCACCTGTTAAATGGCCGGGGAGACCCGAGTTCGATTCCCGGGTGGTATGTTTTGGAAACCTTGGAGGAATGCTTAAGAATCCCTTTTCTTCAAGCTGCATTAGCCAGTTAATGCTAATGGTCATCCGGAACCACACCCGAAAGGCCTGGCCACTGTGGCGCGCCGGCTATGTCGTCTGTTAAATGGCCGGGGAGTCCCGAGTTCAAATCCCGAGAGGTATCTTTGGCAAACCATGGAGGCGTGCTTAAGATTCCCTTTTCTTCAAGCTGCAGTAGTCAGTTAATGCTAATGCTCATCCAGAACCACTCCTGGAAGGCCTGGCCACTGTGGCGTGCCATCTAAGGCGCCTGTTAAATGGCCAAGGAGTCCGGAGTTCGATTCCCGGGTGGTATGTCTTGGAAACATTGGAGGCATGCTTAAGATTCCCCTTTTCTTCTAGCTGCATTAGCCAGTTAAGGCTAATGTTCATCCGGAACAATGCCTGAAACACTTGGTTGCTGTGGCTCACCGGCTAAGGTGCCTGTTAAATGGCCGAGCAGTCCCGAGTTCGAATCCCGGTTGGAAACCTTGGAGGCATGCTTTAGATTTCCTTTTCAAATTGCATGTCTTTACATGTCTTTCACCCCACAGAGGCTGAAATTTGAGTCCCGCTTGGGGCTAGTCTGTTCCACACCGGGGTATGTGTTTTTTTTTCCATTTGGCTACATTAAAGCAACAGTTCAGTGTAACAATATGGCTGGGTATATACAGACGACGTCACTTTGGTTTGTGTGTTTAACACAGCATAAATAAACCCAGATAACCCGATATTTTTTCAAGTTCTGTACAGAACACTACTCTGAATAAGCAATTTTCAAGGTTAGCCGTGGGCTGAAGCTATGCAAACCCCAAAAGAGGGCAGCAGGAGAGGTGTTTGCTATATGGGGATTCCCCCAAATCAATGTGATGGCAAGGCATGGGCAAGGTAAGGTCAAAGAAAGGTCAAGGTATGGGCAAGGTAAGCGCAAGGTATGGGCAATGTGTTAAATGGGGACCCATGACCAGAAGCAGATGCATGGGTAGTTTAAAGGAGTGGTTCACCTCTACGTTAACTTTTTTGTATGGTATAGAATGGCCAATTCTAAGCAACTTTTCAATTGGTCTACATTATTTATTTTTTTATAGTTTCTGAATTATTTGCCTTTTTCTTCTGACTCTTTCCAGCTTTCAAATGGGGGTCACTGACCCCATCTAAAAAGAAGTGCTCTGCAAGGCTATACATTTACTGTTACTGCTACTTTTTATGACTTCTCTTTCTATTCGGGTCCTCTCCTATTCATATTCCAGTCTCTTATTCAAATCAATGCATGGTGGCTAAGGTAATATGAACCAGAGCAACCAGATTGTGGAAACCACATACTGGAGAGCTGCTGAATAAAAAAGATTCAAAAAATAAATAAAACAAATTGCAAATTGTCTCGAAATATCACTCTCTACAGCATACTAAAAGCTAACTCAAAGGGGAACAACCCCTTTTAGTGGATAGGAAGCCAGATGGGGAACCCACCCAAGGCAGATACCTTAGTGGGTTAAAAAGGCAACCTTTATTAGAAGAAAGCCAGCCAAATACAGTTTCATTCAGCAAGAGCACCTGCCAACCACCATTTTTTTCAGCAAGACCCCTCTTTCCATCCCAGGCAGGTCACCTCCACCTTGGCCATCGTGCCATTGTCCCTCCCTATTCCTCCTTTGAGCTACGCTGTGCTCTTTCCCCAGGAGGTGACTTCCACTGATCCATCGGTCACCCTTACTCCAGGCTGCAACTTCCCCTGTTCTATTGGCCACTCTTACACCAGGCTGCAACTTCTTCAGATCCATCGGGCACTGTTACACCAGCCAGCAACTTCCACTGATCAACGCACCATCTGATCCCCTTCTTCGACCCAATGACCTGTTCAGACGATGACGAGTTTCTGCCGGGGGCGGGAATCGAACTCACGACCTTGTGCACCGGGGGCGGATGCCTTAACCACTTGGCTATCCAGAAGGTCTCCCTTATAAGGCCCTCCAGGGAGCCTATTGACTCTATTAGGCAGAAAATAGCCTGCCGGCACTACCTGTTATATGAAGAGACACCATGGGATGTTCGGTTGTAATGGTCACCTGGAACCCCCCCCCGGAAGGCCTGGCTGCTGTGGCGCCCTGGCTTAGGCGCCTGTTAAATGACCGGGGAGTCCCCAGTTCGAATCCCGGGAGGTTCCTTTTGCAAACCGTGGAGGCATGCTTAAGATGCCCTTTTCTTCAAGCAGCATTAGCCAGTTAATGCTAATGGTCATCCAAAACCGTTGCTGGTACACTGGGCCACTGTGGCGCACCGGCTAAGGCGCCTCTTAAATGGCCGGGGAGACCCGAGTTCGATTCCCAGGTGGTATCTTTTGGAAACCTTGGAGGCATGCTTAAGATTCCCTTTTCTTCAAGCTGCATTAGCCAGTAAATGCTAATGGTTATCTGTTACCGCTCCAGGAAGGCCTGGACACTGTGGCGCACCGGCTAAGGTGCCTGCTTACTGGCCGGGAGTCCCGAGTTCGAATCCCGACAGGTATCCTTTGCAAAGCTTGGAGGCATGCTTAAGATTCCCTTTTCTTCAATCTGCATTTGCCAGTTAATGCTAATGGTCATCCGGAACCGCTCCTGGGAGACTTGGCCGCTGTGGCGCACCGGCAAAGGCACCTGTTAAATGGCCGGGGAGACCCGAGTTCGATTCCCGGGTGGTATGTTTTGGAAACCTTGGAGGAATGCTTAAGAATCCCTTTTCTTCAAGCTGCATTAGCCAGTTAATGCTAATGGTCATCCGGAACCACACCCGAAAGGCCTGGCCACTGTGGCGCGCCGGCTATGTCGTCTGTTAAATGGCCGGGGAGTCCCGAGTTCAAATCCCGAGAGGTATCTTTGGCAAACCATGGAGGCGTGCTTAAGATTCCCTTTTCTTCAAGCTGCAGTAGTCAGTTAATGCTAATGCTCATCCAGAACCACTCCTGGAAGGCCTGGCCACTGTGGCGTGCCATCTAAGGCGCCTGTTAAATGGCCAAGGAGTCCGGAGTTCGATTCCCGGGTGGTATGTCTTGGAAACATTGGAGGCATGCTTAAGATTCCCCTTTTCTTCTAGCTGCATTAGCCAGTTAAGGCTAATGTTCATCCGGAACAATGCCTGAAACACTTGGTTGCTGTGGCTCACCGGCTAAGGTGCCTGTTAAATGGCCGAGCAGTCCCGAGTTCGAATCCCGGTTGGAAACCTTGGAGGCATGCTTTAGATTTACTTTTCAAATTGCATGTCTTTACATGTCTTTCACCCCACAGAGGCTGAAATTTGAGTCCCGCTTGGGGCTAGTCTGTTCCACACCGGGGTATGTGTTTTTTTTTCCATTTGGCTACATTAAAGCAACAGTTCAGTGTAACAATATGGCTGGGTATATACAGACGACGTCACTTTGGTTTGTGTGTTTAACACAGCATAAATAAACCCAGATAACCCGATATTTTTTCAAGTTCTGTACAGAACACTACTCTGAATAAGCAATTTTCAAGGTTAGCCGTGGGCTGAAGCTATGCAAACCCCAAAAGAGGGCAGCAGGAGAGGTGTTTGCTATATGGGGATTCCCCCAAATCAATGTGATGGCAAGGCATGGGCAAGGTAAGGTCAAAGAAAGGTCAAGGTATGGGCAAGGTAAGCGCAAGGTATGGGCAATGTGTTAAATGGGGACCCATGACCAGAAGCAGATGCATGGGTAGTTTAAAGGAGTGGTTCACCTCTACGTTAACTTTTTTGTATGGTATAGAATGGCCAATTCTAAGCAACTTTTCAATTGGTCTACATTATTTATTTTTTTATAGTTTCTGAATTATTTGCCTTTTTCTTCTGACTCTTTCCAGCTTTCAAATGGGGGTCACTGACCCCATCTAAAAAGAAGTGCTCTGCAAGGCTATACATTTACTGTTACTGCTACTTTTTATGACTTCTCTTTCTATTCGGGTCCTCTCCTATTCATATTCCAGTCTCTTATTCAAATCAATGCATGGTGGCTAAGGTAATATGAACCAGAGCAACCAGATTGTGGAAACCACATACTGGAGAGCTGCTGAATAAAAAAGATTCAAAAAATAAATAAAACAAATTGCAAATTGTCTCGAAATATCACTCTCTACAGCATACTAAAAGCTAACTCAAAGGGGAACAACCCCTTTTAGTGGATAGGAAGCCAGATGGGGAACCCACCCAAGGCAGATACCTTAGTGGGTTAAAAAGGCAACCTTTATTAGAAGAAAGCCAGCCAAATACAGTTTCATTCAGCAAGAGCACCTGCCAACCACCATTTTTTTCAGCAAGACCCCTCTTTCCATCCCAGGCAGGTCACCTCCACCTTGGCCATCGTGCCATTGTCCCTCCCTATTCCTCCTTTGAGCTACGCTGTGCTCTTTCCCCAGGAGGTGACTTCCACTGATCCATCGGTCACCCTTACTCCAGGCTGCAACTTCCCCTGTTCTATTGGCCACTCTTACACCAGGCTGCAACTTCTTCAGATCCATCGGGCACTGTTACACCAGCCAGCAACTTCCACTGATCAACGCACCATCTGATCCCCTTCTTCGACCCAATGACCTGTTCAGACGATGACGAGTTTCTGCCGGGGGCGGGAATCGAACTCACGACCTTGTGCACCGGGGGCGGATGCCTTAACCACTTGGCTATCCAGAAGGTCTCCCTTATAAGGCCCTCCAGGGAGCCTATTGACTCTATTAGGCAGAAAATAGCCTGCCGGCACTACCTGTTATATGAAGAGACACTATGGGATGTTCGGTTGTAATGGTCACCTGGAACCCCCCCCCGGAAGGCCTGGCTGCTGTGGCGCCCTGGCTTAGGCGCCTGTTAAATGACCGGGGAGTCCCCAGTTCGAATCCCGGGAGGTTCCTTTTGCAAACCGTGGAGGCATGCTTAAGATGCCCTTTTCTTCAAGCAGCATTAGCCAGTTAATGCTAATGGTCATCCAAAACCGTTGCTGGTACACTGGGCCACTGTGGCGCACCGGCTAAGGCGCCTCTTAAATGGCCGGGGAGACCCGAGTTCGATTCCCAGGTGGTATCTTTTGGAAACCTTGGAGGCATGCTTAAGATTCCCTTTTCTTCAAGCTGCATTAGCCAGTAAATGCTAATGGTTATCTGTTACCGCTCCAGGAAGGCCTGGACACTGTGGCGCACCGGCTAAGGTGCCTGCTTACTGGCCGGGAGTCCCGAGTTCGAATCCCGACAGGTATCCTTTGCAAAGCTTGGAGGCATGCTTAAGATTCCCTTTTCTTCAATCTGCATTTGCCAGTTAATGCTAATGGTCATCCGGAACCGCTCCTGGGAGACTTGGCCGCTGTGGCGCACCGGCAAAGGCACCTGTTAAATGGCCGGGGAGACCCGAGTTCGATTCCCGGGTGGTATGTTTTGGAAACCTTGGAGGAATGCTTAAGAATCCCTTTTCTTCAAGCTGCATTAGCCAGTTAATGCTAATGGTCATCCGGAACCACACCCGAAAGGCCTGGCCACTGTGGCGCGCCGGCTATGTCGTCTGTTAAATGGCCGGGGAGTCCCGAGTTCAAATCCCGAGAGGTATCTTTGGCAAACCATGGAGGCGTGCTTAAGATTCCCTTTTCTTCAAGCTGCAGTAGTCAGTTAATGCTAATGCTCATCCAGAACCACTCCTGGAAGGCCTGGCCACTGTGGCGTGCCATCTAAGGCGCCTGTTAAATGGCCAAGGAGTCCGGAGTTCGATTCCCGGGTGGTATGTCTTGGAAACATTGGAGGCATGCTTAAGATTCCCCTTTTCTTCTAGCTGCATTAGCCAGTTAAGGCTAATGTTCATCCGGAACAATGCCTGAAACACTTGGTTGCTGTGGCTCACCGGCTAAGGTGCCTGTTAAATGGCCGAGCAGTCCCGAGTTCGAATCCCGGTTGGAAACCTTGGAGGCATGCTTTAGATTTACTTTTCAAATTGCATGTCTTTACATGTCTTTCACCCCACAGAGGCTGAAATTTGAGTCCCGCTTGGGGCTAGTCTGTTCCACACCGGGGTATGTGTTTTTTTTTCCATTTGGCTACATTAAAGCAACAGTTCAGTGTAACAATATGGCTGGGTATATACAGACGACGTCACTTTGGTTTGTGTGTTTAACACAGCATAAATAAACCCAGATAACCCGATATTTTTTCAAGTTCTGTACAGAACACTACTCTGAATAAGCAATTTTCAAGGTTAGCCGTGGGCTGAAGCTATGCAAACCCCAAAAGAGGGCAGCAGGAGAGGTGTTTGCTATATGGGGATTCCCCCAAATCAATGTGATGGCAAGGCATGGGCAAGGTAAGGTCAAAGAAAGGTCAAGGTATGGGCAAGGTAAGCGCAAGGTATGGGCAATGTGTTAAATGGGGACCCATGACCAGAAGCAGATGCATGGGTAGTTTAAAGGAGTGGTTCACCTCTACGTTAACTTTTTTGTATGGTATAGAATGGCCAATTCTAAGCAACTTTTCAATTGGTCTACATTATTTATTTTTTTATAGTTTCTGAATTATTTGCCTTTTTCTTCTGACTCTTTCCAGCTTTCAAATGGGGGTCACTGACCCCATCTAAAAAGAAGTGCTCTGCAAGGCTATACATTTACTGTTACTGCTACTTTTTATGACTTCTCTTTCTATTCGGGTCCTCTCCTATTCATATTCCAGTCTCTTATTCAAATCAATGCATGGTGGCTAAGGTAATATGAACCAGAGCAACCAGATTGTGGAAACCACATACTGGAGAGCTGCTGAATAAAAAAGATTCAAAAAATAAATAAAACAAATTGCAAATTGTCTCGAAATATCACTCTCTACAGCATACTAAAAGCTAACTCAAAGGGGAACAACCCCTTTTAGTGGATAGGAAGCCAGATGGGGAACCCACCCAAGGCAGATACCTTAGTGGGTTAAAAAGGCAACCTTTATTAGAAGAAAGCCAGCCAAATACAGTTTCATTCAGCAAGAGCACCTGCCAACCACCATTTTTTCAGCAAGACCCCTCTTTCCATCCCAGGCAGGTCACCTCCACCTTGGCCATCGTGCCATTGTCCCTCCCTATTCCTCCTTTGAGCTACGCTGTGCTCTTTCCCCAGGAGGTGACTTCCACTGATCCATCGGTCACCCTTACTCCAGGCTGCAACTTCCCCTGTTCTATTGGCCACTCTTACACCAGGCTGCAACTTCTTCAGATCCATCGGGCACTGTTACACCAGCCAGCAACTTCCACTGATCAACGCACCATCTGATCCCCTTCTTCGACCCAATGACCTGTTCAGACGATGACGAGTTTCTGCCGGGGGCGGGAATCGAACTCACGACCTTGTGCACCGGGGGCGGATGCCTTAACCACTTGGCTATCCAGAAGGTCTCCCTTATAAGGCCCTCCAGGGAGCCTATTGACTCTATTAGGCAGAAAATAGCCTGCCGGCACTACCTGTTATATGAAGAGACACCATGGGATGTTCGGTTGTAATGGTCACCTGGAACCCCCCCCCGGAAGGCCTGGCTGCTGTGGCGCCCTGGCTTAGGCGCCTGTTAAATGACCGGGGAGTTCCCAGTTCGAATCCCGGGAGGTTCCTTTTGCAAACCGTGGAGGAATGCTTAAGATGCCCTTTTCTTCAAGCAGCATTAGCCAGTTAATGCTAATGGTCATCCAAAACCGTTGCTGGTACACTGGGCCACTGTGGCGCACCGGCTAAGGCGCCTCTTAAATGGCCGGGGAGACCCGAGTTCGATTCCCAGGTGGTATCTTTTGGAAACCTTGGAGGCATGCTTAAGATTCCCTTTTCTTCAAGCTGCATTAGCCAGTAAATGCTAATGGTTATCTGTTACCGCTCCAGGAAGGCCTGGACACTGTGGCGCACCGGCTAAGGTGCCTGCTTACTGGCCGGGAGTCCCGAGTTCGAATCCCGACAGGTATCCTTTGCAAAGCTTGGAGGCATGCTTAAGATTCCCTTTTCTTCAATCTGCATTTGCCAGTTAATGCTAATGGTCATCCGGAACCGCTCCTGGGAGACTTGGCCGCTGTGGCCCACCGGCAAAGGCGCCTGTTAAATGGCCGGGGAGACCCGAGTTCGATTCCCGGGTGGTATGTTTTGGAAACCTTGGAGGAATGCTTAAGAATCCCTTTTCTTCAAGCTGCATTAGCCAGTTAATGCTAATGGTCATCCGGAACCACACCCGAAAGGCCTGGCCACTGTGGCGCGCCGGCTATGTCGTCTGTTAAATGGCCGGGGAGTCCCGAGTTCAAATCCCGAGAGGTATCTTTGGCAAACCATGGAGGCGTGCTTAAGATTCCCTTTTCTTCAAGCTGCAGTAGTCAGTTAATGCTAATGCTCATCCAGAACCACTCCTGGAAGGCCTGGCCACTGTGGCGTGCCATCTAAGGCGCCTGTTAAATGGCCAAGGAGTCCGGAGTTCGATTCCCGGGTGGTATGTCTTGGAAACATTGGAGGCATGCTTAAGATTCCCCTTTTCTTCTAGCTGCATTAGCCAGTTAAGGCTAATGTTCATCCGGAACAATGCCTGAAACACTTGGTTGCTGTGGCTCACCGGCTAAGGTGCCTGTTAAATGGCCGAGCAGTCCCGAGTTCGAATCCCGGTTGGAAACCTTGGAGGCATGCTTTAGATTTACTTTTCAAATTGCATGTCTTTACATGTCTTTCACCCCACAGAGGCTGAAATTTGAGTCCCGCTTGGGGCTAGTCTGTTCCACACCGGGGTATGTGTTTTTTTTTCCATTTGGCTACATTAAAGCAACAGTTCAGTGTAACAATATGGCTGGGTATATACAGACGACGTCACTTTGGTTTGTGTGTTTAACACAGCATAAATAAACCCAGATAACCCGATATTTTTTCAAGTTCTGTACAGAACACTACTCTGAATAAGCAATTTTCAAGGTTAGCCGTGGGCTGAAGCTATGCAAACCCCAAAAGAGGGCAGCAGGAGAGGTGTTTGCTATATGGGGATTCCCCCAAATCAATGTGATGGCAAGGCATGGGCAAGGTAAGGTCAAAGAAAGGTCAAGGTATGGGCAAGGTAAGCGCAAGGTATGGGCAATGTGTTAAATGGGGACCCATGACCAGAAGCAGATGCATGGGTAGTTTAAAGGAGTGGTTCACCTCTACGTTAACTTTTTTGTATGGTATAGAATGGCCAATTCTAAGCAACTTTTCAATTGGTCTACATTATTTATTTTTTATAGTTTCTGAATTATTTGCCTTTTTCTTCTGACTCTTTCCAGCTTTCAAATGGGGGTCACTGACCCCATCTAAAAAGAAGTGCTCTGCAAGGCTATACATTTACTGTTACTGCTACTTTTTATGACTTCTCTTTCTATTCGGGTCCTCTCCTATTCATATTCCAGTCTCTTATTCAAATCAATGCATGGTGGCTAAGGTAATATGACCAGAGCAACCAGATTGTGGAAACCACATACTGGAGAGCTGCTGAATAAAAAAGATTCAAAAAATAAAATAAAACAAATTGCAAATTGTCTCGAAATATCACTCTCTACAGCATACTAAAAGCTAACTCAAAGGGGAACAACCCCTTTTAGTGGATAGGAAGCCAGATGGGGAACCCACCCAAGGCAGATACCTTAGTGGGTTAAAAAGGCAACCTTTATTAGAAGAAAGCCAGCCAAATACAGTTTCATTCAGCAAGAGCAACCTGCCAACCACCATTTTTTTCAGCAAGACCCCTCTTTCCATCCCAGGCAGGTCACCTCCACCTTGGCCATCGTGCCATTGTCCCTCCCTATTCCTCCTTTGAGCTACGCTGTGCTCTTTCCCCAGGAGGTGACTTCCACTGATCCATCGTCACCCTTACTCCAGGCTGCAACTTCCCTCCTGTTTCTATTGGGCCACTCTTACACCAGGCTGGCAACTTCTTCAGATCCATCGGGCACTGTTACACCTAGCCAGCAACCTTCCACTGATCAACGCACCATCTGCATCCCCTTCTTCGACCCAATGACCTGTTTCAGGACGATGATGAGTTTCTGGCCGGGGGCGGGATCGAACTCACGAACCTTGTGACCAGGGGCGGGATGCCTTAACCACTTGGGCCTATCCAGAAGGTTCCCTTTTAAGGCCCTCCAGGGAGCCTATTGACTCTATTGAGGGCAGAAAATAGCCTGCCGGCCACTGACCTGTTATATGAAGTAGGACACTATGGGATGTTCGGTTTGTAATGGTCACCTGGAAACCCCCCCTCCAGGAAGGGCCTGGCTGCTGTGGCGCCCTGGATTAGGCCGCTGTTAATTGAACCCGGGGAGTCCCCAGTGTCGAATCCCGCAAGCAGCATTAGCCAGTTAATGCTAATGGTCATCCAAAACCGTTGCTGGTACACTGGGCCACTGTGGCGCACCGGCTAAGGCGCCTCTTGAATGGCCGGGGAGACCCGAGTTCGATTCCCAGGTGGTATCTTTTGGGAAACCTTGGAGGCATGCTTAAGATTCCCTTTTCTTCAAGCTGCATTAGCCAGTAAATGCTAATGGTCATCTGTTACCGCTCCAGGAAGGCCTGGACAACTGTGGCGCACCGGCTAAGGTGCCTGCTTAATGGCCGGGAGTCCCGAGTTCGAATCCCGACAGGTATCCTTTGCAAAGCTTGGAGGCATGCTTAAGATTCCTTTTTCTTCAATCTGCATTTGGCCAGTTAATGCTAATGGTCATCTGGAACCGCTCCTGGGACACTTGGCCGGCTGTGGCACACCGGCAAAGGCGCCTGTTAAATGGCCGGGGAGACCCGAGTTCGATTCCCGGGTGGTATGTTTTGGAAACCTTGGAGGAATGCTTAAGAATCCCTTTTCTTCAAGCTGCATTAGCCAGTTAATGCTAATGGTCATCCGGAACCACACCCGAAAGGCCTGGCCACTGTGGCGCGCCGGCTATGTCGTCTGTTAAATGGCCGGGGAGTCCCGAGTTCAAATCCCGAGAGGTATCTTTTGGCAAACCATGGAGGCGTGCTTAAGATTCCCTTTTCTTCAAGCTGCAGTAGTCAGTTAATGCTAATGCTCATCCAGAACCACTCCTGGAAGGCCTGGCCACTGTGGCGTGCCATCTAAGGCGCCTGTTAAATGGCCAAGGAGTCCGGAGTTCGATTCCCGGGTGGTATGTCTTGGAAACATTGGAGGCATGCTTAAGATTCCCCTTTTCTTCTAGCTGCATTAGCCAGTTAAGGCTAATGTTCATCCGGAACAATGCCTGAAACACTTGGTGCTGTGGCTCACCGGCTAAGGTGCCTGTTAAATGGCCGAGCAGTCCCGAGTTCGAATCCCGGTTGGAAACCTTGGAGGCATGCTTTAGATTTCCTTTTCAAATTGCATGTCTTTACATGTCTTTCACCCCACAGAGGCTGAAATTTGAGTCCCGCTTGGGGCTAGTCTGTTTCCACACCGGGGTATGTGGTTTTTTTTTCCATTTGGCTACATTAAAGCAAACAGTTCAGTGTAACAATATGGCTGGGTATATACAGACGACGTCACTTTGGTTTTGTGTGTTTAACACAGCATAAATAAACCCAGATAACCGATATTTTTTCAAGTTCTGTACAGAACACTACTCTGAATAAGCAATTTTCAAGGTTAGCCGTGGCTGAAGCTATGCAAACCCCAAAAAGAGGGCAGCAGGGAGGTGTTTGCTATATGGGATTCCCCCAAATCGATGTGATGGCAAGGCATGGGCAAGGTAAGGTCAAAGAAAGGGTCAAGGTATGGGCAAGGTAAGCGCAAGGTATGGGCAATGTGTTAAATGGGGACCCATGACCAGAAGCAGATGCATGGGTAGTTTAAAGGAGTGGTTCACCTCTACGTTAACCTTTTTTGAGTATGGTATAGACATGGCCAATTCTATAGCAACTTTTCAATTGGTCTACATTATTTATTTTTTTATAGTTTCTGAATTATTTGCCCTTTTTCTTCTGACTCTTTCCAGCTTTCAAATGGGTGTCACTGACCCCATCTAAAAGAAGTGCCTCTGCAAGGCTATACATTTACTGTTAGCTGCTACTTCTTTATGACTTCTCTTTCTATTCGGGTCCTCTCCTATTCATATTCCAGTCTCTTATTCAAATCAATGCATGGTGGCTAAGGTAATATGGACCAGAGCAACCCAGATTGTGGAAACCACATACTGGAGAAGCTGGCTGAATAAAAAAGATTCAAAAAATAAAATAAAACAAATTGCAAATTGTCTCGAAATATCACTCTCTACAGCATACTAAAAGCTAACTCAAAGGGGACCAACCTCCTTTAGTGGATAGGAAGCCAGATGGGGAACCCACCCAAGGCAGATACCTTAGTGGGTTAAAAAGGCAACCTTTATTAGAAGAAAGCCAGCCAAATACAGTTTCATTCAGCAAGAGCACCTGCCGACCACCATTTTTTTCAGCAAGACCCCTCTTTCCATCCCAGGCAGGTCACCTCCGCCTTGGCCATCGTGCCATCTTCCCTCCCTATTCCTCCTTTGAGCTACGCTGTGCTCTTTCCCAGGAGGCGACTTCCACTGATCCATCGGTCACCCTTACTCCAGGCTGCAACTTCCCTGTTCCATTGGCCACTCTTACTCCAGGCTGCAACTTCTTCAGATCCATCGGCACTGTTACACCAGCCAGCAACTTCCACTGATCAACGCACCATCTGATCCCCTTCTTCGACCCAATGACCTGTTCAGACGATGACGAGTTTCTGCCGGGGACGGGAATCGAACTCACGACCTTGTGCACCGGGGCGGATGCCTTAACCACTTGGCTATCCAGAAGGTCTCCCTTATAAGGCCCTCCAGGGAGCCTATTGACTCTATTAGGCAGAAAATAGCCTGCCGGCACTACCTGTTATATGAAGAGACACCATGGGACGTTCGGCTGTAATGGTCACCTGGAACCCCCTCCGGAAGGCCTGGCTACTGTGGGCGCCCTGGCTTAGGCGCCTGTTAAATGACGGGAGTCCCCAGTTCGAATCCCGGGAGGTTCCTTTTTGCAAACCGTGGGGCATGCTTAAGATGCCCTTTTCTTCAAGCAGCATTAGCCAGTTAATGCTAATGGTCATCCAAAACCATTGCTGGTACACTGGGCCACTGTGGCGCACCGGCTAAGGCGCCTCTTGAATGGCCGGGGAGACCCGAGTTCGATTCCCAGGTGGTATCTTTGGAAACCTTGGAGGCATGCTTAAGATTCCCTTTTCTTCAAGCTGCATTAGCCAGTAAATGCTAATGGTCATCTGTACCACTCCAGGAAGGCCTGGACACTGCTGGCGCACCGGCTAAAGTGCCTGCTTAATGCCGGGAGTCCCGAGTTGGAAATCTGAAGAAGTTGCAGCCTGGTGTAGAGTGCCAATAGAAACAGGGAAGGTTGCGAGCCTGGAGTAAGCGGTTGACCGAATGGGAAATCAGTGAAGTACACCTCCTGGGGAAAGATGCACGCGTAGCTCAAAGGCAGGAATAGGGAGGGGACAATGGCACCGACATGGCCAAGAGTGGAGGTGACCTGCCTGGGATGGAAAGAGGGTCTTGCTGAAAAAAAATGTATGTTGCAAAGGTGCTCTTGCTAGAATGGAAACTGTATTTGGCTGACTTTCTTCTAATAAAGGTTGCCTTTTTAACCCACTAAGGTATCTGCCTTGGGTGGGTTCCCCATCTGGCTTCCTATCCACTAAAAGGGGTTGTTCCCCTTTGAGTTAACTTTTAGTATGCTGCAGAGAGTGATATTTTGAAACAATTTACAATTTGTTTTATTTATTTTTTGAACCTTTTTTTTCAGCAGCTCTCCAGTATGTGGTTTCCACAATCTGGTTGCTCTGGTCTATATTACCTTAACAACCATGTATTGATTTGAATAAGAGACTGGAATATGAATAGGAGAGGACCTGAATAGAAAGAGTAGTCATAAAAAGTAGCAGTATCAGTAAATGTATAGCCTTACAGAGCACTTCTTTTTAGATGGGGTCAGTGACCCCTATTTGAAAGCTGGAAAGAGTCAGAAGAAAAAGGCAAATAATTCAGAAACTATAAAAAATAAATAATGTAGACCAATTGAAACGTTGCTTAGAATTGGCCATTCTATACCATACAAAAAAGTTAACGTAGAGGTGAACCACTCCTTTAAACTACCCATGCATCTGCTTCTGGTCATGGGCCCCTATTTAACACATTGCCCATACCTTGCGCTTACCTTGCCCATACCTTGCCCTTTCTTTGAACATACCTTGCCCATGCCTTGCCATCACATTGATTTGGGGGAATCCCCATATAGCAAACACCTCCCCCGCTGCCCTTTTTTGGGGTTTGCATAGCTTCAGCCCACGGCTAACCTTGAAAATTGCTTATTCAGAGTAGTGTTCTGTACAGAACTTGAAAAAATATTGGGTTATCTGGGTTTAGTTATTCTGTGTTAAACACACAAATCAAAGTGACGTCGTCTGTATATACCCAGCCATATTGTTACACTGAACTGTTGCTTTAATGTAGCCAAATGGAAAAAAAACCACATACCCCGGTGTGGAACAGACTAGCCCCAAGCGGGACTCAAATTTCAGCCTCTGTGGGGTGAAAGACATGTAAAGACATGCAATTTGAAAAGGAAATTTAAAGCATGCCTCCAAGGTTTCCAAAGGTCACCAGCGGGGATTCGAACTCGGGACTGCTCGGCCATTTAACACGCACCTTAGTCGGTGAGCCACAGCTGCCAAGTGTTTCAGGCATTGTTCCGGATGAACATAGCCTTAACTGGCTAATGCAGCTTGAAGAAAAGGGGAATCTTAAGCATACCTCCAATGTTTCCAAGACATACCACCCGGGAATCTTTGGCCATTTAACAGGCGCCTTAGATGGCACGCCACAGTGGCCAGGCCTTCTAGGAGTGGTTCTGGATGACCATTAGCATTAACTGGCTATTGCAGCTTGAAGAAAAGGGGATCTTAAGCACGCCTCCAAGGTTTGCCAAAGATACCTCTCGGGATTTGAACTCGGGACTCGCCGGCCATTTAACAGATGACATAGATGGCGCGACACAGTGGCCAGGCCTTCCAGGTGTGGTTCCGGATGACCATTAGCATTAACTGTCTAATGCAGCTTGAAGAAAAGGGATTCTTAAGCATGCCTCCAAGGTTTCCAAAATATACCACCCGGGAATCGAATTCAGGTCTCCCCAGCCATTTAACATGAGCCTTTTCCGGTGTGCCACAGCTGCCAAGTGTCACAGGAGCGGTTCCGGATGACCATTAGCATCAACTTGCTAATGCAGATTGAAGAAAAGGGAATCTTAAGCATGCCTCCAAGGTTTGCAAAGGATACCTGTGGGGATTCGAACTCGGGACTCCCGGCCATAAAACAGGCACCTTAGCAGGTGTGCCACAGCGTCCAGGCCTTCCAGGTGTGGTAACAGATGACCATTAGCATTAACTGGCTAATGCAGCTTGAATAAAAGGGAATCCTAAGCAAGCCTCCAAGTTTTCCAAAAGATACCACTTGGGAATCGAACCGGGTCTCCCAGGCCATTCAAGAGGGGCCTTAGTCAGTGCGCCGCAGTGGCCCAGTGTACCAGGAATGGTTTTGGATGACCATTAGCATTAACTGGCTAATGCTGCTTGAAGAATTGGGCATCTTAAGCATACCTCCGCAGTTTGCAAAAGGAACCTCCCGGGATTCTAACTGGGGACTCCCCGGTCAATTAACAGGCACCTAAGCCAGGGCGCCACAGTAGCCAGGCCTTCCAGGAGGGGTTCCAGGTGACCATTGCAACCGAACGTCCCTTGGTGTCTCTTCATATAACAGGTAGTGCGGGCAGGCTATTTTCTGCCTAATAGAGTCGTGAGTTCGATTCCCGCCCCCGGCAGAAACTCGTCATCATCTGAACAGGTCATTGGGTCGAAGAAGTGGATCAGATGGTGTGTTGATCAGTGGAAGTTGCTGGCTGGTGTAACAGTGCTCGATGGATCTGAAGAAGTTGCAGCCAGGAGTAAGAGTGGCCAATGGAACAGGGGAAGTTGCAGCCTGGAGTAAGAGTAACCGATGGATCAGTGGAAGTCGCTTACTGGGGAAAGAGCACATCGTAGATCAAAGGAGGAATAGGGAGGGACGATGGCACGATGACCAAGGTGGAGGTGACCTGCCCGGGATGGAAAGAGGGGGTCTTGCTGAAAAAAACTGGTGGTCGGCAGGTGCTCTTGCTGAATGAAACTGTATTTGGCTGGCTTACTTCTAGTAAAGGTTGCCTTTTTAACCCACCCAGGTATCTGCCTTGGGTAGGTTCCCCATCTGGCTTCCTATCCACTAAAAGGGGTTGTTCCCCTTTGAGTTAACTTTTAGTATGCTGTAGAGAGTGATATTTTGAAACAATTTGCAATTTGTTTTATTTATTTTCGAACCTTTTTTTCAGCAGCTCTCCAGTATGTGGTTTCCACAATCTGGTTGCTCTGGTCTATATTACCTTAGCAACCATGCATTGATTTGAATAAGAGACTGGAATATGAATAGGAGAGGACCTGAATAGAAAGAGAAGTAATAAAAAGTAGCAGTAACAGTAAATGTATAGCCTTACAGAGCACTTCTTTTTAGATAGGGTCAGTGAACCCCATTTAAAAGCTGGAAAGAATCAAAAGAAAAAGGCAAATAATTCAAAAACTATAAAAAATAAATTGAATTGAAAAGTTGCTTAGAATTGTCCATTCTATACCTTACAAAAAAGTTAACGTAGAGGTGAACCACTCCTTTAAACTACCCATACATCTGCTTCTGGTCATGGGTCCCCATTTAACACATTGCTCATATCTTGCGCTTACCTTACCCATACCTTGCCCTTTCTTTGACCATACCTTGCCCATGCCTTGCCATTTGGGGAATTCCCATATAGCAAACACCTCCCCTGCTGCCCTTTTTTGGGGTTTGCATAGCTACAGCCCGCGGCTAACCTTGAAAATTGCTTATTCAGAGTAGTGTTCTGTACAGAACTTGAAAAAATATTTGGAAAGCCTATTAGCAAAGGCAGCATTGGCGCTTTAGCTAACCCAAAGTATAAAAATGTTTTTTTCCCAAATAGTTAGTTAGCCAAAAATGTCATCTAGAAAGCCCAGAGATACTGGATGTCTAATAAAATAGCCAGAACAGCACTTCCTGCTTTGAAGCTCCCTTTGTTTCCACTGATAGGCTACCAGACAGTAACCAATCAGTGACTTGAGGGGGCCACATGAGTCATATCTGTTTTCTTTTGAATCTGACCTGCATGCTATGATCGATTGCAAACTCGCTGAACAGTTATGTCCCATGCGCCCCCCATTAAAGTCACCAAGTAACTCAAGATTTAGAGAGATGTAAAGCAGGAAGCTGTGTTCTGTTGTTTCAGACATCTGCTCACTCCAGTCTTTATAGATTACATTTGTGGCTAACTATATTGGAAACAGTTTTTATGTTGAACATCTCATCTATTTACCCAGATTTTATTTTTACACTGAACTGTTCCTTTATTGCAGATAAAAAAAGCAAGAAACTGCAGCGTCCAACAGACAAGCCTGAAGTGGGACGCAAACACGGTACTCTTTGGGCAGAAGAAACGTGATTTGGTATGTGCGCCACTGAGCAGACAAGCCACCCTTGCTTGCCCTTACTGGTTTGCCTGAATCTGAAATACAGGTGACTGGAGCTTGAAGAAAAGGCTACATATGACCCAGCATAGAAGGTCTTCCCATGCATTGGTCCAAGTTTTGCAAAAGATTCATAAACTCAAAGCCAGATTTATGCATAGTATCAGCAAAATAGGTAAATATGTATTTCTACTCCAAAGTACCAAACTGCAAAGCTTTTTAAACATAGAGGTTTTTACAAGATTTCAGAAAATCTAAAAATTTTGCAATTTTCCGCATATATCTCACACAATGTTTTATATACAATGGAAAATCACCCCGAAATATGAATTCCAGAGGGCTACTGAACAGTGTGCTGCCCACCACTCTATTGTATACTGCTTATTTTGATAATTCTGTTCATATCAATACTTGTATGTTGTAGCTCCAATAACTTTTGTCTGTTAGACCTACTCTTATTTCATGCTTTTGATAAAAACCATTAGCATCCATGTCCACTCCTCAGTGAGCAAGAGATAGTTTAATAGCCCCCAAACTTGGTTCTGTTGTCTGTACATCTCTGCCCTTTTATTGTGGTTCAATGATTAATAAGTCAATTAGGCTCTTGTTTTTTCAATCAACTGCATATAAATTCACACCCAGCAGGGGATGGCACTAGTGTCAGGGGCATGGCACTAGTGCTAACGTTTCCTATGTGCTACCATTTTACAAGTGCTAGGTAATGGCAGTTATACAAGGCAGGAAATCTTCCACCTAACACAGTCAATACTCTTCCTGGAGGCCATAGTAATGGAGGCCTTAAATCCAGAACAGGTGTTAGGCTCCCTGGTCTCATCTCTGCTTCTGCCTGTAGCAGCCGCTTTTCACTTCAGGAGGAGCCCCTGCTAATTGGATGCCGCCAGGTCTTAATAAGAGAGGAGCCAAGTAAAAGTTCTGCACATGCAAAGGGGCACGGTCGCTACAAAGTCTCTGACCAGAAGGCACAGTTCTTGGAATAGACAAAAGCATAGTTAGACAGGCCAGGGTCGGTGTGGGCAGTGTACTAGCAAGGTCAGACAGGCCGGGTCGGTACAGGTATAGTTCAACCAAGGTCAGAAAGGCCGGGTCGGTGCAGGCAGCGTTCAAGGATATTTAGAAAGGTAAGGGTCAATACCATTCAGAATCAGAATAGTCAAGCAGGCAAGGGTCAGGATAATCAGAGTTCAGAATAGTCAGACAGGCAAGGGTCAAAACAGGAATCAAACAAGACTAGAATCGCACCCAGATACAAGTTAGACCTAACACCGGGTAATGAGTTTGTGCACAGAGCCCCTTTAAATATTCAAACTTTGCGCTATTGCGGTGACGTCATGACGCTCGCGACGCACCAAGGTGCAGAAGTGCGCGCCATGTGTGTCATAGCAGAACCACCGATCAACCTAAGAGGATCACTGTGGCGAGTGTCCCCGCAGGCTCACTAGACCACCAGGGTGAGTCTTCACAACAGCATACAGATGAAGCCACTTGGATTTGTGTGTTAAATGCCTCATGACTCAAGATAAACTGAAGAAACTGTTTTATCTAAAGTCATTTTAACCCATTTAATGTATTTATCCTTTTTAATTAGACTGTAAGCTCTACGGGGCAGGGACCTCCTTCCCACTACGTCTTTTACCACATAGCTCTTTGTCCTGATGTGATTTGTCTTCCCTGTGTGTGTGTGTGTATATATATATATATATATATATATATATATATATATATATATATATATATATATATATATATATATATATATTGTACTTTTATGCACTGTACAGCGCTGCTACTCCTTAACAGCACTTTACAAATAAATTTGTACATACATACAAACGTTACAAACATATATACCAAAGCACCATTGTTCACCAATAGTGAACTCTTTAATTAGATGGGTTGCTGTGCTGCGATTTTCTGTGTTAAATGGGATAAGTGGGTTATCTGGGTTTAGTTATTCTGTGTCAAACACACATCAACGTGGCTTCATCTGTATATACCTAACCATATTGTTACACTGAACTGTTCCTTTAATGAAGCCAAATGAAAAAACTCACATACCCCGATGTCCATCAGACAAGCCCCAAGCAGAACTCAAACTTGGGGCTCTTAGGTCTGAAAGACATGCGACATATGAACCACAAGTAGAAAGAGCAGGGATGTTTTGCCCTTCCAGGTTTTGCCTGAATCCAAAATAGCAGGGACTGGTTTATGCAGCTTTATGAAAAGGACATTTTAAACATCCCTCCAAGGTTTCCAAAAGTTACATCTGTGCTTTGAACTCTGTACTCCATGGCCATATAAGCAAATTAGATGGCGCACCATAGTGCCTAAGCCTGCCAGGGTCAGTTCCGGATGACTATTACAACTGAATGTCCCTTGGTGCCTTTACACTGACAGGCAGCGCCATCAGGCAATCTTCCACCTAACAGAGTCAATACACTTCTTGGAGGCCATAGTAAGGGAGGCCTTCTGGATTGCCAAGTGGTTAAGGCGTCTGTGCAGAACATTTTTATAATGCACAGCTTATTCACCCAGTTTATATTTTTACACTAAACTGTTCCTTTAATGTAGCCAAATAAAAAAACACATATACTCCGGTGTGGAGCAGACAAGCCTCAAGTGGGACTCAAACTTGACCCTCTGTGGGACAAAAGACATGTGATTTGACAGGTGACACTTGGGCCTCTGTGGGGCAATAGACATTCTATTTGACATGTGCACCGCAGAGCAGACTGGGCAGGTAGGACATTCTTTTCCAGGTTTTCCTGAATCTGAAATACTGGCTAATGCAGCTGGAAAAAAAGTGTATCTTAAGCACACCTCCAAGATTTCTGAAAGATACCACTCAGGATTCAAACTCAGGACACCACAGCCATATAACAAGCACTTTAGCCAGCACGCCACAGTACCTAAGCCTTCTTGGAATGGCTCCAGATGACTATTACAACCACATGTGACTAGGAGCCATCACATTAACAGGCGGCGCTGGCAGGAAATCTTCCGTCTAGTCAATATGCTTCCTGGAGGCCATAGTAAGGCTAACTGGTTAACTCAGTTGCTTCATATAGAGCCCCTGACAGCATATTATGTGCCATGAGACCCACTAACATACAGACTCCCAGAAAACTATATACAGATGCAGCCACTTTGGTTGGTCTGTTTGACACAGAATTACTAAACACAGATATCCCATTTATCTCATTTAACACAGAAAACTGTGACACAACATCCCATCTAATTAAAGCATTCACCATTGTGAACAATGGTGCTTTGGTATGCTAATGAAAAGGTTAAATGCATTAAATGAGTTAAGATAACTTTAGATAACACAGTTTCTTCAATTAACTCTGAGTCATGACGCATTTAACTCACAAATCCAAGTGGCTTCATCTGTATTTTTGGAAAGTACACATTTTGACGAATACGACTTGGTAAATATATCTCTCTACACCAAACTACCAAAAGTCAAAGTTTTTCTAAACATAGAGGTTTTTACAACATTTCTGAAAATCTCCAGAAAATGTAGCAATTTACTGCATTTATCTCACACAATGTTTTATATACAAAGGAAAATCACCCTAAATATGAATGCCAGAGGGCTACTGCCAGGGCAAGGCTTCCCTACTGTTTCTACTCTGTGGTTCATGTGTCAAATCGCATGTCTTTTAAACCTAAGAGCGTCAAATTTGAGTTCTGCTTGGGACCTGTTTGTTGGTCACCGTGGGTGTGTGTGTTTTTTTATTTGGCTACCAGTGGCGTAACTACCGGGGGAGCAGGGGGTGCAGTTGCACTGGGCCCTGCTCCCCCTCGGGGCCACTGACTTTTTTTTTTGTTTTACAATTTATTTTTTTTTGCCTTTCTTTTTTTGTGCTGGCTGGGCAGGCTCTTTTTTTGTGCTGGCTGGGCGGGCTCCCTCCGCTTGTTTTTTTGTGCTGGCTGGGCACCTCCCCCTGCTGTTGGGAAATTTTATGGCCGGTTTCTGTGGAGCTGCTCCGCTGGAAGGTATGAGGGGTTCAGGGGCCTTAATGCAGATTATTTCTCCTTTGAAAGCAATAGCTAAATCTTCCTCCACCCCAGCTATGCCCCTTAAACTGTTCTTAATGAAAACTTTTGTTACACGATTCCTTATATAATATGCAAGACCTGTTAACACTAGCATTAATAGTTCTGGATGCTGGGTGGCTATTATGAATATATAAATCTGCGTCAGTTCAGTTCATACTCTGATTCTGCTCACAACATGTATAAAAGATATATATATATATATATCTCTATATCTATCTATATCTATCTATATCTATATATATATATATATATATATATATATATATATATATAGCGAGCCACAAGCCCTAACACTGATAACAATTCCTTTAGCTTCACAATGCAGTGATAAAATATACATATCTGAGAAGACTTAAAACCTGTAAACTATTATGCTAACTTTCATCAGCAAGTTATGCACTCTGGGAAGGGAGTGTGACTGTGGGATAGCAGGTATAGTAGGTAGAAATGGTGCCTATAGTAACAGTGGGATAATAGTCTCTGTGAAGGCAGTGTGACTGTGGGATAGCAGGTATAGTAGGGAGAGATGGTGCCTATGACGCAGTGCAGCGCTGACGCTTGTCACTTTGAGCAGGAGACCCAGCACTAAGCAAGTTCAGTCAGCGCTTCCCCTCACTCACTAGCGCTCCCCCAGATTGGCTGTTCACTTTTCGGGCTTTGAGCCGGCATAACCTCTCTGGCCCTGATTGGTCAAACCACTGTTTCACAGTAGAAGCAGTGCCGGTGACATGGCTGTCCCCATTCAGCGCATCTATGTAGAAGGCACATGGCTCCTCTGTGCAATGCCACCAAGTCCCTCTTTACAGAACAGGACATAGAGCTGATTGATCGACTGCAACGCTAATCCTTGCTCTACTACTTGCTCTCCCAACCCAGTAATACTGTATTCCAGCCCAATTAGTGGGGGGGGGGTAGGGGGGCCCAGTTTCAAATTTCCGTACCAGGACCCTTAGGGGTCTAGTTACGCCACTGTTGGCTACATTAAAGGAACAGTTCAGTATAACAATATGGCTGGGTAAATACAGTATGCTGTGCAAAATAAAAAATGTTCTGCAAAGATGACTTAACCACTTGGCAATCCAGAAGGCCTCCCTTACTATGGCCTCCAGGAAGCGTATTGCCTTGTATAACTGCTATTTCCTAGCACTTGTAAAATGTTAGCACTTAGGAAATGTTAGCACTAGTGCCATGTCCCTGACACTAGTGCCATCCCCTATGCTGGGTGTGGATTTATATGCAGCTGATTGAAAAAACAAGAGCCTAATTAACTGATTAAACATTTAACCACAATTAAAGGGCAGAGTTGTACAGACACCAGAACCAAGTTTGGGGGCTATAAAAATATTTCTTGGTCACTGAGGAGTAAACACAGATGAGTATTTAAGATATTTATCAAAAGCACAAAATCAGAGTAGGCCTAACAGACACAAGTTATTGGAGTTACAACATACAAGTATAGATATGAAAAGAATTACCAGAATAAGGAGTATATAGGCATTGCAATAAAGTGGTGGGCACAGCTGTAAGTCATTGAAAACCCAACTGTTTGTATCTGAATAGCTTATTGCAGAGAGAAGGGGCCTCTGGCCCTCATGCCACAGGTTAAATTTAATCAGCTACAATGACCTATCAATTCTTATTCACGATCTGTTCCCCTGGCTGTTGTGTTAATTGAATAGGAAATACTATACTGATGTAATGTGTGTTCCACAGGGAAGCCAGAACCTGCTGACAATGTTTGGATAGTCATCAATCAATTGTGCCCTGCTGATTCTCTTGGCAAAAAGCTATATTTCCTCCAAGTTAAATGAGCCAATAGTCAGTGTAAGGTAGAGCAATTTGTCATGGCATATGGGAATCAGGTTTGTTATATAACCAGTACTTGATTCATGTCTAGATCAATGAGCTTGTATAGAATGACAAGTTCATGTCATTAACAATATCCCCAAATTGCCCAATTAGTGTGTCAACAGAGTTCAAGTCTCATTCTTCTTTACTAGGAGAGAATAGTAAACACAAATTCATTCACCTCCTTCTTTCACTGATATTTGCATATTGAATTAGAATGCAGACCTGTAGTTTCACCAAAGTTAAGCAAATAACAACCTACTGAGAATTATTTTTAAGGCTCAAATTGATTTTGTGCATGAAATCCCAGGAGTGACTACATTCTCTGACGATCTCTAACATAACAGTTATTTTGTTAACTCAGATGAAACAGAAATAAATATCTAGATTATTTTGTCATATGATTTTGTATCTAGTACTATTTAACTCATGTAGATATAAATGCTACAAATTAGGAAATATAAATGCTAATTGGGAATGAACAAGAATTATTAATATTTAGAAAAATCCTTATTGTAATCAAATCCATGTGTTCTATAGATTCCCTGGGCAGAGGAATAGAAAACACAATAACAGAAAACAGGCTTTCAAACAGGGACCACAGTTGCAATGGAAGTTTGCAACCAATTGTGCCCATAAGCTTTGTGGCAACGTAATCCCCCCATTAATGTCTATCAGTGTCGGACTGGGCCAGGGGGAAACCGTAAAGAAACCCAGTGGACCCCACTGAGCCAGACCTGCTCCCTAACATCTTAATGGTAGGGCAGAGAGGAGGGCTGACAGAGGGCTTGTGGCTGGAGAGGGGCGCCAAAAGAGGGATGTTGTGCCTGGAGCAGGGGGGCCAGGGGGTGGGACCCCCTGGCACAACAATGGGGTGGGACCCCCCTGGCACAACAACCCTGATGGACCCTGTAGCGCCAGTCTGGCGCTGAAGCACATCCCATCCCATTCCCTTTTCTTGTATAAATAGTAGGAGCCCTTTCCAACATCATCATCATCATTTATTACGCATCACTTTACATGAATTTATAGAAAATAGGCAGCATGCAGGTGTCTTACAATAATTTAACAAACAAGGGTTAAGGAATATAAATGAGATCAAATGACACTGACCCTGTTACAATCTAAACGTAGAGGGAACGTTTGAAACCTAAGGATAATGAAAACAATTTATAAGTTAATTTTTTTTCAATCATGATGCATTCAGTAAGCTTCTCTAAATAGATGGATATTTAGGGAGCATGTGAAGGTTTAAAAGGAGAAGAAAGGTTGTGGCATGGAGTTTCAGAGGGGGTTCAGTGGGTTGCGTGAAGGAGTGTATATTGAAATAAACGTTGAGGTATATGGAGGGGCTTCATTGTTAATGGCCTTGAATGTAATTTGTACTTGAACCAAAAGGAAATTTTGAGCCAGTAAAGGGATTTGCATAGGGTTTGTCTGAGGTGAAGCAATGAGATGGATCAGTTGTAGACAGGTTTATGAAACCACTTTATTCTGATTTCCATAAATATATCATTGTATATTTTGTAGCCAATGATTTTGCCACGTCTGGAACCCTTTAGAAAACAAAAAAGTCAAATGCACATATACAGGTATGTATTAAAGACTATTTCACACTAAATCTGAGAATATCTAGGATGTACAGGAATAGAGAACATCGATTTCATTATTACTGGATACACAAAGTAAGCAAACACAGCTAAATGTGTAGAAAAAATTGGTGTATGAACATTCTCTTTCAAAATACAGATCTGACTGGTTGCTGTGGAATTTTATACCTAGAGCTTTTAAATACTTTATATTACCCATTTAGTCCTTTCTCAATGGACACTGTGGTGCCTGAGTGCAGTTCCAGCCCATTTGTTGTACATCAGGGTGGAGCCCACTGGCATAACTATAGAGGAAGCAGATCCTGCAGACGTGGGGGGAGGGGGACAGGTCCCGATGTGTGCCTGGCCCTCCAAATATTTTTCTGGTGAGGGGGCCCTGTGCACTGTTGTTATGCCCCTGGTGGAGCCCTTAATGATCACCTGCTTTTAGAGGCAGGTGTGGGGGGTACTTCAATCGTGCAAGCAATGTAGTTATATAAAAGCAAACAGTCGAATGGAGCAGATCTGTCACCCTGTGTGCACACACCCATAGAGATGATATTGGCACCATACTGCATACCTTCACATTTTTCTCAAAAATCCATGGGCAGGTATGGATCCACTTCCATCAGTTGTTTCTCCACCTGTGTTTCTCCACAGGTGGAGAAACAGCCAAGTGTGACTTTAGTCTTAAAGTGTGGTTCACCTTCAAATTAGCTTTTAGTATGTTATATAATGGCCAATTCTAAGCAACATTTCAATCGGTCTTCATTATTTATTTGTTATAGTTTTTTAATTACTTGTGATCTTATTCTGACTCTCTGACCCCCATTTAAGCAACAAGCTCTGAAAGGCTACAAATATATTGTTACTGCTACTTTTTTATTACTCATCTTTCTATTCAGGCCTTCTCCTGCTCATATTCCAGATTCTAGCACCAGATAGCTGACACTGCAAAATGGACAGCTGCTGAATAAAAAGCTAAATTACTCCAAACCCACAAATATTAATAAATGAAAACCAATTGCAAATTATCCCAATATCAATCCCTACATCATACTCAAAGTTAATTTAAAGGTGAACAACCCTTATAAGATTTCAAGCCCTATGTTTGCTGTACAGCACCCAGATAGATAAACATGCAACCATGTTAATTTGATCAAAGCTTTTATAGGTGGTAGGTTCCATTTTACGATGCTAAGTGCAATAAGCAAAGTAAATGATTGAGGCTACTGAGCCCTGTTTTCAGGAATGTCAGAATAGCATTTTTACTAACATTTGCCTCATAATGAGAGGATATAAATGTGATGGAATCCATCCTATAGGTGATCAGGAGCCATAGGGCTATGAATAATAAATAAGCAGCGAAATATGGGTCTGACAAGGCTTGACAAGTTCTATAAGTGATTGTTTGTGACAGTGTTTCTTGTGACAGTCTACTGGAGTTTCCTACATTGCAGAAAAACCTGCGGTAGTATTCTATTTCCTAAACTATAGATATCAGACACCCGGCCTATCCTTGGCTCCATTTATTAATACAAATGGACAAGTTCTCACTATTTCCTCATCATTGAGCAAAACAGATGCGACTATTGGGCATAACATAACTAATTTAATCAGCTTGTGGGAGAAGCAGCAGCTGCATTATGTGCTACGGTCCAGAGATTTGAACTTCCCATTCTGTGGCTCTTGCCTAAATACTGTTTTAGTGATGCTGTTTTGAATGGCTCCCATAATGAGTAATTTTAAACCCAGTTGTAATGCTGTAGGTTATTATTATTCTTTATATATACAACACCTACATTTAACATAGAGCTTTACATAGAATATTATTATGCATCTTATGCTTTACTTTTTCCCCACACATTTGCATTGTATAAAACGACACTACTGAATCAAGGAAACAATATGCTTTGTAACGCCTCCTGTAGCCAATACCTTTGAACCCACATAAAAAAAACCTAGAAACTCAAGTTTTTTCAGTTTGGATACAGTGCAGCATTATTCCCAGATACCGCTGAGAGCATATTCCGTTCTTATAGTAAATTGGTGGCTCTGTATTTATAATCTGAAATACCATTGGCCCTACCATTGCAGTGTGAGTTCTATCTCTGTACTAATGTGATGCTGTGGGGATCTCTATCAGTTATCCTAGGATAATGGTGGTTCTGAAGTTGTTTTACAGGTATGGAATCCCTTATTCAGAAATCCATATCCAAAAAGCTCCTAATTACAGGAAGGCCATCCCCTGTAGAACCAATGTCGGACTGCGGTGTGTGGGGCTATAAACTCAGGTCTCCTCACACCCCAGTCATGAAATATGGAGCCAGCCTATATTTGCCCCCCCCCCGTGCACAACATATGCCACTTACCCCTACTTGCAGCCACAATGAGGGGTGAGGGAGCAGCACCCTATGTTTTGGATCAGAGTGGGGAGTGGACCTGGCTCAGGGTCCACCGGGTTTTTTCCTGGTGTCCCGTCAGCCCATTTGACCCTGTGTAGAACCCACTGTAACTGTAATGATCTCCATTTTCACTGTATTGATAAAACAGTAGCTTGCACTTGTTGGTAACTAAGCTGCATAAATCCACATTGGTGGCAAAACAATCCTATTGGATTTATTTAATGTTACATATTTTTTAGCAGACAATGTATGGTGTTCCAACTTATAGAAATACCCCTTGTCCAGAAAACCCTTAGTCCCAAGCATTCTGGATAACAGGTCCCATACCTGTACTAAGATACTAGCAGCACTTGTACTGTTCGGATAATGGGGATCCTGAATTCGCGCTATTAACATACTTGAGAAAGAAACAAAATTGTAAATCAGAGCTTTATATACTGTAACAGATCTGCCAGCAGATAATGGCACAATTTATAGGCACCACTATGCACTTCTGCTGTGCACTCAGATCCCGATGCTACATCCTTGCAACCAGTTATAATAAAATGATTAGAAATGTGCATTCTTCATAAAAGGTCTGGAATGTCATACAGTAAGTTAAACCAAAGTGGCCTTACAGAGCCATAGTGTTAACAATAGCTTTACAGCAGAATATGCAGCAAACACACACTATGATACTTAAATCTATAACAGTGGGCTGAGAAAATACATCTGGGGATTCAAATCTCTTGTGTGGGAAAGTGTGTCCCTGTGATTGGGGTCAAGCACCAGGCTGCCAGTCAGCAAGATCCAACACACATGTGATACAGCATCCTGACAGGCCATTCAGCAGAGAGCAGACAGCTTTGCCCTAGAGACTACTGTCTAGCTGTCTACTCAAGGTGCAAAAAGACATGGTAAGCTGTAAGGAGAAAGGTATCACACGCATCATGGATATTTACTTATGCACTGAGCCAAGGATGCATTTGCACCCCCAGCACCAAAGCCTCTTCTGTCATGCTCCTTATTTCCATACTTCAAAGTAGGTTTCACTGCCTTTATTTCTAGATCAATATTACACACCAAATCATCTTGTCAAAAAGGAGAGTAAATTATATATAAACCATTGAACATAAAAGATAATTAACTCAGAAGAGATACCATGTGTTTTTAATTAATTTTTTAAATGAATGACTGACTTGTATAAAATAAAAGTGATTCAATAACATACAGCAATTAAATGTGTTTGTTCTTTCACAACGGTTCTTATTAAGCAGAACATCTGATCAAAAAAGAGGAAATTAATTATGATTATAGATTATAGAAAATACTTTTTTGATCATTGTTACCGTGGAAAGCATTGGAAAAATTCTCAGGATTCCTAATTATTTGCCTCAGAAAGGTTTATTTATAAGCACAAGTGTAAAGGGCTTAAATGCACACACAAATATGTACTTACTAAGAACATAAGGTCAGTACTTACTAAGTACATAAGGTTAGTACTTACACCTGCTTTGTGATGCGTTACAATATGCCAGTTAAGTCTGATAGGAAGAATTGCATGCAATGGATACAGTACAGGGTGCACCAATACAGTATAAGGAAACCCTGGAATTAACACTTACCTCGAGGAGTGAAATTTTGCCTGTGCCACGTGCAAGTTTAGGAAAACAGCGGGAGTTTAGGGAGCTAAATGCGTGGCTCAAGTCTTGGTGTAGGAAGGAAGGGTTTGGGTTCCTAGAGCACTGGGCTGATTTTTCGTTGGGGTACAACCTATACAGCCGTAACGGTTTGCACCTCAATGGAATGGGGTCCACGGTGCTAGGGGAAAGAATGGCTAAGAGGTTGGAGGAGTGTTTAAACTAGGCAAGGGGGGGTGAGATAAAGAATTATGGGGAAGCTAGGGTAGATGGGGCAGTGGGGTTAATAAGGGGTCATGGGGGAGGAGTGAGGGGGGCATACAGTTTACCAGCTAAGGAGGTCCCTCTGTTATATGGAAAACAGAATAATACTAACTTAACATATAATTCTCCACTAAGTAATGCAAATTTCAAAAGTAAAAGTAGTAACCTACACTGTATGCTGGCAAATAAAAAAAAGGTAAAATGGGAGACCTAGGATTAATTGCACGCTCTAAAAATTATGATATACCGTATATACTCGCGTATAAGCCGAGTTTTTCAGCACCCAAAATGTGCTGAAAAACTCGACCTCGGCTTATACGCGGGTCATACCGTAGCAACAGTAGCCAATCCCTCACCGGCCGCAGATACGCTCCTTCCGCGGCCCCAACACACCTCCCTCTCCCATAGCGCAGGACTGTCTGTGTGATCGCCGCCCGGAGCAGGTCCAGGAGCTCCGGGCGGCGCGTCCTTCCCTGCCGGCGTTCGCTCTCAAAATGGCGGCGCCCATGGCCGCCACGTGGGTAGCGGCGCCGGCCATGGGCGCCGCCATTTTGAGAGCGAACGCCGGCAGGGAAGGACGCGCCGCCCGGAGCTCCTGGACCTGCTCCGGGCGGCGATCACACAGACAGTCCTGCGCTATGGGAGAGGGAGGTGTGTTGGGGCCGCGGAAGGAGCGTATCTGCTCCTGGACCTGCACAGACAGTCCTGCGCTATGGGAGAGGCACAGACAGTCCTGCGCTATGGGAGAGGGAGGTGTGTTGGGGCCGCGGAAGGAGCGTATCTGCTCCTGGACCTGCACAGACAGTCCTGCGCTATGGGAGAGGCACAGACAGTCCTGCGCTATGGGAGAGGGAGGTGTGTTGGGGCCGCGGAAGGAGCGTATCTGCTCCTGGACCTGCACAGACAGTCTTGCGCTATGGGAGAGGCACAGACAGTCCTGCGCTATGGGAGAGGGAGGTGTGTTGGGGCCGCGGAAGGAGCGTACGGTACCTTTTTTCTGCTTTCCTAGGTGCAGCACCTCATTGATCTTCTGAGTAGCCATGACAGGTGGGAGGTCACAGGGAAAACAAGTGGCAATTGTCCAGCTAATAGTTCTGACTCTTTTAAATCGTTTTAGATAGATTTCTATGCCATAAAACATGATTACACATTTACACATTCACATTTTGAAATCTGACATGGGGCCCCTAGGCTTATACACGAGTCAATACATTTTTCCAGTTTTCTTAGGTAAATTAGGTACCTCGGCTTATACACGGGTCGGCTTATACACGAGTATATACGGTAATTGGTATCACTGAGACCTGTGGGATGAAACATGTGACTGGATTGTGAATTTAAATGGTTACACCCTTTTTAGGAGGGACAGAGGGATTAAAAAGGGTGGAGGAGTGTGTTTGTATGTAAAGGCTGAATTAAAGCCATGCGCTAAAGAAATAACCATAACTAGAGATTTTGACTGGGCAAAAAGTTACAAAAAGAATTATCATTGGTTGCTATGGGTGACTTCAATTATCCAGACATTGACTGGGGTAAGGGGGTTGCTAAAACAGAAAAAGCTAGTAGGTTTGTAAATATGCTGAATGACAACTTTTTATTCCAGCTCGTTCAAGAAACTACTAGGAATAACTCTCTTTTGGACCTTGTAATAACTAATAATACTGAACTCATCTCTAACATTTGTGTGGGTGAGCATTTAGGGAATAGTGATCATAACATGGTCTCCTTTGAGATTCTGTTGCAGAAGCAATTCTATAAGGGAGTAACTAAAACACAAAATTTCAGACGTGCAAACTTTGACAGTATAAGGGCATCTGAACAACATATTAAGTGGGAAATGCTTTTCACAGGGTTAAACACAGATCAAAAATGGGAAGTCTTTAAAATACTGCTTAATAAATATACTTGTCAGTATATTCCACTTGTACGCAAGGAACGTTGTTGCAAAGCAAAACCTTTTTGGTTCAATAGAAGCGTTGAGGTGTGTAAGAAAAGACATCCGGGCCAGATGGTATTCATCCCAGGGTACTTAGTGAGCTTAGCTCTGTGATTGCCAAACCTCTTTACTTAATTTTTCAGGATTCATTGAGATCTGGCATAGTGCCGAGAGACTGGCGAATTGCTAATGTGGTTCCTCTATTCAAAAAAGGATCCCGTTCTCAACCTCAAAACTATAGGCCAGTTAGTCTGACGTCAGTGGTAGGAAAGCTTTTCGAAGGGTTAATAAAGGATAAGATACTGGACTTTTTTTATGAGAAGGTAAGTAGAGACCTCGATTCTGGTATGGCAATAGATGTGATTTACTTAGACTTTGCTAAAGTATTTGATACAGTGCCACACAAAAGGTTACTGGTTAAATTAAGGAATGTTGGCCTGGAACATAGTATTTGTACCTGGATAGAGAACTGGCTAAAAGATAGACTACAAAGAGTGGTGGTAAATGGAACATTTTCTAATTGGACCAGTGTTGTTAGTGGAGTACCACAGGGCTCTGTACTAGGTCCCTTGTTTTCAACTTGTTTATTAATGACCTGGAGGTGGGCATTGAAAGTACTGTTTCTATTTTTGCAGATGATACTAAATTGTGCAGAACTATAGGTTCCATGCAGGATGCTGCCACTTTGCAGAGTGATTTGTCAAAGTTGGAAAACTGGGCAGCAAACTGGAAAATGAGGTTCAATGTTGATAAATGCAAGGTTATGCACTTTGGCAAAAATAATATAAATACAAGTTATACACTAAATGGCAGTGTGTTGGGAGTTTCCTTAAATGAGAAGGATCTAGGGGTTTTTGTAGATAACAAGTTGTCTAATTCTGGCCAGTGTCATTTTGTGGCTACTAAAGCAAATAAAGTTCTGTCTTGCATAAAAAAAGGTCATTAAATCAAGGGATGAAAACATAATTATGCCTCTTTATAGCTGAGAAAGAGTGCAGAGACGTGCAACTAAATTGGTTGTAGGGATGGAGGACTTAAATTATGAGGGTAGACTGTCAAGGTTGGGGTTGTTTTCTCTGGAAAAAATGCACTTGCGAGGGGACATAATTACACTTTACAAGTACATTAGAGGACATTATAGACAAATAGCAGGGGACCTTTTTACCCATAAAGTGGATCACCATACCAGAGGCCACCCCTTTAGACTAGAAGAAAAGAACTTTCATTTGAAGCAACGTAGGGGGGTTCTTCACAGTCAGGACAGTGAGGTTGTGGAATGCACTGCCGTATGATGTTGTGATGGCTGATTCAGTTAATGCCTTTAAGAATGGCTTTGATGATTTTTTGGAAAGACATAATATCAAAGGCTATTGTGATACTAAGCTCTATAGTTAGTATAGGTATGGGTACATAGAATTTATATACAACAAAAATGGGACTTCTCCACCTGCCCATATGGTTCCAATTTGCTCAATTATGAGTAAGTACACCTACACATGAAATAAAAGGCAATATTTATTCAACACTATGCCAATATCTTAGTTAAAACCAATTAAAATTAAAATAAAGCAGCGCTGCATGTGCAAAAGGGATCCCTTGATATAATATATATGCATGCACTAATACAAATAGCAATTATATGCTGTTGTATGAGATAACATGTGTCCATAAGGACTAGACCAAATGCTCCAATGATGAAAGCTAATCCCAATTTATAAGTAAGTGGGTGGTCTCAGGGTAACCAATGATTATATCCAAGCTAGTTATAGCAAAGCATAATGTTAGTGCATCCCAAGGTCTGTAGAGTACATAGTTCTCCAATTAAATAAAGCACCCCATATAGTTCAAGTATCCTTGAAATGTAAGTATAATACAATATTGAGTGTTATGGGGATAAGCCTGCAGTGAGATCCAAACATACACGGAGAGCCCAACGATAAGTGGGTGGACAGGGTCATCTAGATTTGCAGGAAAGGCGGACAAGCCATCGCCCTGTATTGCATTTCAATGGGATGTTAGCGTCTCCCAAAGTAACCTGTCTTATTCAAATGTAAATATTACCGGCCAACCATGTCCACGAGCGACCCCACCGCGGCTCCGTGTAGTAGAGTATGATAGCGTCTCCGCTCCGTATAGATTCCACGTCAGATGACAGTCTTTGCACTACAGACCTCCAGGAAGGGATCCCCACATTCACCGTAGCCGCTGCACCTCGACAGCGGCTTTGTCAAGAGGCTGGAGAGCCGGAAGTGGTGTGGTATTTCAAAGGAGCGTCATGTGACTATAACACTAAGCGCCGTGAGAGTTAGTCTTATCATATGTATCCAAAATTAGTAACATAGCGCACATCCTGCAATTAATAGTTCAGATGCAATTGTTATCAGTTGATGTCCTGATAAATTTCCGGATATCCTTATACAATACAGTTGTTATCTGAACTAAGGATATGAGTAATCTTAATGTAAATTCAATATTGTATGCCTATGGATCATTACACGGCATGCATAGATTAAGCATAGTAATGAAAACTAAATAATACAATAAATCCAAAATCACAATCAAATAAAGAGAAATAATGAAATATAATGAGCTAAATTGAATAACTATAAACCAATTAACAACCTAAAAAAAGGAAACAAAAATAAAACCAAAGAAAACCAAACAAAACAAAAAGGAAAAGGGAAAATTATATATCCAAGATAAATAATCATAATCATGTGAAACTAAGGGGAAATTCTGTTCTCGGTGTGAAGCACAATATGAACCTGTCTCTAGCTAATCACTACACTACTCCAGTCATCTTGACTATTTATGGACAAATGCTTGGAAATTTAGGTGTCCATTAAGTCCGAATTCAGATTTATAAGTATTAAGTCTAAAGATCCAAGAGGTCTCCAATTGGAGTAATCTGTTTTCCAAGTCGCCTCCCCTTATGTCCCCATGTAATCGATCTACACCTTGGAAAAAACAACCTAAATATTGACCATTATGTAAGCAATAAATGTGCTTGGCAATACTACACATAAGATTGCAGTTCTTGATGTCCCGTATATGTTCATAAATAGCCTCTTTAACATCCTTTTTGTTTTCCCCACGTACATACTGCCACAATGACAGGTAAACAAATACACTACAAATGTGGTAGTACATGATATATAATGATGCATGTCAAAATTTGACTGATCGCTCCCAAATTTGTTAGATATTTTTAAGAGATGACATTGTTCAGAAGCTCCACATCTGAAGGTACCTGGTGTTTTACAACATGCCCTTCCAGAACCTCTTTGGTAGTGGCTATGAGTCAACAAATCCCCAATACTGGTATTCCTTTTATACGTAATTAGCGGACGTGGGGAAACTAACTGTCCCAAAGTCGGATCCTTGGACAGTATATCCCAATGTTTATAAATTACGGATCTCACATCCCTATCATTGTCATTAAAAGTTAAAATGAGTCCCGTCTGTCCCTGATTATTCTGTTTAGTAGTTGGGTTTTTAGGCCCATGAGGTTTGTAAAGCAAATCTTCTCTGGTTTGGGCCAGGGCCCCCTGTTACGCCTTATGGAGACATCTTGTTTTGTATCCCCTTGCCTTTGTGGGGTGGGGTATACTCATATACAATGCCTCCACATCCAATCCCACCAATATACAGTCGGAGTCCAGGACTATACCATTTAATTCCCTCAGAAGGTGAGAGGTATCCAATACAAAAGAGTCCAACTGTTTCACAAGAGGCTGTAGTATTATATCAATGTACTCACTGATGGGCTCTGTGAGTGATCCACAGACCAACACAATCGGTCTCCCTGGTGGATTGCTAAGTGACTTATGAACTTTTGTAAGGGCATAGAAAGTAGGAATTCTTGGATGGCTGACTTTTAAAAAATCACTTGTATTCATACAGTATCTATAAAGCCCATCTCTCTGGCTTGTTCAATAAGTGCAAAGAGTTCATCTCTGTATTTGTGTAGT
Organism: Xenopus laevis; assembly: GCF_017654675.1. NCBI lineage: Eukaryota > Metazoa > Chordata > Amphibia > Anura > Pipidae > Xenopus > Xenopus laevis. The sequence goes on from NC_054387.1 coordinate 87,742,674, forward strand.
TGGGGTAATAGCACTGGTTGATACCACTGCTTATTTTCTGAAAACTTTTTACACATTGAAACATACATGGAAGAGTCCATGACCACCACATTGGATCCCTTATCGGAGGGTTTTATAATTATTTCAGAATTAGATTGTAGCTGTTTAAGTTCTAAGAACTCATCTCCAGTAAGATTAGGATATTTCACATTTTAGAATATAGAATTGAATTAAAAGTAGGGAGGGGGACTTCCGGGGGGCGGACCCGCAAGATGGCCGCACTTTATTGAGCTCCGTTGCCAGTGCTTAGAAAAAGAAGCCCAACTCCCTTTGCAGCTTCTTGCTACCGAGCTATTTGCTCGTGCCTGGTATCCGGATAATTGAGGGGTGAAGCGCTACTCTCCATTTGCCGACTCACCCTCACCTTGCTACCCCGGGCAGCAGCACACCCAAACCGCGGACCCGGACAGACACGCCAAGCCCGACATCTCCTGCTCTCACTGTGTCTGACCCGCACTGGACACTCACCGCGTCAGACGATACCATCGGGGAAATAGTGTCGGCCACGGGAAGACGGGGTCACCATTGGATATTCTCTGCGCCCCCAACCGGCGCAATGACGGCTGGAATCTGAGGCTGCCCGTCACGGGCCTGCACCACGCGGTCGCATCTCCTCGCCGTTGTGAGACACGGCCTGCTCGCACTGCATCAGTAAGGGCTGTGGGAAAGGGGACAAACAGGCAGCCACTTTGTTTACCGCTCATACAACGCTTTATCCCCACACACGTGGGTTACCGCTCCTCTGCGGTTACAACCACCTTCTGTGCCTGACCTCCCTTAATAGTTAGCATACCCATTGTGTGCTGCTTTGCGAGGTATTTCTCGCTATTACCTACCTCTAAAGCTATTGGGAGTGTCAATACAAGGGACTTACAAGCCTGTAATACCCTACCTACTACTGACTGCGTCACAAGGCCCACCTCAGAAACTGCTGTTACTGCTACGCAGGCCTCTCTATATATTTTCGCTTTGGTTACCTCAAGCTATGTGTGCTTTTTGGATACCACTTATTACAATCTAAAAATTATGGTGAATAACCTTCCTGCCTTGACCTTGCTCTTTTCCTATACCATGTAAAGGACTGTTTGAACCTTACAATACCCACCACCTAACGCTTTGTCTACCAAATGTGATACTATTATATCTGCAATAAGAGGGGGGCACTGACCTAATCACTGATTTCAGACTTCTATCTGGCACGTTGAAGTTCCCAAACTCTGCTCACAATAATATGGAAAAATTTCTGGGACAAAATCCAACCATGCCACCAAAAGCTGCTAAGTCCAAGCCCAAAGAGAACAAAAAAGATGCTTCTCCCACCCCTGCTGATATGGAACCCTCGAATCCTCCACCCACCTTACAGATCCAGACTCAAGAACTACTTTCAGCTCTGGGACCCTTATTAGATCAAAAACTGGCTGGGCTAAAGGAGTCAGTAACAGAGGTCCTACAACAGCTCACTACTCAATCGCAGCGGATAACGGAGGCTGAACAACGAATTTCGGACCTAGAGGATAACTTAGAAAAGGCCCAGACAACTTTGGGAACACAGCAACATGAAATTACAATATTGGCGGAGAAAGTCGACGATTTAGAGAACAGGAGTAGGAGAAACAATTTGCGTCTGGTGGGGATCCCTGAGTCGATAAAAGGACCCGATTTGGAACTTCTCCTAACTTCTAAATTACCAGAACTACTACATATGGAACAATCTACTCTACCATATCAAATTGAACGTTTTCACCGGATCGGACCCCCCCCCTACAAAAGACACTACCAGACCTAGACAGGTCATATTCAAGCTCCTAAATTTTGCAGACAAAATGAACATTCTCACAGCCTACAGAAAGACTAAAGCTCTTTACTATGATAATCACAAATTACTTCTGTTTCAGGATTTCTCCGCCTCAGTGGCCGCGAAACAAAAGGAATTCGGCCCCATCTGCAAAATGCTTTTTTCGTCAGGACACAAATTTGCCTTGTTGTTCCCGGCCAAACTTAAAATAATAAATAAAGCTGATGGACGACCTACGTTTTTTGAGGATCCTACACAAGCTATGTCCTATTACAAAAAGCTACCACAGGCGGCTGGAATGGATGACCAGGACACTTGACTATCTTTCTGGCAAATGGGTTTGTCCCGATGGAATTGTTGGAAGTATTCTCCCTTTGGACATTGAGACATTCATTACCTATAGAGTTTGATATGTCATGGCTTTGTCTCGTTTACTGTTTTAAATTTAGACAAGCATTGTTTTGCTATTTTACTCTAAGTCTTCAATGGGTATTGGGTATGTTAAACTAAATGTCACAGTTGACACGACACTTTGATTACTCTTTTATACTATTTTTTTGGTTGCATTTGCTTATTGCATTTTACGCTCTGAATTTCGATATTGGATTCCAAAATCCCCGAGACCATTTCCTCCATAGACCACACAACTTAGGGTTGAGGTCGGCTCGCTGGGACGGACCCCACCCTAACTCTAACCGCCACATTTTGATTCCCCACCAAAAGAAAGGTATAGGGTAAATAATTATGGCGGAAACAAATGTGATTACACAAAATCCTGTACATTCGATTACACATTTAAAGACGATTTCCTGGAATGTGGGTGGGCTTAACACTCCGATTAAAAGGCGAAAGGTACTAGACCGTTTGCATAGAGAAAAAGCTGACATTATATTGCTACAAGAGACTCATTGGAAGTCTAAAGATAACCCTTCGCTCAAAGCACGCTGGATTCATACTACTCTAACAGCGTCTTATAGAACTAAGTCCAGAGGGGTTGCGATTTTACTCAACAAGTCTATACAATGCTCAATTCTGAAAACTTGTAGTGATAGAAGGGGACGATACCTCATAGCAGACATAGAAATACAAAATGTCATATATACATTGTTAACATTTATGCTCCTAACACTGACAACAAATTTTTCTTTACAGATATTCTGCAAAGCCTTGACTCCTGGGGGGCGACCAACCTTATCTTAGGTGGCGATGCTAATACACTCTGGGATAACTACATGGACAGATCAGGTAAACCTACCCCACGCTCAAACACAAGAGCTAAACCTCTACACACTCTCTGCGAACTATTACATCTTCATGATACTTACAGACACTTAAACCCGACTACCAGAGATTATACTTTTTATTCAGGAGTTCATAGAACTCACTCCAGAATAGACTACATCTTTGTCTCAAGGGCGCTGCTGCCTCACCTGACTGCGACTACAATATGTCCCATAGATATTTCTGACCATGCTTTAATATCCATGCAGTTCAAACTCTCACAACCGATACTGCGTTCCTCCAATTGGAGATTTCCCTCATATTTAGCGTCAAATGATGACTTCTTCCTATTTTTAAAGTCTTGTTGGGCCAATTATATAGATGATAATATTGAGCACTGGGAAGACCCACATCTGCTTTGGGCTGCATTGAAACCCAGTCTTGAGGGGGCACGTTATATCTTATCTGATTAAAAAGAGAAAAATCTATTCTGACAAATATACTCTTCTACAGCAACAACTCACTCAACATTATGTGACTTTTAAACTATCTAACCTTCCGGAAGACAAGAATAGATACAAAGAGACCAAGCAATTGTTTAATACTTTATTAACAGAAAAGGCACACAGCTCATTAAATCATACCGCTAATCTCTTTTATAGGTGGGGTAACAAATCTGGGAAACTTTTGGCAAAATTAGCGAATAAACGAACGGCAAATTACTAAATACAGAAACTTAAATCCCCACACGGCTGGACTAAGGACCCCACCCAAATAAAAGACATTTTGACGTCTCTCTTTAAAAACTTGTATAACACTCCCTTAGACGACCCAACTGATGGGCTCAAATTTATACAGGAGGCTGGCCTTCAAAAGTTATCGGTTCAGGACAGGGAGATACTTGACGCACCTATAACAAAAGAGGAAATAACAAAAACAATTAAACAATTGAAAACCAATAAAACGCCGGGCCCTGATGGCCTTTCTGCTGAATATTATAAATTACTGGTAAATGAAATTTCCCCCATATTTATATAACAATATATAACTAATTTATATAACAAAACTTTACAAGGTTCCCCGCTATGGTGTGAGGCTAATATTGCAAGAATCATATTAATTTCGAAAGAAGGGAGAGACCCGACTGACCAGACATCGTACGGACCAATCTCGCTACTAAATCAAGATCTGAAACTATTAACTAAAATTATGGCAGACAGATTGCAACTGATCCTACCTAAAATACTTACCGACCACCAAGTAGGCTTCCTCAGACATCGACAACCGGTGAAATCCATTCGGCAAATCTTAACAGTCGTCTATCACAGTAACCTGAATAAAAGAAAACTAGGAATGCTGTTAAATCTAGATGCAGACAAGGCCTTCGATAGGATCTCACATGCACATATTAAAAGATTACTAAAATACCAACACTTTGGCATACACATGCTTAACTTATTCCATAACCTGTATTCAAACCCACGAACGTTTCTTACGGTTAACAGCTCCAACTCTGACGAATTTACTGTACATAGAGGGACGAGACAGGGATGCCCGCTCTCCCCCTTGTTATTCGATTTGGCCTTGGATCCTCTCCTGCCCCATTTTTTACAGGACCCAGCAATACCCGGAATCTCAATTAACCAAACCCAGCTGAAAGTCACAGCTTTTGCCGATGACATATTACTTTTCATACAAAATCCTCAATTGGAAATTTCGCCCATACTTTCTATAATCCACAGATTCGGACGAACATAGACAAATCAGAAGCACTGTTACTACATGATACGACAATACAGGACTGGCCTCCAGATTTTCTTCTTGATACCTACCTACTTAGGTATCAAGATACCGAAACGACATACGGATACATACCAAATGAACATTAGAGCTATCGTTGACAAGACACAGCAGGAGACCATTCAATGGAAACATATTAATTTAACTTTTTTGGGTAGAATCCATTTTATTAAAATGATTTTATTCCCAAAACTTTTATACCCCATCCAAATGTTGCCATATTGTATAAAAAAATCAGATTTGACACGTTTGCATAAAATACTTCATACATTTATATGGCAGAACAAACGTTCTAGGATTAGTCTCTATAAATTGCATATTCCTAAAGCCTTAGGGGGGTTGCCAAATATAAAGGAGTACAATGATGCTGCTCTACTTCGTTATGCTGGGGACTGGCTCACAGATTGAAATTGGTTTACAACAATAGACCTAGATCAATTCCAATCTTGTGGATTGACTCTAAATTACCTCTTGCATTCCCCGCTTTCAGTCGTCCCACAACCTCTGAAAGATAATCCACTTTTCGTAGATACTTATAAAACTTGGCGCTCCCTAAGGCTAAAGCTCCATCTCTCCCTGCAATATTCACCTTATCTTACCTGGCTTGGCAATGCAAACTTTCCCATAGGTATATCACATCCAACCTTGCAAACCTGGAAAAATAAAGGTCTGTACAATTTAGGTAACCTACTTAAAAATAACTCTGACTTGCTATCCTTGGCAGAGCTAAACGACAAATTCCCGTTTACACAACCATACCTATTTCTTAGTATGCAATTATTACATTTTGCCAGATCTGCCACTCAAGAAATAGGGGGTTTAGGTATTGTTAATGCGATTGATACTCTTTGGAAAGATCAGACTACATATCACTCCACCTCGCACATATACTGTGTAATATGCACAAGCATAGATACAGACACAGTAGGAGACTCTCTGTTTAACCCTTTAACTGCCAAGAACGTAGCTCCTACGTTCTTTGAAAAAAAGGCTTTAAGTGCTAAGAACGTAGGAGCTACGTTCTTTACTAAAACAGCTCTCTCTCTGCACACACTGCAAAATCAGCGTGCAGAGAGGAGCAGCTAGCAGCAGAACCCCCTAGGCAACGAGCTTACCTGAAAAAGATCGGCGATCCTCCACTCCAGGGTCGCAGAGAGACGCAGCAACAGCAGCAACAGATTCAGCAGCTTCCATGTCGCAAGCAGCAGCACAGCACATGCTCCTGCTCCGCCCACGCACTTCCTGGTGCAGTGACTCAGCGTGTCTCAACTGAAAAGCACTGAAAAGGACTCCTCTTCATCTAGATTTGGTAAGTGCCCTTTTTTTTACTTATTTACAGGTATTTACAGGTATTTACAGGCATTTACATATACACAGTACACATACTAGTAAAAGTAGTTTTTTGTTTTTTTTTGATTTTCTGATTTTTTTGATTTTTCAAACTTTTGCACATATTTACATACTCAAATACATATATGCAAATATTTATACACTTTTTAGAGCTGTACATCCATGCATACACAAACACACACTTATAGGGTTTTTTTTTTGTTTTTTTAGTTCATTTTCTAAGTTTCCCTTATGTTATTTCCCTAAAAACTTTAGATTTCACAGCATGACTACTGGATCAAGCATTCTGACCTCTAACCACGCTGTCGGATCAGTTATTTTGTTATTTCGTTGATTTTCCTAATTGTATTTGCTTTTTTGTGATTTTTATTGCAGTTTTATGCTTGCATTGTTTTTCCTTATGTAATTTTTTAGCCTCATTTACACTTTGATAATTTGGGATAGAAACATATTTTTAGCAACTCTGTGTTCGTCAGAATGTGTACTTTCCAAAAATATATGGTTTTGGGGGGTCTTTGTACTGTTAGGGGGTATTACGGCACATTATATGCAGTCAGAGTGCTATGTTCACAGGAGGCGAATTGACGGCCGAGAAAATTCTTATGCACTGTTTTTATTTGGGGTCCGCACGTGCCCACCTGCTTTGGTTTATCTATGCATATTGGACATCAAACTGTTCAGTAGACCCTTGGCGTCAATATTTAGGGTGTTTTCTAATTGTATGTAAGAAATTGGGTGAGATGAATGCGACCAACTGCAATATTTTTTGGTGATTTTCAGAAATATCATAAAAACCACTGCCTTTAGCGTTGCTTTGCAGTATGTACATTTGGAGCAGAAAGATAGTTTTAGCAAATTTTTATTCGGCACAAGGTGTACTTTCCAAAAATATATGGTTTTGGGGGGTCTTTGTACTGTTAGGGGGTCTTACGGCACATTATATGCAGTCAGAGTGCTATGTTCACAGGAGTTGAATTGACAGTCGAGAAAATTCTTATGCACTGTTTTTATTTGGGGTCCGCACGTGCCCACCTGCTTTGTTTGTCTATGCATATTGGGCATCAAACTGTTCAGTAGACCCTTAGTGTCAATATTTATGGTGTTTTCTAATTGTATGTAAGAAATTGGGTGAGATAAATGCGACCAACTGCAATATTTTTAGGCGATTTTCAGAAATGTCATAAAAACCGCTGCCTTTAGCATAGTATTGCAGTATGTAAGTTTGGAGTAGAAAGACAGTTATAGCAAATTTGTATTCAGCAGAATGTGTACTTTCCAAAAAGATATGGTTTTGGGGGGTCTTCGTACTGTTAGGGGGTCTTACGGCACATTATATGGAGTCAGAGTGCTATCTTCACAGAAGGCGAATTGACAGCCGAGAATATTCTTAAGCACTATTTTCATTTGGGGTCTGCACGTGCCCACCTGCTTTGGTTTATCTATGCATATTGGGCATCAAACTGTTCAGTAGACCCTTAGCGTCAATATTTATGGTGTTTTCTAATTGTATATAAGAAATTGGGTGAGATAAATGCGACCAACTGCAATATTTTTAGGCGATTTTCAGAAATATCATAAAAACCGCTGCCTTTGGCGTTGCTTTACAGTATGTACTTTTGGAGTAGAAAGACAGTTGTAGCAAATTTTTATTCAGCAGAATGTATACTTTCCAAAAATATATGGTTTTGGGGGGTCTTTGTACTGTTAGGGGGTCTTACGGCACATTATATGCAGTCAGGGCGCTATGTTCACAGAAGGCGAATTGACAGCTGAGAAAATTCTTATGCACTGTTTTCATTTGGGTTCCACACATGCCCACCTGCTTTGGTATATTTATGCATATTGGGCATCAAACTGTTCAGTAGACCCTTGGCGTCAATATTTAGGGTGTTTTCCAATTGTATGTAAGAAATTGGGTGAGATAAATGCGACCAACTGCAATATTTTTAGGAGATTTTCAGAAATATCATAAAAACCACTGCCTTTAGCGTTGCTTTGCAGTATGTACGTTTGGTACTCCAAACGTACATACTGCAAAGCAACGCTAAAGGCAGTGGTTTTTATGATATTGCAGAAAGACAGTTTTAGCAAATTTTTATTCGGCAGAAGGTGTACTTTCCAAAAATATATGGTTTTCTGGGGTGAACCTAGTTTTTTGTACCTTTGCCTGTTGCAAAATGCTGTATATGTGCTGATTATGCAGTATCTGGAATTACAGAACTCGTATGGGGTGTCTTCTTTATGGGGCCCCTATACGCCACATACTTAGGGGTACCTATGCATATTGGGTATCAAACTGTTCAGCGTACCCCAGACTTTCATGTTTAGGGAGTTTTATATTGCTATATATTGATATGTAGGAGATACAATGCTTTAGAGTTGGAGTATTGAGGAGATTTTTGTATATGTCATAAAAATTGCGAAATGTAGGAAAGCTTTGCGGCTTGGTACTTTGGAGTAGAAAATCGTGCATACCCATTTTAAATTTGTCAGAATGTGTACTTTCCAAAAACATATGGTTTTCTGGGGTGAACATAAATTTTTGTACTTTTGCCCCTTGAAAAATGCTGTAAATGTGCTGATTTTGCAGTATTTGGAATTACAGAACTGTCTTCGTTCTATGGCCCCTATACGCCATATACTTATGTGTACCTATGCATATTGGGCATCAAATTGTTCAGCAGACCCTTGGCTTTCATATTTAGGGTGCTTTTTCTTGGTATATAATGATATGTGGGAGATACGATGCTTCAGAGTTGCAATATTGAGGTGATTTTCTGTAATGTCATAAAAATTGCCAAATGTAGGAAAGCTTTACGGCATGGTACTTTGGAGTAGAAAGACGTGCTTACCCATATTAGATTCGTCGGAATGTGTACTTTCCAAAAACATATGGTTTTCTGGGGTGAACATACATTTTTGTACTTTTGCCCCTTGAAAAATGCTGTAAATGTGCTTATTTTGCAGTATCTGGAATTCCAGAACTGATAACTCGTATGGGGTGTCTTCGTTCTGGGGCCCCTATACTCCACATATTTAGGTGCACCTATGTATATTGGGCATCAAACTGTTCAGCGGACCCCGGGCTTTCATATTTAGGGTATTTTATCTTGGTATATAATGATATGTGTGAGATACGATGCTTCAGATTTGCAATATCGAGTTGATTTTCGGTAATGTCATAAAAACTGCGAAATGTAGGAAAGCTTTACGGCTTGGTACTTTGGAGTAGAAAGATGTGCATAGCCATATTAGATATTAGTCGGAATGTGTACTTTCCAAAAGTATATGGTTTTCTGGGGTGAACATGCATTTTTGTACTTTTGCCCCTTGAAAAATGATGTAAATGTGCGGATTTTGCAGTATTTGGAATATTATTCAAATTGCAGGTGAGTGATTGCTCACCAAAATGAATTACACCTCAAAGGAGATGTTGATGATGAATATAATAGATCTGTCACTTAAATTAAAGTGCACTTAAATATGAAGTGTGAGAGTTGTCTTAACAGAAACCAAATCTGGGGATACTGAGCAAAGCAACCCATTTATTGCCCACTGGTCAGCAAATTCACTCATCCGTCCAGTAAACACTGCCTGGGTGTACTCTGCTCGGATGCGGGAACGCACCAGCACCCGGAACAAAGTCTCTACCGGTAGAGGATTCCCACCCTCCAAACATTGCATTCTAGACTTATGAATGGCTAGTTTGGCTAAAGCTAGGAGCAAGTTGAAGAGAAGGTCTTTCTCTCGATTGTCCCGGGATACTGGGCGTCCAAAAATAAAAACGTGAGGGGAAAAATGTAACCAGAACTGCAGGTGAAGTTTCCTCAAAAGAGCCAAAAGAGGTTGCAGTCTGGCGCACGAAAAATAAGCATGAAACACGACTCCCTTTTGCCACAGAATGGGCAAGCAGCTGTGGAGTCTGTAAAATGGACCAAGTACTCTCCTGTGCTCAAAGCACCATGGAGCACTCTCCAACTCAAGTCTCCAGTGGGTCTGGGCACCAGGCTGGAATAAAGGGCTCGCCACTGGGGTTTCTCACCCTCATTAAACACCCACCTCCAGATGGTATCATAGCGGGAGACAAGAGCAAGAAAGTGTACAGTGTGGAGCATGAGGGAGTACAATAGCTTTCTTGTCATGTCATAAAATCTAGTCGAGGTAAAATTCTCCAACTGGCTCAAGTTGGGGGAAAGAGGTGTGTCAGGGGATTGACGGGTCTTGGGTGCTATTTTTATGGCTGGAGGTGGAGAGTTCCAAGGTGGATGTGGTTCTCCACCACGTAAAACCCCATCAATAAATGAGTGAGAGTCAGGAGAGAGGTTATTCTTGATCTCCTGGAGCAGACGATGTGGAACTCTAGTGGTAAGGTACCCCATGCGTGGCATAACTGCCCGAGCTTCCACCCAATCTGACCTCTCGAAATCCAGGAAATCCCCAACTCTGGTTAGCTGAGCCCTGCAAAGGCGGTGACGGATGCTGGTGGACTCCAACATCCTAGTCTTTAAAGATGGATTGTAAAGTATGGGCTCAGTTAGAATGTCCTCCCCCTGAATGCCTCCTTGCCTTAGCACAGTTACCATGCTCCAGGTCTTTAGAGTCTCTTGGTAATAAGCCGGCAATGGTGAGAGGCTTCTTAAGAATCCTTCAGGTTCGATGACAAACAATTGCCGGTCATACCCCATGTTGCGTACCTGATGATAAAAGCTGGATGCTAGGGTACACCACTGTGGAGAAGGATCTGCATACAAGTATCTCTGTATCTGCTGGAGACGGAAAGTATGTACTTGAGAGCGTATGCATACAACTCCCTGTCCTCCCTCTCTCAAGGGTAGGCTTGAAACACCTACAGAGACCCAGTGCTTTCCCATCCAGAGAAAGTCCAGCAACCTTCTCTAGATTTTAGCAATGAATTCTTGGGTTGGGCTAAGACATGTCAGCCTATACCAGAGTTGAGAGGCTACCAGCTGGTTAATCACCAAAGCCCTCCCCCTCATAGAAAGCATTTTATCAAGACCCTTCCACTTTCCCAGGCGGGTAAGAACATGCTCCTCAAGTTCAATAAAATTCTGTGGAACAGGACGCTCTTCAGCTGACAGATAGACACCTAAATATTTGATGACTTTAGTCTCCCACGAGATGTCGCGAAAAGCAGAAGGCAAAGAATCTACATGTAGAGGACCTTCCAGAAGGCCTGAGCTCTTGGTCTAGTTGATCCGAGCTGATGAGGCAGCAGCGTAAACCTCTTGGCATTCTTGTGCTCGCTCAAGATCAACTAGGTCCTGGGCCACAAGGATGACATCATCAGCATATGCTGAAAGAACTACCCTCATGTCAGGTTCCCTGAGCACCAGTCCTGTAAGCCTCTTCCTTAGTAGACACAGGAAAGGTTCAATGGCCAGTGCATACAGCTGTCCCGACAAAGGGCATCCTTGTCGAACTCCTCATTTGAAGGCCAGAGGTGCAGTCAGAGACCTTCCGGGCAAAATGTAGTAAATCCCGAACCAGAAAGACATTGTCAAAAATTGTCCGGCTGGGGACTGTATAGGACTGGTCAGGATGAACCACCTCTGCCAGCACAGACTTGAGCCTGAGTGATATAGCTTTGGCTACAATTTTATAGTCTGTGCTGAGCAATGAGACCGGTCGACAATTCTTAATAAGGTGGAGATCCCCCTTCTTAGGTAGCAGTGATAACACTGCTCGACGACAAGAAAGTGGCATCTCACCGGTCTTGAGGGCCTCATTTAGAACCCTATGGAAATCATGTCCAAGAGCATCCCAGAAGAACTGGAAGAACTCTACAGTCAATCCATCCAGCCCTGGAGATTTATTATGGGGCATTAAGTGGAGTGCTTGAGAGAGTTCATTCAGAGTGATTGGTTTTTCCAACCTCTCTCTTCTCCCCTCGCTGACCACTGGAAGCCCATTCCATAGCTCCCTGCAGGCATCTGGAGAGATGGGATCAGGAGAAAAAAGGTTCTGATAGAAGGACCGGGCTCTGTCCCGGATAGCCTCCGGATCTTCAAGGGGGGTGCCATCCTCCGCAAGAAGGCATGTTATTTGTTTTCGATTCCCCTTCTTCTTCTCCAGAGCATAGAAGAATCGTGAGCCACGATCCATATCACAGAGTAACTGCATGCGGCTTCGCACATAAGCACCACGAGCCTGTCGCTGTTCCATGTTACGCAGAGTCTCTTTCTTTTCTACATATTCATACTGCATGGCTTGGTCTTCAGACCCTGACAGCCTTTGCTCAAGATCAAGCACCTCCCTATTCAGAGCCTCAATCTCTGCGTTTTTCTGTCTGCTCAAATATTTTGGATATTCTTGACACAAGAGCTTTAGGTGAGAAACCAGGTACACTGTGGCACACCAGAAGTGGAGATTTAGTGCATCAACATTTCTTTATTGGCCCCAAAAGTAGATACATGTAACTACTTTTGGGGCCAATAAAGAAATGTTGATGCACTAAATCTCCACGTCTGGTGTGCCACAGTGTACCTGGTTTCTTACATATGTTCTGGATCACAGGCAGGTGATCCTTTCACTGTTTGAGCACCCTACCCAGCAAAAGGGTTATCTACAGGTCGAAGCTCTTCATACTCGTGTGGACAAGAGCTTTAGGTGAACCTTGCCTACATCCCACCATTGACTCAGTGTGGCAAATTCATCCTGATAACCCTTCCAGTCTGTCCACATTTCCCGGACTGCCTTTGCAAACCCTTCATCCTTTAATAAGCTGTTATTAAAGTGCCAATAGGCTGCTTTGGGCAGAGATGGTGCAACTGCCACTATCAAAGAAGCACAATTGTGGTCCGAGAAAGGTGCCAAGCTTATATTACTGGACCGAACTCGTGACATAATATGGCTTGATATATAAAGCCTATCAATCCGGGACTGAGACACACGGCCATCCCTCACCCTAACATAGGTGAAAGCATTGGTTTCTGGATGTTGTTCTCTCCAGATGTCTACCAAGGAGAAACGGGCAATGAGTTCCCGCAAAGCTGACTCAGATGAATCCCTTTTCTGGGGAACATTTCGGTCCCTAGCCTCAAGGGTGTAATTGAAATCACCCCCTATAATCACGGCTTCATCTGAGTCAATTGTCTCCATATAGGCTGATAAACTTTCAAAAAAATTCTCTCTCTCTGGTCCAGTAGTTGGGGCATACAAGTTTATCAGATTGTATGTTCCACTAGACTCCCTGACCCGGAGATGTAACAAACGGCCTGGGATGACAGAATTAACACTCAGTACCTCTGGCTGGAAGGATTCTGAGAACAAGGTCACCACCCCACATGACGTCCATGTGAGGTGATTAAAAAAGACTCTGCCCTTCCATTCCAGATGCCAGGTCGCTTCAAGCTCCTGAGTGATATGGGTCTCTTGAAGGAAACTCACAGAGTACCCTCCTTGGCGTAGAAAGGAGAGTACTTGAAACATTCTAAAAGGCTCCTGACAGCCATTTGTATTAAGAGTGCTTATACTTAGAGCCATTATTGTGTGTTAGTAAATGCTTTAGCCCTCACAGAGGCCTGGTGAGAAAAACACTTTTTGTGGAACTTAACACTACGGAGATATTCTGCCGTTCCATAGTTTTTGGCCTATTTTATGACCTTGATGTATTGTCTCACAGAACTGATCACCAAAGTCAAATCATGCCACTTCTCTAGAGCCATATGTAGCTTCTTCTCCAATTTAACACCAAGGGTGCTCTCAAGAAACATCTTGAGTTCCTCAGCTGGGATGATTGGGGTAGAAGGATCTGTCACAACTGTGTCAACCTCCTCTTCGATGTCCCCCTCATCCATGAACTCTTCTTGGCTAAGGGATTGATAATTCCCCCTCTCCACTGGAGCTTTGATAATATCTACACAAGAAGTTTCAGGAGAAGGATCAGAAGCACCTGCTATCTGGAGACCCTGCAACGGCTCAGATAATACTTGGATTTTGCTTGGAACACCACTGGAGGTGTTTGGCTCAGGGGTAGCAGATGGAATTGGCTCCTTAACAACAGGAGCTTTAGAGGCTCGATGGGCAACCTCTGCCCTTTCCACTGCCTCCTGTGCCTCCTGAATGGCAATAACATTGGGATCAGTGGAAGAGAATGGAGGAGAGATCTTAACATGCACAGTAGACCTTACAGAGTCTGTCTGGCTATCCTCCATATTTACAACGCTAGCCTCATTATCCTCCCTCGCAGCATTGTCTGCAGGATCCTGTATGGGGGTTGTCCCAATGTTCTCCATTTCTTGGAGTGAAATACCCTGAGGCACTAAACACTGAGGCTGGTTGTAGTTCCCAAAGCTCAGCACCTCAGGAACACTTACGGCCCACTCTGCAGGGGTTTCATTAGCTGTCCCTTTATACTCCAGGGGAAGATCCCCTGTTGGAGACAGATGCAGCACCCCTGACTCTGTGGGGAGACCCATAATCCCCTGTTCAAATTTCTCCAGACCATTTATCTCCTCTTCCCCAACTGAGTCTATAGGTGCATGGTCTGGCACCAGTTGATTGTATCCAACAGTTGGAGCAGACAATATCACCACATGAGGAGCAGATGTTTTGCTGCCCTTTTTGCCCTTGGATGGGGGTGCTCCATCATTGACCACTGAAACCCATTCCTCAGGTATCAGCCTGTTGGATTTAAATTTCCTCTTCTTTTTCTTATCATTTGAAGAGGAAATGCTACTCTCTGCTTCCACCATGACAGGTGTTACAACCACCGGCACCCCCACACCCTTAGGATTGCTCATAACAGGGTTAAGTTGGTTTTTGGCAAAAACAACTGCAGCACTGGGGGATGCATTGACATTCCTCCCCCCCTTCTCTTTTGCTGAATTTGAAATGTAGGCTGCATCCTTAGATAACTTGAGTGAAGAAGGAGGAGGTTTGGAGGTTTCAGAGGTGGGTTGTGTAACAACCACCTTAAGGTTCTTTACTGAAGGGGATTTCTCCTTTGAGGAGCCTGCAGCAATAGCTGTAGCAGGGTATGATGTTGCATTAGAGGTACTGGGGGCAGGAACAGGGACTGTGGTCTTAATATGCCCTTTGGGGCAACTCTGGCGAGTGTGTCCCAGGTTCTTGCAAAGGAAGCACCTCACTTCTTCTGTGCAGTAAAAAATTTTATACAGCACCCCCTCAAATGGAACACCAAAGGACCCCTCAATAGTATCTTGACCCCGAGGCAAAAGTAATTGCACCTGCCTTTTAAAAGAGAGGATATGTCTCAATCTGCTCTCCTTGCAACCCAAGGGAAGTTTAGAAATAGTTGACTTTATTTCACCGAGGGCTTGCAGGTGGGGTAGCAATAAATGGTCTTGCAGGAAGGGGGGAACATTAGATAGGACTATCTTTATGCCTAATCCTTCTAGGGGTTCTACAGGGATATAACTACCCCCTACTGTGATGCCTCTCTGCACTAGAGTATGCACTGCAGTTAGTGTACGGGCAAATATTATGGCTTTCCCATACATTTTACTTGCTGCCACTATTACAGAGGGGCCCACCACTTCAGCTGCAGCTTTTATGTAAGCCTCTATGCCATGAGCTCCTGTCATTAGACATCTAACCCCATGCTTCCTTGTAAGCTGCTCTACCCCAGCAGTGACTTGGCTTGGGTTGTTGCTAGTAGCCACTGCCTGTGCAAAACTTTTAGCAGTGGTCACATTGGCTGCAGCAGCAGCAGAAACAGAAGCAGTGGAGCTTTTAGACAAAGGCTGTGACTGGTGTTTTTTAGCATAGCTACAACCAGGTTTTTCAGCTCCTTTCCTTTAGGAGCCTGAGGTATTTTTTTATAATTTTGTTTTTTATTCCCTCCCATTATTTTACAAAACAATCCACAAAAAAGTAAGCTTAATTCTATTAATCAGCAAAAGTAAATGCAACAATGAGAAGCTTTAGCAGGGAGAGGGTTAATGAGAGCAGGTGCCTGGGAGTTGCACTGCTACTAGAAAATGTTTTATTTTCTTAAATCCTTCTCCCTTTAGCTTTCTCTCCTTACAAAACAAGGATAAAAATAAAAGCACACACACAATCTGTGCAAATAGTGATAAATTTCAGCTGAAACTAAATACAAAAAACAAGTGAAACTGACACCCAGGTGTGGGGGAGGGGTAGGGGATCTGTCAGTGAGTTTGTAGCCCACAGGAAGTGAAGGGAACTGGGCTAGCAATCACTCACCTTCTGGGTCAAAATAAAAATCGATTTTAAATAAAGTAAATCAACTCAAAACTTCCCAAAATTCACACACCAAGTAGCTAACACCTTCACACACCAAATGAGAACAAAAAATCCTGCCTTAGACAGGGATTTCTCTGCTTAATTTGAAATCAAACAGAGAGCTTTCTTTTTTGTGGCTTCTGCAGTATTTGGAATTCCAGAACTGATAACTCATATGGGGTGTCTTCGTTCTGGGGCCCCTATATGCCACATACTTAGGTGCACCTATGCATATTGGGCATCAAACTGTTCAGCGGACCCTGGGCTTTCATATTTGGGGTGTTGTATCTTGGTATATAATGATATGTGGGAGATACAATGCTGTAGACTGGACACTTTGAGGTAATTTTTCAAAAATCTAACACATTTTTATAAAAACTGCTAACTTTAGGAAAGAATTGCAACTTGGTAGTTTGGAGTACAAATATATATTTACCCATTTTGAACTCGTTAGAATCTGTTCTTTCCAATAAGGGGTAGTTTTTTAGGGTAAACCTACTGTTAGTGGAATGTTTGGCCTTGAAATCAGATGTATGCTGTTTTGTGGAGCGGTGCTTAGGAAATTTGGTAGTTTACTGCTTCGGAGTTTTCAACTATCGAAGTGAGAAATCTCCATAAAATTATATATATTTGGTATTGGTTCGTTCGGGAGACACAGAACTTTCCAAATCTGCCATGTTCTCATGCATAAAATAAATTATGCTTCTGATATATGCGTTTGTATCATGTGAAACTGTTTTTTTTTGTTTTTTTTTATACACTTAGAAGCCCATATCTTTTTACAGGACTGGAATGACAACTAAATTCTAGCATATTTTGAAAGCTTAGGTTGTCCTGAAAAAAATAATATCTTGTTTTCATGGGTAAACTAAAAGACCCCCCCAGGAAAGTCCCCTAAAGTGAAAGAGCAAAAAATGTTCAAAAACGGTCTGGCAATAGAAGTTCCAACTTGGCCAAATTGGCTGGCAGTGAAAGGGTTAAATGGACTCTGTCCATACCTCAACTACACTCCACGGAGATCTTAAAATCTCACGTTCAAATGATGAGATCGCTCCCGGCTAGCCGATATCAGGAAATGACCCTACAGATTCTTCATAACTCCTATTTAACCCCCGAAAGACGCTATAAAATGGGTAGTCTCCCCTCAGACGGTTGTACCCGTTGTCGAGCCCCCAAAGCAGATCTCTTGCACATGTTCTGGTTTTGTCCTAAAATCGTAGATTTCTGGCGAGAGGTCTCCTCTTACTGGACGCAGGTAACTAACAAGCAACTCCAACCCAGCATGGAGTGGGCAATGTTTAGTTCTGTAGCACATTATACGAATTTAACTAGAGAATAGAAACACTTAGCGGTCAGGTTGGCAGCAGCGTCCAGAAAGGCAATCCTGCATCAATGGCTTTCTGAAGACAGCCCTTCCCTTCTACTCACTAAACAAAAATTGCACTACATCTTCCATATGGACTGGCTGGAAGCCACAGCCAAAAAAGAAAGCAGGTAGATAAATTCTTCTCTGTTTGGTGCACGTATATCAATAGCCTCCCACAATCGCTTAAATATCTGACCACGTATACATTTCATAATACGACTTGGTATGACTTGGAAACTCTTAGAGATAACCCACTATTACTTGAAACTTTTCAATATATTCAAAATATACTTTATGGGAATGTGACTGCTCCAGGATCGCCCCCCAGGACTCAGCGAACCAACAGGCTTTTGGCCTCATATCTAAGGTAATTGATTTTGGCCTATGGAAATGTTCCGTACTCGGTAACTTGATATATCAGAGCACATAGTTTCTGTTTATTTGTTTGTTCTTCATTTTCTTTTTTCTTTATTTTCCTCTTTACCTACTCCTTCAATTTAAAACATATGTACGTACTATTCTGTGTTGTTCTACTTACTCTTTCAGACCTCTGGTAGGTCCGTTTGTTTTTCATTGATGTACATGACCAACCTTTAATAAAAACAAGTTGAAAAAAAAAAAGTAGGGAGGGTTGTGTGTATGGATGCTGGGTTTTCATTTGGAGGTGTTGAACTTGATGGACATTGTCTTTTTTCAACCCAATTTAACTATGTAAGTATGTAACTATGAGTGAACTACACACAAGTTAGACACACAATATTTAGCAGGTGTCTGCAGGGACACTGAAATGCTGGGTACAAAAACACGTGCATTGTCGGTAGAATATATGGGGTCCAAATTTTGCATTTTAGACAAAGCAATGATTTGTTAATAATAAATATAGATGTTATTATGGCTGTTTAAAAATAAGATGTATTTACTATAGGTGTTTTATAATTCTTCTAATAATTCAGGCCACTCTCTCCCACCCCAAGGAGAATTAAAGTAGGAAGACTGCACTTTGCCCCAGTATGCTGTGTCCTATTGTTACATTACACCTAATAGGTGTCTAGTGCGGGTGTGTGCCACAAATGAGCAGTGGGCACATCTAAACGCTATCTCAGTGGTGCAGTTACTGTAAATGTGAGTAGCCAATCTGTGCCCTCATATACAAACAAATCCAGTTAAACTGCACTTACTTTGTCGGCTCAGTTTCTTTAAGGGTGCAAGTCCATAAGCATGTTCACAAGGGCTCCTTCATAGCACATGAATTTATATCCATTGACAGCACTTCCAGTTTTCATTAAAACCACCTTTAATGTTTGCCAATACTTGCATAGCAGCAGGGCCGGAACTAGGGGTAGGCAGAAGAGGCACCTGCCTAGGGTGCAACACTAGGGGGGCACTGTGCAGATACCTGTCTTCAGCCTACCCCTAGTTTGTAATTAATCCCATTTGCTGCTCTGCCCTGCCACTTTCCCCTCCCTGCTCTCCGCACCTGTCCTCCTCTCTGCCGATATCCCCACTCCAACCTTCCCCTCTGTCCTCCCTCAACCTCATGGCGCGCATGGGTGCACAGTACCGTCTGCGTGCACATGCGTTGGTGCGTGTGCACGCGTTCCCGTGTGTGCGCATGTGTTCCCGGTTGGCTTGGCCCGGCCCTGTGCAGCAGAAGATAGTACTTGTAGATAGATATTTGTTGTTACAACATCGCCTGGCAGGGCATTCCACAGTCTCACCACGCTCTTTTCTTTTGTTCTCTTCTAAGTGAAAAAAGATCCCCTGCTTTCAATCTATAATCAGCGCCGTTTCTGGGGAAGGAGCCGCCTGAGGCGGCTCCTGCAATGCCGCCCCCCGCACCGACTTACCTGTCGGCGAGGGGAGGCAGGAACACGATTGCGGAGAGCGCAATTGCGCTCTCTCGCAATAGCGCAGCCGAATTTCCGGTTTAAAAACCGGAAATTCGGCTCTTAAAGGTGCAGGAGCGGCTTTTTGCCGCCCCTGGAATCCTGTCTGGCGCTGCCGCCTGAGGCGAGCGGCTCAGCTCGCCTCATTGGCGGAGCGCCGCTGTCTATAATGTTCTCTAATGTATGTGTAAAGAGTAATCATGTCCTTACGCAAGTGTCACTTCTCTAGGAAGATACCCAATTTTGATAATTTTGTAAAATTATTTAGCACCTTTTCCAAATCTCCAGTTTGAAATTTCAGCACCGATCTGGTTTCTAGGGTCTAAATTACTTTAGCAATCGTGCAGTGGTTTGATTCAGAAGAAGAAAAAGGCAAATAATTAGAAAAGTATATAAAATACAAAAAGGAAGACCAATTGAAAAGTTGCTAAGAATTGGCCATTCTATAGCATAATTAAAGTTAATTTAAAGGTTTAAAAGATAAAAAAAAAGTTCAACAATGTTGAGCTGTATGTTGGTCAACTTTTAGTAGTTAGTAACAGTGACAAAATGGACTTTTTTTTATTTTTAAGAAGGAAGCAGACCCTATGACTGATGAGTGCCCAGGAGTGAAGTTAAGTGAACAGGTTCTTCAGTAACCATTAGCTGTAAGGTCCAGTAATGAATCATTTGGGCCCTATCTAACCAATTAGAACCACTAACTTATCTACTTAGCATTTTGTGTGAGTGCAGGAGAGCCAGAGACACTTTATTCATGTTCTCCAAACCATCCATGTGTTATTGGGGCATGAAACCAAAGATGAATGCAATGCATTGCCCTTACTCAAACATTGAGTTCAACCCTTTTGGTGTCAGTCTGTTATACTTTTTGTACATGAAATGTCAGCAAATTGTTTTAATGTTTGTGCTCTTTTGTTTTAGGGAAGAAATTGTATATATATTTATATAGGACAATGTAGCTATCTAAAGTCTAAATCTAAAATATAAGAATGACATTATGCTTTTCATTTCATATATATATATATATATATATATATATATATATATATATATATATATATATATATATATATATATATATATATATATATATATATATATATATATATATATATATATATATTATATACTCTGAAGGTGGAATATTTTTGGAAAGACCATGGTAGGAGAATTGTAAAAGCCTGTTCTCACTCAGGGGCAAATTTACTAAAGTGCAAATTGGCTAACGTTGGCAAAAATTCACCAGTGTGACATCATTTTCGCATTCATAGATCTTATTTAAAGGACACAAATGACTTTTTGTTTAAACTACAAAAATTTAAACACATTCCGTCGCATGCGATCTTGGTCACGTTCAATGTGGAGAGCCTCTACACCTCCATCCCCCACGATGGGGGTTTGGAGGCTGTCCGCATCGGGCTGACAGAGGATCCGACCATGGATGGATCTCAAAAAAAGTTTATCATGCAATGTCTGGAATTGGTCCTTTATAATAATTATTTTATGTTCCAGGACAGTTTCTATATACAGAAAAGGGGTACAGCAATGGGTTCAAATGTGGCCCCGTCATATGCGAACATTTTTATGAATGAATTCGAACAAAAATTTATATATTCTAATATATTATTTAAACAACACTGTGTTGCGTGGTTTCGTTTCATCGATGACGTGTTCGCTATTTGGACGGGGCCACCATGGACCCTTAATTCTTTCCATCAAGAGATCAATGCTGCTTTACCCTTTATTAAGTTCACCTTGCATTCGGATAGTGAACAGATTGTGTTTTTGGATACTTCAATTATCAAGAAGGGTGGTGTTTTGATTACTGACCTTTTTCGTAAATCCTCAGATAGAAACACTCTACTTTATTATAATTCATTCCATCCTATCCAAACTAGAAAATCGTTACCCAAATCACAATTTGTCCGCGTTAAGAGGATTGTGACAGAGGGTAACTTGCAACAGGAAAGATTGGATGAAATGGAAAACAATTTTTTGCAGAGAGGTTATCCCCCAGGTCTCCTTAAACAGCAACGTGAGGGGATTGAGGACCCACATGTAAGTCTCCATGGTGATCTTCACAAAAGGGATCCCTTTTGTTTCCAAATTTAATACAGTGAGTCAAGAAGTGGCTAAGATTATACGGAAACATTGGGGCATATTAAGAGATGGGGTTCCTGAGGTAGAATTTTTCCAAAACATGCCACTCATGTCATATAAAAGGAACAATACCATTGGATCCACACTGGTCAAATCAGATCTGGGAGGACACCTAAGGGAGGAAAGGGTTCTGCGCCCTAGAAATAATGGTACTTTCCCTTGCCTGTCATGTAATTGTTGCTCTAACGTTCTTAGAGGCGATGTAGTATATCATCCACGGAAGGGCACTCCGATAAAAATAAATGATTTCTATACATACAATACTACATTTGTAGTCTATGTGATAAAATGCCCATGTGGCCGATTATATGTGGGAGAGACAACACGCGCCATCAAAGACAGAATACATGAGCACAAATCTGCAGTGAAACTTAAAAAACTTGACCAGGCGGTGTCTAGTCATTTTGCTGAAAAGGGTCATGGGGTCCAGCAATTAAAATTCCAAGTAATTGACAATATTCCAAAACTTCGTCGCGGTGGTGATCGTGTTAAAATGTTATTAAAAAAGGAAGCTAAATGGATACGTTGTTTAGAAACGCCGGAGCCCCATGGCCTTAACCACGAATATGACTTGCATCCCATATACCGATAGAATTTTAATGGTTGTTTTTAATTTTATTATGATCAGATAACCTTTTACAAATATTGGTCATTTTTATTGTTTTGCAGATACTGTACCATGAGATTCAAATCTTTATCTGGATGAATATAACTACCAGGAAATAAGTGGATACTTTATTTACACATTACAATGTATCTGACAATGTTGCCTTTATGCTTTTTTCTTTGTATCAATTAATTCTTGTTATTCGCCTATAGATGGCGATCTAATGAGTGAGTATAAAACTTAGTAACCAGCAGTAGTTCATTAACTGGAAAAAAGGCCACACAGGCCTGAAACGTTGTTCGTTTGAGATCCAAGCCAGAAATCCAATAAAGGCTTTTTAAGATTATATACAATTTGGATGGTGCTGTGATTTCGTTTTGCATCATTTTCGCACTTCGCAAATTTACTAACAGTCACCCTGGCGAAAATTCGCTAGCGATCTATATAGCCTAGAGCAACTTCGCACCCTAACGCTTGTGAAGTTGCACTCTGGTGAAGGGGGCGAAACAACGCAAATTTACTAAGATTGTTTTTTTGTCTGAACGTTACCTCCTTCGCCAGAGTTTACTTCGCCAGGTCAGAGCAGAAGAAGTTCAATAGAGTAGATAGGAGTTTGGAACAAAAATGTTGAAAAATTTCCTAAGTCCCAAAAATGTTTTTTTTGCTGGCTTTTTTTGGGTGATAGGTGCCCACCTTCCCCCCCCTATTTTTGAGAACATATGGCACCTTAAACTATACTGTGGGCACATGTGTAGGGTATTAGAACACCCCTATATATACTTTTATTCACTTTCCCTGGGCTTCTGCAGTGTAAGGTATGCACTGCAGCATACACGTCCACTCAAATTTAAATTTGGCGCTGTATGCAAATTAGCCTTTGCTAGTGTAACTTCTGCGTAACTTCGGACTGCTGATCGTAACATCGCTAGCGCAACTTCGCAAACGATCGGTAACTTGTGCGGAACATCGGATCTTCGTGAATTTGCAATGTCCTGCCAAATCTACACCTGGCGAAATGCGACAAAGGTGTAATTTAAACTGCACCAGAGGAACACCCATGATGTCCAAAACACAAAGGGGGAAATTTACTGAAGGGTGAAGTGGCTAACGCTGGTGAAAATGCGACAGCGTGACGTCATTTCGGCACTTCATATATTTACTAACGGTCAACTCTTGCGCAACTTCGCACTCTAACGCAAGGCGACTTTTCGCTCTGTCGAAAGAGCGTTACTATGCAACATCACTACGTTTTTGATTTTACTGACCGTTACCTCTATCACCAGACTTGGCTTCGCCACCTCAGACCAGGCGAAGTGCAATAGAGTAGATAGGAGTTCTTCAAAAAAAAAGTTGAAAACTTTTTTAAATCCCAAAAAGCGCTGGTGTCTTTTCCTATTTACAGGCTGAAAAAGATCGAATTTTTTTTTGGGGGTACCCTCCCTCCCCCTTACATTTCATAACATATGGCACCTAAACTAAACTGAGGGCACATGTGTAGGGCAATATAACACCTCTATATAATTTTATTAAGGTTCCCTGGCCTTGTGTAGTGTAATGTATTTGCTGCAGCATATACGGGCATTGTACTTTAACTGCACGCAGTATGCAAATTTGCCAACGTTAGCGTAACTTCGAACTGCTGAGCACATTTTCGCTAGCGCAACTTCGCCAGCGTTCGGTACCCTGTGCGCAACTTCGGATGTTCATGAATTAGTGTTGTCCAGGCGAATAGACGCCTGGCGAAGTGTTGCAATGTGCCCGAAGCCAGCGCTGGTGAATTTCCGCCGGTTAGTGAATTTGCCCAAAGTGCTATGCATCTCTAAATAAACTACTAAGACTACAAAGTGGTGAGCACAACTTTCCCTTGTTTGTTATAGTTATACAGGAGCAGTGACCAGCTCCATGTTGTAGCTCCCACCCTTCCCAGCTATAGTCGGGTGATCCCACTGGTGTCTAATAAAAGAGCAGCCAAATTTGGGAGTTTTACTTTGAAAGTAGCTAGTAAGTTGCAGGTAAAACTTAGTCCCATTTTTTTGCATTTTGCATACTCTGTTCTGCATTATGTAAATTGACACAGGGCTCTGCTCTCCATTTTGGTTCTGGAGTTTGGAAATATTTAAGCACAGGAGTTACATTTAATTGCTGCAATAATAATATCCTCTGCAAACCTTCTTTGAGCTAACTTTAGAATTTTTGTATGCTCTTATTCCAATGCCTTCAGGAGAACTCAAAAGGAACACACTGAATAGATGATTTTAAAAACAATTACTAGCCAGCAGGTCGCCCTTAACATGGCAACAAGCTTTGCTGTAACACTTGCTCTTGAATATAGTTGGTTGCATATATTAACTCAGTCTGGCATTTTAGAGTGGGCTTTAGACCTCCTAGATAAATTATTATACAAGCTGCAAGAATTTCCTGGAAGATCTTATAGAAGCCCCCATTTTCAACTAAGTTCATTACTTGACTGCTTTATTGCTTGACCAGGAGAACCTGACTGCCTTTGTATGTGGAACAGCACCAGACAGTTTCACAGTCTGGTGCTGTTCCACATACAAAGGCTGTCGTGATATCAGTGGAAAGTGGCCACTGAGGAACGTGCACCAAGTCTCTACATCAGAGATAATCGTTGTGCTGACTACTTTTCCAGTAGAACTGGACTACCAGCCTTACAGAGGTGTATTCCTGAGTTTACATTTAACTGTCTCTAGTAGACTGCATGCTAATACTATAATTGATGCCGCACACACTGGCTTGCAGACGAGGCCATTTGCACTAAAAAAAACGTTGCACCACAACTTTGTTAAATACAAAAGATCATTCACGCAAAGTAAAAAAGTCATGTCATTTAGTTAGTTGGTCAGGCATATTTTAAAAAAAATATAGAAGGACTTCGGGTGGCAGCAGGGAACAAGCTGCTTTAAGTTGAAAATGTTCTGACCCACCCATAACTAATGATAGCATAAATAAATGTATTTTCAAAGTACAGGTATGGGATCTGTTAGCCGGAAACCCATTATCCAGAAAGCTCTGAATTACGGGAAGGCTGGTTGACTTTTTGTCTGTGAAAACAAAACAGTACCTTGTGCTTGACCCAAACTGAAATATAATTAATCCTTACTGGAACAGATACAGTCTCTTCAAGTATCAATATTAAATGTCCAACGAAATGGCCAGTGCCGCACAGCTAGTGGGGGAGTAAATATAACAAAATATAAAGTGCATATAGTGAAATATGCATCACTTTTATGATTTTATAAACAATAAAAAATATTACCTTAAGGGCGATGCACCTCTCTTTAACCCATTGATAGATTGGTGCTAAGGATCCATGTGGGAAGGAAGTTTATTTATTGATAAGCATCTGAAAAAGTGTGATCTTGTGAGTAGGAAATTTGGCTGCTGTCTGGTGTCTGTTTTGGGCAAATAGGATACCGCACGATTGAAGCCCTCACATTTTAACCCCTCTCTGGCCTCTATAAGGGTTTAAAGGGTAACTTTACCCAAACTTTTTCAAGATACACACAATTGATTAGTCACAAAGGGTGATTGGATTGTTTTATAACATACTACACTATATGCACTTTATATCTTGTTGTTTACTCCCCCGCTAGCCATGTGGCACTGGCCATTTCATTGAACATTCTGGATATAAGGTCACATACTGTACCTATATACACATTTTCTGTACTGTGTTCCTGCTAGCAAATCTGGCAATTTTGTCTTATTTCCCAAGAAATGAATTTCATGCTCTAAGATGAGTGATGGTGGCCTTTCAGCCTACATTTCCATTTCCTTTGTATTCTGAATAAAGAAACATTCTTATTGATGCCTGTCAACAGCAATGTACACTTTTAATACAAGAGAATCATACATGCTGACAATTTCGCCTTTCTTTTTTTCTTCTAATAATAATAAGGAATGGGGGTAGGAGGTATGAGGAAAAAAATGTATCCATTACAATATTTTACATAAAAATATCTTTTAAGCATATCGTTGAATGTTTAAAGGGCAGTGTTTATAATATGGGCACATTATACAGGAAATGTATTCTGTGTACAAAACAAAGACATAGATCATTTGTTTTTACCTTTACTGTCTCCCCTTCCCATCGCTTGTCGTCAATTTTTAAAATATTTTTTTAATAGTTTTTAAAAATAGAGATTATGCCCTTTGAATAAACAAACCTATCCCTTCTCACAGCAGCAAGTGTATTATTTCTCTCTCTCTCTCTCTCTCTCTCTCTCTCTCTCTCTCTCTCTCTCTCTCTCTCTCTCTCTCTCTCTCTCTCTCTATATATATATATATTTATATGTACTACAGGTTCAGGAATGCTTGGGATGCTTTCTTGATAGGGGATTGTTCCATAATTTGGCTCTTCACACATTACATCTGCTAACAATGAAATAAACATTAAATAAATCCAGTAGGATTGTTTTGACACTGACATGAATTCATACAGCTTAGTTAGAATCAAGTACAAGGTACTGTTTTATTATTACAGAGAAAAATAAAATCATTTTTAAAATTAGAATTGTTTACTTAAATGGGCTATATGGGAGATTACCTTCCTATAATTCAGAGCTTTCTGTATAACGGGTTTACAGATAATGGATCCCATCACTCTATTACTATAAGTGATTTTATGGAAGCAAATACCCTGTGAATTAGCTCCATTAGATTAAACTATCTTTATTGCTTTATTTGTGGGTTCTCCCTTTGCTTGTTTGGATTAACTACCTGTTTCCAAAACATATTGGAAGGTTAATTGGCTTCATGTGGAAATTGACATATGTACAGTATGTAAATCGTATCTTGTAAATTCCATGCCCAAATCCAGACTGAGATTCAAAATTTGCCCATACATTTCAAGTACACAGACACCCAAACAGCCTCCACAGGCCCAATAAATAGTGACTGTCTAAGCTAGGCATTTTACAGCAGGCCCTCTGGCATTTGCCAGAATCTACAGCAGTGATCCCCAACCAGTGGATTGGGAGCAATATGTTGTTCACTAATCCCATAGATGTTGCTCCCAGTGATCTCAAAACAGTCTTTATTTTTTAATTCCTAGCTTGAAGGCAAGCTTTAGTTGACTTAAAACCAAAACAGAGCCAAACAGAGCGCCCCGTAGGCTTCCAATCTACATTGGTGGTACAAATAGCAAGTCAGAACCCATATTTGGCACCTCAGGAAATTTGGCATGCTTTTGCTGTTCTCCAACTTTGAATGTAGCTAACGGTAAAAAAAGGTTAGGAACCCTCAATCCACAGATTGCTAGTCCAGGCCTGCCATGGCACAGAGACTGATTTTGATCCTTTGTTGCGAAGTCCCATATTGGTGCTAATACATGCTTGTTCATAATGCATAATCATCTGAATAAAAATGCTATGTAGTGCTAGAAAATACTTCAGCAGCACTCCAATTATGGTGAAAAAATTGTTACTTTATTCGTGCCTCAAGCTAAGCGACGTTTCGAGCTTTTCCAGCCCTTTATCAAGATTCATGAAAAAATGCTATGTAATGCTAGTCACACAATTCCAGCATAACAATGGGAATATGCAAAACATGTGCATGATTTACTAGTACTGACACATCCTTATTTACTTTTTTAGTGATACACTAGGTACAAGTCAGTTGCGTGTGTCGGCACAACTTGTAAATAGATTCATGGAAGTAAGAAGGAGCTTTGCAAGATATGTAAATGCGCAAATACCTTTATAAATGGTGTCTACCTGTAGAATTGGCAGACAAGTTCAGTGTCTTTGGTGGCTTCACCTTAAACAAATAGAAATCCACTCTGTTCTTTATGGCCTTCCCCTCGTGGTGAAGAGAACACTCAGGGCTTACAGTGGGGATAGCTGGGGATACATACTATACCTCTAAAAATCCAGTGATACAATGCTATAAGACAAAAGCTTGTTCTTGTGTCTTCCTATATGGAGAAGGATTAATCTATTTAAAATGTTTAAAATTCTGATTTTTTTTTTACTCACTACAGCAGGCTCTGGTATGGAATGCTCCACAACTATTACAAAGTATTTATTCTCTTCCCCTATGTGTGGGACAACAAGCCTCTCAGAGTACTCAGACTGTCATTGATGGCCCCACAGACTTTGGGAGGTTTGGCACTTCAACACTTCCGCTATTACCATGCCTCTCAGTTGGCTTTTATTCATAATTGGCTCAATACAGACCCAAATAACACCCTGACACCTCTCCGTGCCACTCTTGCTGGCTCTTTGGAAGCAATACCTAATGCCCATATAGAAGGATAAGAGACACCCCTGAACTACCCCCTGTTTTAGCATGACCACAGAAAATATGGGCAATGGCCGCCAAACTATTTGTCAAATCCTCCCCTCAACCATCACCCTATTCACCTCTGTGACGGAACTCCAATTATCACTGCAAAACTTTCATTAATGGCAAAAGCTAGGGGTAAGGTATTCTGGTAATTTGCTGATGGTGGTTTCCTAACCCTAGCCCAACTTAAAGTATATCTGAAGCAGCTGAACATTGTGCTATTTTCAGCTTTGTCATGCATTTGTCGCCCAGATCGTCTTTGTGATGGTCCAAACTAAAACTCTCCCTAATGAGGATAGACTGTGGAGCCTGTTTATATACATAAAAGTCCCAGCACCATTCCAGAGGTTTAGAACAATGAATATTTTTTCGCTCGCTCGATCCTATTTGTTATAAGGTTTATTTTGGGTCGGTAGCCGCTCACCGTTAACAGTAGGTAGCTCGGGAGCAACCTACCCCGAACACCGCTCTTATTGGTAAATTTAGGCAAAACCTTCCATTCATCTCGCAGACTCTTTCATCATGTGTTCTCCCACATATAATAATACAAGGATCGGGTTCCATGAGGTGACCCGGGTGCTGCTGCCCCGAGTCTGTTGCTAAGGGAGACAATTTTCACAATGCAAATCCAAAACGTTGCAGCGCACTCCTAGGGTCAATGATCGCTCAGGTTCATATTCAGTTAAAAGATCAGTCTTTATTAGTTAAATCAGTTAAAAAAGAATGTAAGCTCATGGTCTGATGCGTTTCGTAACTATGTACTTCATCAGAGACCTGAGCATGCTCAATTCAATCCCACAATTTATACCCACAGAGGAAACTCCCCTTCTCCCCACAGGAGTAAGCTAATTCAATTAATGCGCTAAATAGCAACACATACTAAAGATAAGTTTAAAAACATCCACATTTATAAAAGGCTACATCGTTTATATAACGCTTCCTAAACTTCAAAATGTTTCCAATTACTCCAATAAACTGTTACATATGTTTCTATGTTTCTTGCTATGTTCTTTCAATTTAATTCATTTTTCAAAAAAGATATATGTTGTTCTCTAAGCTCCCACATTCAGTTAAACATAGTAAGTGCAAAGTTTTATTTAATTTATAAAACGTTCCATAAGTTAATAAGACGATCTGTATATAGTTTATTCTTATCTTTAAATTGATGCAATCTCTATTTCATTCCACAGAGCTACTAGATATAACAACTAATGTCAAATATAGAGTTCAGTCCCTGCGGCTGTCTCGTATGTAATTTGTGAATCTATTTTACCTCCGTTCGCAACAGTCTAGTCTGCAGGTTACCACCCCTTCGTCCTATGGTTACATGTTCTATCCCTTATGCTTTCAGTATTCCTATGTTACACTCCTTAAAATGCCTTGACACCACCGTAGTCTCGTTCCCTGATTTTATAGAATTTATGTGCTCTCTCATTCTCTCCTTTAGCGATCTAATCATACAACCTACATACTGTTTTTGGCAAGCTCCACGTGTTAATAGGTATACTACAGATTTTGTGTTGCAGTTCACAAATTCATTAATTTTATATTTTTCATGTGTAACACTTGATTCAAAGACTGTGGAGCCTGATTCCAAAGAAACTTGTATATGAGGTGTACAAAGTACTAATGACAGCTCTTGATAATGCCTTTAAGAGAGCTAGGGCCAAATGAGCAACAGATATTCCCTTCTAAGAAGAAGACATGTTGGAGGACATAACAAGAGACTTCTATAATTCTCTACTCTCCACTAGGGATAAAATGGTACAATTCAGGATCATTAACAGAACATATATCACCTCAAATGCCCCAAGTGTCAACCATAGAGATGCATATTACCTATCTGCTAGAACTGAAAGCAGCTGGCAGCAGGGGGAGGCATGTACCTTCCTCAGAAGCTCAGGGCAATTAGAAATTTGCCAATGGCCTAAAACCACTTGCAACAAGGAAATAAATAAACCAGAACAGCCCCACACAAAATCAAAAGATCAAAAATACACATTGTATTTGCTTTGATGTACCAGTCAACTGTAAATGTATTCCTGACTCTTAAGGCACTGCAGAAGCTAGTGAGCTAAAGGTGAGTGGCAGCCCTGACTGCTGATCCCTTTTGTGACTTTCTGATGGAGTTTGCTGTGAATGCTAGAAATTCTACCTTGAAACCTTTGCAATAAAAAATTAGATGAATTCTTGAAAAGAAAACATTTTTTAATACTTCAATTCTTGGATATTATACCGAGTACATTTGTTTCCATGGAAACTTTGAGTCATTCTCACTACTGAATTGTTTTATAACCTTTTGATCAAAGAGTCAGCTTCTTACGACTTCTTCCTTATTTTTTAGTTACGTGTTTGTTTCACCTAAACCTATTTTAAGGCTTTATTAATTTTATGCATTTTTTCAAATAAAAAAAACTTGAGTGGTTTATAAAGCTGGGAACTGTTTTCCTTGAGTATTAAATACACCTGGCTATAAATGAAACAGTTGATTACATTTTAAAGCAAATTATATTCAGAGCGAAAGCAGGGCAAAATGACAAAAACAATACAATAAGCAAAAAAGTATGTCCAGCTGAAACTAGTGCACAAAGATAAATAAATAGCAATTTCCATTCTGGCAATTTGTAGATTCTAGCAGGTGCCAGCTTTAAAATACCATAGACAGTCACTATTTATTTGGCCTGTGAGATGCTGTTTGGGCCTCTGTGCACTTCAAATGCCTGTTTTGAATCTCAGTCCAACCTGGACTGGATTACTGTTCTTTCATCTGCGATTACATTTAACTGTAGCAACCCCCAGAAATGGCAGTCACCTCATTTTATTTAGTCACAGGAGCTCTACCATACAACAGTTTCTTTAATTTTTTAATACTTTTTCTTTACATGAGAACTGGAGAGGAATTATCTATGTCTGCCTGGTGTTATATTCGATGTTCGGAGCGCAAACAATGTCTGCACTAGATTCTTTAGGCACAACTGTGCTGCAGTAATTGATACAAACACTGAGAGAGCCCTGGAGCTACTGCCTTGTCAGGAGGTGCCAGTAGATCCAGGGTTCTTTGGAATAAACACATTAGTGCCCAATTTTGAATAGGAAAGACTGAGTGGCACTGAGTGCAACTATACTAAGATCCGAAGAACGCATTTGGGTGCAGGAAAGAGAGCACATTGCCCACTGCATCTGCTGACATAACTGAATTCTACTGTGTACCATGGTCGCCAAATTCATTATTTAAAAAACTGGTATAAGTATTTTGATATTTTTTTCAACATCACTTTTGAAATTATTTTAAACCATCTCTGACTTGGGATCCCATTCAAATCAAGAGGATAAATGGTTGCGTAAGTCCTGTAAAAAAAACCCAGTGTTTCTTCCCACGCCATTTTTCGACCACTGCTATTTACATCTGCATTTGACTCTGGGTTTCAAGTACTAATAAAATAAATACACAACTTTATAAAACTTTGTATTTTATGTTGGTATACTTGGTGTATCTTTATGCTGTTATCTTTATGCTGTTATTTATAAATAGGCCATGGCAATCTATTTTATTTCAGTTTAGTAACAAAAATATAAAAAACAATAACAATGCCAATGTTTCATTATTAGTTGTATTTAATGCTTATTGTATTTAATGCTTATTGTGGTTAATGAAAAGAAACACAGGCTTCCCTAAGATAAGAAGAGGACCAAACATTTTAAAGAAACCCTTGCAGTTTGCAATGTTAATATTTATATACATATATATTCAGCAAAAATTAGATTGAGGTTGTCTGAGTATTCTGCCACACATGTTTAGGGATTAAACAGACACTGTGCTGCAGAATAAATCCTTCTGGGGGCAGTAGCTTTGTACTGGTAACATGAAGAGGTGGTATTAAAAGTTAGATCTCTGAACTTGTATACCCACATAAAATTGAGGCAAAAACATTTTACTGCTTGAAATGTTACCCCATAGTTACTATAGAAGAAATTATATCAATTACTTGTTCCAGTCAATTTCATGTGTATTGTCCTGTCACAGCTATGAAAAGTAAATGGTAATAAGTTTTTGTTCCAGTTGGTATATTATCCACTTTTCTGCTCTCTTAAACCAGAAGAATGTATGATGCAAGGATCCATATGCACAGTAGTCCCTCTGATCCCTTGGATCTTCAAAATGATGGACAGCAGAGCTATTTTCATTGACATAACTAGAAGTTATTGTGCCCGCGGCCCCATTCCCAAAACCCCTAGGTAGATCAGTTCTGTACACATATATTAAAACTGTCAGGAACCAACTGGGCATGCTTTCTCTATGTTATGCCCCTACCTGAATGTAATGGGGGCACCCTGTCACTTATTTTTCATGGAGGATTTCAGACTAATTAGATTAGTATCAATCAAAAAAAGTATTTAGGGATTTACTCAGTCCATAATTTTAGGACTGGGCCAAATGCATCTCAAATTATTTGTCTGCATAATGAAGAGAATCTGACCGGAGTCCTAATATAGTAGCAGCCAGTAGCAACTGATTTTGCTTGCCTTTCAGCCAAACCTGTACAGCTGAGATGCTTTTGGTCCCTAGGCCCAGGCCCTTCTTTGTCTATGGAGCCTAGAGGGATCTGCCTGCCAATAGAGAAGCTTGACCTGATCTCCAGTGAAACTGTAAAATGAGTTCCTAATTACTGTACTGCCATCTGGCAATCCACAGTGTTACTTGTCTACAGCATGTTGTGGTTGTGATGTGTAATACACTAGTGAAGGAGGCTTGACAAAGGGTCTTGTATAGGCCTGAAACGTTGCCATTATTATGAGCTAATAAACAACTCACAACTGGTTTAACAGCATTAGATGTGCCATTGGTGTTTTTGTTTGTGGATACTATTTTGGGCCCTTGGTAGTGTTGGGGCCGTACACCTGGAGGCACCTGATACCAAACAGATAACACTGGTAGCAGCACTCCATCCTTGTATTGCATAATACACTGGTGAAGGACAGGCATTATTATTGTGACCAGGGCTGCCATCGTGGTTTTCAAGTTTTATGGTGGGCACAGCTGTGCTGTACTTCCCAGATTTGCAGGGCTCCCCTTGAATTGACAAAGAAGCAGCAGAATCCGCCAAAAATTAACCAAAGGGATCCAAAGCTACCAAAAGAAACCGAAAGGAGCAAAAGCTGCTGGATTTGCCAAAATGCTGATCTTACATTGGCTATATACTACACTCTGGTGAGCTCAAATCCTACATCCATCTTCAACAGTTTAAATGTTGATAGATTAATTCCCTACAACGCTCACCCTTGTCTCGGGTGGGCCCGGGTGCACATGCCCCGGACCTTTTGCTTAAATCACAAATTTCAATATGCATTCAATGGTAGACAGGTCACTCACCGCTCCACTTCTTTGGCCTGGTTGCACCGCCCCGAAACCCGCAGCTTGGGGAGACTTTCACAGCCAATATAGAACCTTTTTGGCATGCACTCTACGAATCAGCAGGCAGCGGTGAAGTTAAAACAGTAAGACTGGCCTGCTGGGTTAGCAGGAGCAGTCGCTCCTCTTACTTGTTCATCTGCTGTATTTTCCACAGTGGAAAGGTTATTTGCCATAATTACCACCACTGGCACTGACAGTTTTTTAGTATCAATTTTAGGGGGGAACAAATTAAAATCGCTAGCGTTGTTTAAAATCACATTTTTTTTAATGTTTAGCACTGTCCATATCATTTGCTGCCAAATATTACATTTGTCATTATCTCAAAGCAAAGGTTAGCTTTATAGGAAAACTTTACCCCCCCCCCCAAATGAATAAGTAAGCAACAGGTGGAAGCAAAAGACAGAATGTTGTCTGTTAATTGGCTCATGTCACCTAACATGTATAGTTTTTGTGCACCGTGAATCGTAGGATCCCATAGGGTGGCCCTTAGTTCTTAAAATGGCAATTTTCTCTTTAGGATTACCCAATGGCACATACTACAGTACTAAAAAAGTACATTATTATTATTAAAATTGTTTATTAACATGAAGCAGGGTTTTACATATGAGCTGTTTCATGCAATATATTTTTATAGAGACTTACATTGTTTGGGTATAGTTTTCCTTTAACACCTGCTCTTTAGTTCCTTTAAAAATGTTTGAGCAAAAACTGCTTTGTGGTAGTGACATTTTATTACATATACTATGCATGTTTGCAAAAAAAGTTTTGTTGCAAATTTTCCAAGGGAGTCAATGAGGTCTAAAAGGATGCTAACATTTGCTAAACATTCCCCCATTAAATGCCTAAAGGTTAAAAAATATAAATGATTCACTGGATAATGGGTTGTCTGCAGACCGTGGGCAAATACCCTCTTATGCTGTTTTCCAAAAAACACCCTGATTTTCAGAACCTCATTTGTAATGGCACATGACTTTGATTATGTGATTATTGCTCTCACTGTAAGTAACAATTATTTCCCATCTGACACAGGCATAATAAATACTAAATGAATGCAAATGACACATTTGAATCATTCCTTTGAAGCTTCTGAAGTCTAGTTGTGATTCCAACGTCCTTGATGCTACTGGGTCAATGGAAGAAGCAAAAAACACAGCCACTCTAACAATTACTGAGACGTTTATGAAAAAATATATCAAGTTGTTTTTAATGTTATTCACATAGAATCAGGTCAGCAATTTGAGATGAACATTTTCCTTTCTGGCTAAAATGCAGTTTATATAAGAGATGAGAAATAATTTTAACAGCAAGACACACAAAGAACAAAAAGTGAAGATTTTCTGTTTTTTTCCTCTCTATTGCATTCAACATTTTGAGAAGTGTTGGCAAGATCACAAGCATTGAGAGCAAGTAGAGGAAGACGGTACATTCAGAGCGCTCATTTTAATTATGTTCCTGTGCTTCGGAGGGTTCACTGCTAAAGCACTCAGCTTTCCGGGGAATTCAGAGAATATTTTCTTTTGTAGTGGAAAATACATGTATTTTTCTCCCTAAGTGATGTAAGTGACTGACATTATTTAGCCTTAACAAAATCAACAGAAAAAAAGATAGTGACTAAGATGAATCCTAACGGTTTAAGAAGATATGTAGCACCATACTTTAGCTTCACATCCTCAAGGCTACATTCTTAAAGTGCTCATTCAGTTAATTCTCTATGGTTTTTATGTCTTCCTGTGGTGTGTGCACCAGATACAGAACATTACTATTTAAGTATTTTTATATTAAAGATGTATTTCTGCTTTTTAGTCACTGCAGTAGATTACTCCATATCTAAAGCTGGCCATAAATGGAGTTAGGTGCTGACCAAGTTGGTAAGATTTTAACATATGTATCAATTAAACTCCTCATTCATCACTGGACACCAGTATCAGATTGCCTGCTCTGTGCAAACATGGTCATTCTGGACCGAAAAGTGTGAGGAAGGTGAAAGGAAATTTAAGAGGCCAGCTACATGTGTCAGACTTGCTTACATCTGGCATCAACTTATTTGTATCCAGTACGATTTTTTTTCCCAAAAACCCCTGAAGAGTTGGATAGGTGCCTCTCCATTTAACTTATACAGGACCTCAACAGGTCTGAGATGGCGGATTTTCTGATTCTGGCTTTATGCAGCACAGGGGTATAATAAATCTTGAAAAATTTGGGGTTTGCCCCAAAAAGCCAGACCAGTAAAATTTGAGGTTTAATAAATATTCCCCTTTGTGTACTGGCCACAAAGAAGCTGCATTCAAGGCAGTGGGCTTTTAAGTGCTTATCTTGTTTATGTAATACCCATTCTTTCAGCATTAGTTTTATCCATCTGTACTCCCACAAGGTGATAACATATGTCCACATCACTGGGGCGGCTTAGACACTAAATCACTCTCTTTCGGCTGAATAAATGCCATCTTTGTATTGTTGAGAACGATAATTTGTAGGTGTACATTCTCTGATTTTCTGCAATTACATGCTTAAAAGCAGCTCTAATGGAATGACTTTTCTGAATCTGTGGGATGTTGAGAAATTGCGGTATGATTATTTGGCAGTTAAATCTGTTTTCCACTTGTTCATTTGCTGTAGGGCTCTGTATTAAAACAAAATGACTGCCGTACAGATTAGATTTCCTCTGCTGCGTGAATAGATGAAGCCGCTGCCATTGCTAATTTTTTTTGTCATAATGCATATTTGATGAGGTTCTGATTTGGAGCTGATAAATCAAAGCTTGTTAGGGAGCTTACCAAGTTGAGCTCTCCACTCTTTAATTGGAGGACCCCCTACTGCCTGAGGTGTTAGTACATAAGAAAGCATCAGGCTTTACGATTGATGAGAGCTTACAGAATATTCACTTTTTCAGGTTCATATTTTCATAAATAGCCTTAATAACCAAATCAGCATCTTCAAGATCCTCATAGTTCAATGTGAAGTGAACAGAACCAAGTCCATTTCCATCTGCAGAATTATTTCCTAGCTTTTTAGCTTCTCAGCTTCCCTTTCCATCAAACTGTTTACAGCTTTTCCCCCCAAATCAAGTTGTTTTGTATCTTGTTCCACGGTAATAACAGGAATATTTGCCTTTGAGAGTGAAGTGACTATTCCTCTTCCCATTGTCCCCAGTCCTGCAGATGAAAAATTATAGATTAGGATCTAAACCCTTAATAATACAAGAAAAAATAAAAGAATGCTTTATCAATTGTGTTGGTTATCAGAACTGGAGATGTCTTGTAATAACAAACATGTTCTTACCTTGGTGACTCATATGAATAAAATGAATACTTCTAAGATTGTTGGACTTTTCCAAAATAAAAATGAGTTTGCAAATAAATAAATGTAAGGGAAATTTTATGGGCACTGTAGAAAAATGTTATAAGCCACAAAAGGCTGACTCCATTTATACTCCTGGAAACCTTATGGAATGCTGGAGAAAAATCCCACACACAGTCAAAAGCTGTTGTTTTGATACTACACATTAATGCCAACATTGACCACTTTCTCTCTGTAGCAAATGAGAAAATGTATGCCCTCATCCTATCTCACGTGTAAAAGAAACGGATCCGCACACACACCGATTAGTGCAGTCGGGGATTATCCCCTTTTATTCAGCCAGGGTTAATTTTTATGGCAAACTGCATGATGGGAAAAGGCGTGGGAAGTTGGGTTTAAATGGGTGACTGCACAAATAATTGTATCCTGATGAAGGGTGGGTGTTTCCCCCCCGAAACGTTGATGTTTGGTGGCTGAATAAAAGGGGATAATCCCCGACTGCACTAATCGGTGTGTGTGCGGATCCGTTTCTTTTACACATTGGTTGCTAAGGGACCCGGCCGGGTCAACGGAAGGAACGCACCACCAGCTTGCAGGATTGGTGAACTACAGGTGTGCGGTAGGAGAATTACATTGTTCTCATCCTATCTCACCCAAACTACTGCAATCTTCTGCTAGCTGTCCTCCCCAACCTTTACCTTGAATGCTGCTTCTTTTTCATGAGACCAACCTATCATTCCCCTGCTACTGTAACTTTTTATAGGAGACATTTCATATAATCCTCATATTCAGATATAGTAATCAACCCCAAAACATGTAATGATGCAGAAAAAAAGTTGTTTTGAAGGCAATTTACCTCCTAAAACTGTCACTATATCAGAGCTGCAGATAGGTCTTTCTGCTGACAGTCTAGGCTGAAATGAGTGGGAGTGTCTGTTCATTCTTTCACAGGAAATGCTCACAGTAATGACTGTCAGGCTGAACTCTGCTGTAGCATAGTAACCCCTCCCCTCCCACACTGCCTGTGTATTTATGTATGTATTAACTATCTAATTAGAGGCAGGGAGTTGTTACCAGAAAATGGAATTTAACTACTTTATGGTAATGTAGATGTAAAGTAGTTGATATTGTATGGTCGAACGATTGGATTATGATACGCCAAGGGGCTCCGACAGGTCGGTCTGTTAAAAATCAAACCTTCCCTATCGATATCGTGGTCAGATATCTATCGGGAAGACCCGTCGGAAGATCCCATACACAGGCAGATAAGCTGTCAAATTGGTCTTAACGACCGATATCGGCGGCTTTATCTGCCCGTGTATGGCCACCTTTAGAGAGACGAGAGCGATGTGTGCTGGACTGCTCGTTCCCAGAGGTTCATTCCCTGCACTGTGCAGGAGACAAGAGCTCAAGCAAGGAGGCACCACAGCCCTGAGAAGGACCCAAGCATGATTGACGTGGTGCCAAAGTTACGTCCAAAAACATCGCCTCCCACGTCTGCATGCCCTGTCCTTCTTTGTGGCTGCGGCTTGCAAGAAAAAAGAAAATAGAAGAGACAGAGTGCCTATGGCTCCTCAAAGTTTATAGAAAGGGAGGAGCGACATAACGTATCAATTGATTGAGAGTAAAGTTGAACAAAAAGTTATATAAAACAACACACTTTATTCAATTTTATTGGAAATATTCATTAAATGAAGTCTGGTGTTCATCTATAACAGGCAAAAATCAAACAAACACTTTTGCTTTTCCTTGTCAATACTGACCTGGCATGGATCACATGGACTTGATAGAGGAACAGACTGCTTGTAATCCAATTTTGTATGAACATGGCTAGTTCAGTGAGCTAAGAACAGAGGAGTACTGTGCACGTGCCTATGCAGTACAAGTAATGTTGTGTGCATAGCTGGAGAACTCTATTTATAGCTGATATAAGTACGTGATAGAAGTATCAGCACATGCGGAATGACAGGTGATATTGACAATGATAAGTATAAACACTGCGGGTTATTGGTGAGTGACACAATGTTGCGGTTATATTGTTGGAGAGATACTTTGTTACTAATTGACACATAATTGAAAGTCACTGGACTAATATGTGCTGTGTAAATGTATCATTTGAGGATGCCTAAGATGTTTAGATTGAGGAAGGATGAATTATATCAGGCTGATTAGGGGGAACACATCAGAGTGGGAGGGAGCCGGGATTTTGCACCATCTTCCTGGTATTTAAGGGAGGTTCACATAGCAACTTGTAACTTTGACAAAGGCTGAGGTGCAGCCGAAACGTTAGTGTCTTAAATAAATTGTTTATACTTTTGGACAAGACCTGTGAGTGTGGCTTCCTCATTTAAAGGATCATATGTGTTATCAGTGGCACGCACCCAGGCAATAATACCCGTATTAACGTGAGTGCTGTGATTTTGGGGAATTGAATATATATATATATATATATATATATCCATCCATCCAAAGAAGATCAGGGCTTAAAAATATGAAAAAGGTTTAATTGTAAATAACACAGCATAGGACTAATGTTTCGGCCCTGTCCAGGGCCTTTTTCAAAGTGCTGAATCTATTCAATGTAGTGATATCACTTAACTAGCATCTGAGCCAAGTCTGTTGCTGAACTACTCAAATTACATTCTTGTTGCAACACTAAAATCTTTATGCTATCTTTTTCATGTTCTACACAATATCAGTACAAAGTAAAAGCAAATTAAAAACAAGATACATTGTAACAGTGTTATCTTCAACAAAATAGATAATGAAAACAGCTTGCATTGTAGATATAGCAAGTATACTTTGTATCAAATTATACTCAGATTAGTTAAAAGAAACACTTGGTTCACGTTGTTACTAATGTGTCAATCTCTGGATGGTGTTAGGGTCTAACATATGATCTATCTCTTCTATTACTGAATCAATTAATAAGTACTATATAATATTCTTGTGGCCCCTAGCTGTAATGCTGCTGAAAAAATACATAAAAAAACACAACCTCATGCTCAAATCCCATAAGCTTCGTTAATGGTAACTGATTATTCCCCTATCCAGGTAAGTGGAACATGCGTATGCCATCATATTATGTGTCAAAACCCATCATAGCCCAGGAGTACATGTATGAGGAAATATGTGAGCTAATGTTGAAGAGTATACATATACAAAATATTAATGTGGTGATATAATTAAAAACAATAACGTGTTTCACCAATATTAGTGTGCATGATAACTTATATGTACCATGTGAACCCTCCCTCAGTTCATCAATATATGAAGTGTACCACCCCTAAGGCATATATCAACCCCCTTGTTTTAATGCAATACTGAAATAGAAAATAATATAGAAAAAAAGGGGGAAAAAGTCAAAAAATAGACAATAAAAGCATATAATGTGAAAAATAAAGTAAAGAGTCTCTATCCGCGTTGTGTAGCCTTAGTAAAATGTATCATTGTGTATAGTGTGTCCCAAATTTGTGCCCATTTGCCATGCCCTTAGGGCACGCCAACACTGCTCACTCCATCTTCACAAGCTCCTGATCATGAAACTGTATGGTGGTTTAAATCTGGTTGGATCCGCCACCCCATCCAAGGTATGGCAAATGCTGCACTCGATCCCATACATCTGCAACCAAGTTATAAGTCAGAAGGAGAAATTCCTCACTTGCGGACAGCAGCTAGCCCGGAGCCGAACCTTACACCGGTGCATAAGTAGCCACTCCACCCCTCTATATGGGTATACATCCAAAAGTCAGCTTACCCCTGCAGCGTGGATTTGAGGCTGGCGGGTGGCGACATCAGTCAGTCCCCTCCAGCTTTGGTCTGCGGCCGGCGGACTCCTAGACATTACTTTTAGCCGGTAATTGGCGGGTGAAGTCAGAGGAAACAAGTGCGCCCGAGCAGGTCCGGACTGAGAATTAAAATAGGCCCTGGCATTTCAGGTACACAGAGGCCCA
This sequence comes from Xenopus laevis, assembly GCF_017654675.1. Classification (NCBI taxonomy): domain Eukaryota; kingdom Metazoa; phylum Chordata; class Amphibia; order Anura; family Pipidae; genus Xenopus; species Xenopus laevis. Next base: position 87,784,094 of record NC_054387.1, read on the forward strand.
ATCAGTCCACACAGAGGCCCAAACAGACCCTACCAGCCCACTAAATACTAACTTTCTATGGGACCTTATAGCAGCCCCCTCTGGCATTTGCCAGAACTCACAGATTGCCAGTCCGGGCCTGCGCCCGAGGGATGAGCAGCATCATCCGGTTTGGGGAAACCCTCCAGCTTGGGGCTGTGGTTGGCGGATCTCTGGACATTACTTTTAGCCAGTAAGTGGTCATTTAGTTGGAACGAGTGTATATATATATATATATATATATATATATCTATAATCCGGATGAATTAGGAGCGCACAACCAAAAGTATGATCCGAATGCTGGGTGCCAGTCTGCAAAATTTTCTATAAATATCTCCAATGATGACGGCACTCCATAATCAGCCAAACTGGACAACTAGGTAAATATTAGAAAGAGCGAGAACCGCTCCGACTCACCGCAGATTGATTTTTAGGCAGCCGGCATGGATCCAAGATTGGGTGCTGGAAGTTCGGCGTCCCACGCCGTCAGCAATAGAGATAAATGGAGGAGAGCAATTCCGCACACCAAGACGTTAATTAAAATCCAAAATCTTTATTTAGCCATGTTTTAAAAATACACGCTGTGTCTTAGCTTGACGCATTTCGGGCTCAGCTGCCCTTAATCATAAGCATAAAGAAAAAAAGTAAGAATCTCAACTTAAATAGCTAATGCCCACAGTGACTCCTGGTGGTCAAAGCAGGGTAATAAATTACAAAACATTTAAAAAGTATCCATTAAGTGCAACATAGTACAATTGTGATACATATAAGAGATACATTATGATTAGCCACTCAAATTACTTAAGTAAAATAGGAAATATCAAATCTAGTGTTTAATCCCTCTGGATTGCGTGTATGTAGGGTTAGAATCCAAAAAACTTCACGATTGTTTAATGAGAGAAGTGGATCGCCGCCCTTATGGGCATGGGTACTCTTTCTATTATTTTCACTCCCAAGTCCTGCGTGCCACGTTTGCTGCAAAAATTGAAATGTTTGCCAATAGGGGATTTTATATCCCCTTTCTCTATGGCAAGTAAATGTTCCCTTACTCTATCTTTAAGGGGACGGATTGTGCGTCCAACATATTGTTTCTTGCAGGACTTACACTCCAACAAATATATAACCCTGTTACTGCAGCAATTGTTGTAAGTCAGGTTACTAAATACTTTTCCTGTGATGTTTGATTTAAAATCTGTGCTTATGGAAATAACCAAACACGTTTTACAGGGATATTTTCCACATTTATATGTACCCTTTGTTGTTAACCAAGTATTGGCCAAAGGGGAATCTCGGTTACTAACCATACTCGGCGAAAGCCTATTCCCCAGGGTAGGAGATCGTCTCGAAATCATTTTAATTTGGTCATCATTTAGTATTTTCTTCATAATGGGATCATTAAAAAGAACCGGAATACGTCTGCGTACAATCTTGCATATCTCATTGTATTCCATACTGTATTGTGTACTGAAATAAATCGGAATTTTGTTATTATTTTTAAGTAATGGGGTATTATTAACCTCAATTCTCAATTCCTCGTTTGGATTTTTGTCAATATTGTGTTTGCTTTTGTTTCCATTTTTGTTATTGTCATTTTTCTTATTATTGAAAAGGAGATTTTCTCTATCCCTACTTCGAGCCTTCTGATAGGCTATTTCCACCAAATTAGCAGAGTAACCTCTATTTATTAGTTTCTGCTTTAGTGTTATAGACTGTTCATCAAAAAATTGAAGTGTTGAACAGTTCCGTCTAAAACGTAGAAATTGACTAAAGGGAATGCTGGTCTTCGTATGGTTGGGATGACAACTGTCAGCCCTAAGGATAGTGTTACCTGCTGTGGGTTTAGTGTAGACTTTGGAGTCAATTTCACCGGTGTCAGGAGATCCAATTAATAAAGTATCCAAGAATTCAATTTGAGTAGAATTTTGGTTCATAGTGAAAATCAAATTGAAAGAATTGGTGTTAAGATATTCTAAAAACATGGTAAGTCTAGTGGAGGACCCACACCAAATGAATATGAGGTCGTCTATATAGCGACCATACCAAACAATGGAATCGCTGAAAGGGTTACTGTCGCCAAAAATATGGATTCTTTCCCACCAACCCATGTATAAATTCGCATAGGAAGGTGAGAAAGCAGCACCCATCGCCGCTCCTCGTCTCTGGAGATAGTAAGACCCGTCAAAGTAAAAGTAATTATGAGTTAACAAAAACTCCAAGGCCATGATCAGAAAATTTACACAATCCTGAGAATACAATTCTGATTTGGCAAGAATATAATTAATGCTATCGAGCCCTTTATCATGGGGAATGGACGAATATAGTGATTGAACATCCATAGTAACCCATGTAAAATCATCAGACCATTTTATGTCTTTGAGAATCGATAACAAATGACCAGTGTCTTTAAGATAAGATTTCAAATTTTTTACAATGGGCTGGAAGCATTTATCAAGCCAAATGGAAAGGCCTTCATTAAGCGAACCAATGCTGGAGACAATAGGTCTACCCTGTGGGCGGGTTATAGACTTGTGAATTTTGGGTAAATGGTGAAAAATTGGAGTAATGGGAAAATCTCGAATGAGGAAAGGTATATCTCTAGTGTTAATCACTCCCATTGATGTTCCAAATTTGATTAGAGCAACAAGCTCAGAGTGAAAACCTTCAATTGGATTTTTTGGTAACTTCAAATATGTATCACAATCCGAAAGTTGGCGTATCGCCTCTGAAATATAGTCGACAGTATTTAATATCACCACAGCCCCTCCCTTATCTGCTTGGCGTATGGTGATATTAGAATTTTCATGAAGTTGTTTAAGTATAAATTTGTCTTGGGAACTGAAATTGGTCGTCCCGTTTCTATTATTAACTTTAGATTTAGATAATTTCCACAGATCTTGTTCAATAAGGTCTTGGAAAACATCCATTGAAGGACAGCGTGAATTGATGGGATAGAAAGTACTATTTGGTTTTAAACCCAAAAATATTTGTGTAACAGGCTCCTTATTTGTAAAATTCCCTTCAGACATTAAATCTTCCAAGTTTTGGAGACCCTTTAAGTCAGAAAAATAAGAAAAATTTACATCATATTGATTCATTTCAGAAACATTATCAAATATCTCAGGAGGATCAGAGGTTAAAACAGCATTGGTTTCCTGGATAGTATCAAAATTATTTGGCTGTAAATTATCAGGAGAATCATCAAAAAATTTTAAATCAAACATCACAGGAAAAGTATTTAGTAACCTGACTTACAACAATTGCTGCAGTAACAGGGTTATATATTTGTTGGAGTGTAAGTCCTGCAAGAAACAATATGTTGGACGCACAATCCGTCCCCTTAAAGATAGAGTAAGGGAACATTTACTTGCCATAGAGAAAGGGGATATAAAATCCCCTATTGGCAAACATTTCAATTTTTGCAGCAAACGTGGCACGCAGGACTTGGGAGTGAAAATAATAGAAAGAGTACCCATGCCCATAAGGGGCGGCGATCCACTTCTCTCATTAAACAATCGTGAAGTTTTTTGGATTCTAACCCTACATACACGCAATCCAGAGGGATTAAACACTAGATTTGATATTTCCTATTTTACTTAAGTAATTTGAGTGGCTAATCATAATGTATCTCTTATATGTATCACAATTGTACTATGTTGCACTTAATGGATACTTTTTAAATGTTTTGTAATTTATTACCCTGCTTTGACCACCAGGAGTCACTGTGGGCATTAGCTATTTAAGTTGAGATTCTTACTTTTTTTCTTTATGCTTATGATTAAGGGCAGCTGAGCCCGAAACGCGTCAAGCTAAGACACAGCGTGTATTTTTAAAACATGGCTAAATAAAGATTTTGGATTTTAATTAACGTCTTGGTGTGCGGAATTGCTCTCCTCCATTTATAACTAGGTAAATATGTCAAAGGTTTATTAGTGGACCAACGTTTCAATTCCGCACAGGAATCTTCGTCAGGGTGAGAACAGTGCCAAACACAGATAGCCAGTATATAAACAGAAAATGGCGCCAAATACTCGTTGCTAGGGTGCCTAGCAACACATGTGAAGGAGAGAAAAGAGTGCACAAGTGATAGAATAAAGAAGACACGCAAAAATCGTACAGTACCCCTTTACCTTATGTTCTGTGCGCATACTGTGGGGATCGAGTCCAGTAATCAGGCCTGTAGTGGAGTCAGCAGATTCCCATATAACCCGTCCGCGGACATAGCAGCAGTAAGCCGGCAACCCGGAAGTTGCTGGCAATCTCCGTGAGCCGAACGCTTCAGGCGTTGCTAGGCAACCCGTGCGGCTGCAATGTACTGTGAGTGCGAGAACAGCTATACACGCGGTAGCTGCGTCCCAGTGTCTGGTTGACACGGGCAGCTCAAAACCACTGTGGCTGGCTTAGGATCTTGGCATCAAGGCAGTGGCACAGACGGGACCGTAGATAGTACACCAGAGGTGCGCTGACACGCTCCTGTAGGCCACTAGTCCTGCCAGTCTATAAAGTGCACAAGTAACGGTCAGATAGGAGAATACACTTGCCATGTCCTGGGTCAGGGGCACCATGCGAGGCCGAACTAATCCATACCCAAGCATCGGTCAGGCCATAGACACCAAAGAACAGGTGTCTGGGAGGGTGTGCCCGCTACCCACACCCTTGATGGCACAAACTGGGTAGACCTGCTACCCAAGGTACGATTGGGGACTTAGTGTAACGATTTGTAGTGCGTGAGAGGTAAGAACAGAGTAAAAGCAAAGTCTGTGTGAAAAGCAGACGCAGAGACAGACAGCAAGAATAAGCAATGTATCAAGTTGGCAGAGAAAATGCAACAAAGATTGGGGAATTAGAGAGAAAACTATTACAAAGTAACATACATATTGCGCTTAGTAGTATATGGTATCGATATAGGTACATAGAGGATGGATAATTAGCAACAAAGTCAGATGAAGCACCCTAGAGGTAATGTCTCATTGAGGCCACGAGGGGCCACAGTGTCAAGTTTATAAATCCATCTTGATTCAAGCCTCAGAAGCGATTGGTCATGGTTGCCCCCTCTGTCCAACGGGGGTTGAAAGTCAATAGCCATACATCTAAAGGATGGTAATGGGTGTCCTTGCAATAGAAAATGTTTCGCCACGGGTTGTTGGGCTTTTCCTTCTTTTATAGCTTTACTGATAGCTGATCTGTGGTTTGCTATACGTTCTTTTAGTGAAGTGCTGGTCTTCCCTACATAGTAGAGACCACAGGGGCAGGTGATGATATACACCACAAATGTTGAAGTCAATCTGTATGTTATTTTGAACCTTTTTCCCGTGTGTGGATGGGGAAAGTCTGGGCCTGTGAGGAGGCTCCTACATGTGACGCAATCAGGACATTTGTAGCAACCAGGTTTTCTTTGGGTAGTAATCCAATTGGTATCCGTGTTTGCTGTTTTCAAGAAGTCAGTGCGAACCAGTAAATCTTTAAGGCTTCTGTCCCTTCTGTATCCAATCATAGGTTTGGACATCTGGTGAAAAGAGAGGGATTCATCCATATTGAGCATGGGCCAATGCTTGCCCACACTTGTTGTCAGTGTTTGAGAGGCTTTGGAATACGTAGTACTGAAAATCAAAAGATCAGTCAGGTTATTGGATGTTTGTTTCTTTGTAAGTAGATCTGCTTGTGTATGTTTAAGGGCCTTTTCAAGTTGTTGATAAAGCACGTCGATCCGTACTCTTCCTAAATAATCTCGTGCCAATCTTGGAATTTTCCAAGTATATGTTTAAATCAAGGAAGTCTATGCCACATCTATTAAAATTCATAGTTAGTTTGATAGGGGTATCCAGTTCATTTAATTTCTGGTGAAAAGCTGTTAGTGATTCTTCTGTCTCTGTCCAAATCAGGAACAGGTCATCGATATATCGAAAGTATGTAAGTATGGATTTCCCCAGTAGTGGAGTGATGTGACAGGTTTCAAATTCTAACATAAATAGGTTGGCATAAGATGGTGCCAATGCACTGCCCATCGCTGTGCCTGAGACCTGCAAGTAGAAGCTTTTTTCAAAACGGAAAAAATTTCTTGTCAATGTCAGTTCCAATAGTTGCAAAAGGAATTCAATCGGTGGAGTTGGGGGGGGTGATGTAAGTAAAGCCTTCCTGCAAGCCCAGATGCCCTGTTCGTGCGGAATTACTGTATATAGACTGCTGACATCCATAGTGACCAACAGGCTGTTCTGAGGGATGTCAGGTAGTTCCCCTAATTTCCTGATCACATGGCTGGAGTCCTGTGTGTAGGAAGGCATACGCTGTACAAATGGCTGGAGAAAATGGTCAATGTAGGTAGCAACTGATTGGTACAGGGAACCAATGGCAGAGATGATAGGTCTGCCAGGGGGAGAAGAGAGAGATTTATGTATCTTCGGTAGGGTATAAATAATCGGGGTTCGTGGGTACTCAGTCGTGAGAAATTGTAAAGTGTTCTGGTCCACCCAGCCAGCATTTTTTGCTATGGATAACAGCATGTCGAGTTCCTTTTTAAATTTTGGGGTAGGGTCATCCTGGAGTGGTTTGTAGGTCTTGACATCGGACAGTTGTTCGAGAAGTTCATTCTTGTAGAATGCATAGTCTAATAGGACGATTGCACCTCCCTTATCTGCTGGGCGTATGACGAGATCGTTGTCTGTTTTCAATGATTTAATGGCCATACGTTCCGAAGGGGTGAGATTGTTAAAGGTATAGGAATTAGCCTTTATGTTTCTAACGTCTCTGTTCAGTATATTTCCGAAGGTTTTGATTGGAGCAGGCGTATTAGTTGGTTCAAAAGAGCTTTTATTTTTGAAGATAGGTCTGGTGTGTAGAAGTGACTGTTTGAAATGTTCTTTAAGTTTCAGTTTTCTTTGGAATTTATGTACATCAATCAACATATCAAGGGTATTCGGTGTGTTACTGGGGACAAACTTTCGATATATCGATGACCTGTTCCTGATTTGGACAGAGACAGAAGAATCACTAACAGCTTTTCACCAGAAATTAAATGAACTGGATACCCGGCCCTATCAAACTAACTATGAATTTTAATAGATGTGGCATAGACTTCCTTGATTTAAACATATACTTGGAAAATTCCAAGATTGGCACGAGATTATTTAGGAAGAGTACGGATCGAAACTCTATCCTACATGCCACGAGCAACCATCCACCGGCCACAATTAGGGGTATTCCCTACTCACAATTCCTTCGGGTTATAAGAAATAATAGCTCAAGGGAAATGGCTATAACTCAACTGAAAGAGATGTTTGACAGATTCCTGGAGAGGGGATACCATGAAGACATGCTTTATCAACAACTTGAAAGGGCCCTTAAACATACACAAGCAGATCTACTTACAAAGAAACAAACATCCAATAACCTGACTGATCTTTTGATTTTCAGTACTACGTATTCCAAAGCCTCTCAAACACTGACAACAAGTGTGGGCAAGCATTGGCCCATGCTCAATATGGATGAATCCCTCTCTTTTCACCAGATGTCCAAACCTATGATTGGATACAGAAGGGACAGAAGCCTTAGAGACTTACTGGTTCGCACTGACTTCTTGAAAACAGCAAACACGGATACCAATTGGCTTACTACCCAAAGAAAACCTGGTTGCTACAAATGTCCTGATTGCGTCACATGTAGGAGCCTCCTCACAGGCCCAGACTTTCCCCATCCACACACGGGAAAAAGGTTCAAAATAACATACAGATTGAGCTGTACTATATTGTGTGTATTTCACCTGCATTAAGCTGGTGAAATCTAAACTCCAGGGAAAACTGTATTGCTGCAGCTAGTAAAGCTGTCTAAAGTGTGAACAGGCTCAGAAGCGTAACTAGAGGGGGCGGGCCCTGGTGCAGGACACGCAGCCGGGCCCCCGCCCCCCTCCGTACACCCGGAACTGGCCAGGAATATGCGCCGCACATCGGCGCGCAGACTGCCGGGGGGCCCTGAGGGGGTGCGGGCCCTGGCCCGCTCGCACCCCCTGTTCCCCCGGTAGTTCCGCCACTGAACCGGCTCAGTAAATGCTGGATTATAGGTCCCTGGAGTGGATGGAAGAGAGCAGGGTGGGCTGCCATCCCTTGCTCTATGTAAGGTTTTGCAGCTGGCTAAACTAGGTAGCTAGCTAAGTAATTAGTTAATTAAGGATAGTTAAAAGGAGGTGTGGAGCAACACCTCAGTGCTGCTGCTGCTTCCTGACAGAGACCTCCTGGAGTGAAGGAGGGTGAGGGGCCACATGTGCTTGTGAGCACCAGGGAACAAGAGTGATTCCCCTGAGCTGGAGAGAGGACCAGAGAAACCACCCCAGGAGACAAGTGTCTCAAGTGTGCCCAGAGAGGATTCTGGGATTTGTGGTCTGCTGAAGCATATGTGATTCCCCATGTAAAGCCAGTGAGCTGAAGATTTTGTGTTTTGTGCAAATAAAAGCCAGCAAAGCTGCAATTTGAATTCTTTAAGGTGGTCAGTCTCCATTTATGTGTTGAAATCTGTGCCGGGGCCTAGGGTTTCGCTACCGGAGGCTCACATCTTATTTATTTATATAGATATAGATATATATAGATAGATAGATAGATAGATAGATAGATAGATAGATAGATAGATAGATAGATATGTGTGGGTTGTAGGTAACTACAATAGGTATCCTGTTGTTTTCTGTCTTTTTCTTTAGATTCCCAACTAAAACAAATATTCCCGGAACTATATCTCTTGTCTTATAGACAACCACCATATCTGAGGAAAATGATTGTCAGAAGTGCTTTTCCTAAAACAACTAAAGCAGGTACCTTTCCCTGCAACAGCAACAGATGTGAAACCTGCAAAGATCAAGTTGATATTCCGAATACACAAAAAGTCTACATCTTTCTGGACCACTATTCGTTTGCTTCATCCAATGTGGTATACATGATTGCTTGTACTAGGTGCTCTACAGGAGGCATATACATTGGGGAAACAGGACAAAAATTGAGCACAAGGATGAACCATCACAGACATAAAATCAACACCAAATCATGTGATACACCAGTGGGGCAACACTTCTGCAGTCAAAATCACAGTCTTCAGGACATGCAGGTCTTAATTCTAAAAGGGAACTTTAAAACTGGAGGGGAAAGAAAGATTTATGAATTCACATGTATTGAGTTATTTAACGCACCAAGACAGGGCCTTAATTTAGGGTCAGGTTTCATGTCACACTATGTGACCTGACTGAATCCAAACTCCTGGACTATTTACAACCCACCCTAATTCATTGTATTATCTCTACAATTGATCTCTATCTATCTGTAACATCCTAATTTATTGGCCATGAATACCTTTCACTGATCTAACAGTATATATGCTGTGCCTTTCTAGCTTTCATTTGTATTTTGCCTGACGAAAGGTCCTTGGTGCTCAGAAAGCTTGCAATGTATTTTTAGCCAATATAGGTATCAATTCTACAATACTTTTTGTATTTGTTTGTTTTTTTATTTGTTATTTTTTCTACTGGCTAACATGGTACCACAGTTTTTGTTTTGTGCATCTTTGTTCAAATTTAGAGCAGGCTGAAGCTCTTTGCTCTATTGACCCAGGCAAAAATAACCTCTGTGGAAAAACAGTGCCTTGCAAAAGTCTTCATCTCCCTTGGCATTTTTCATGTTTTGCTGCCTCAAAATCTGGAAGTGGATTGTTTGAGAGTTTGCACCATTTCATTTACAAAACATGTGAAGCAAACAACAAATAGGACAAAATAACAGAAGTCTTCAGCGTGCATAACTGTTCACCCCCCTAAAAGTCAGTACTTTGTAGAGCCACTTTTTGCGGCAATTATAGCTGCAAGTCGCTTTGGATAAGTCTATATGAGCTTGCCACATCTTGCCACTGGGATTTTTAACCATTCCTCAAGGCAAAACTGGTCCAGCTCCTTTATGTTGGATGGTTTTATCATGTGAACAGCAATCTTCAAGTCCGACCACAGATTCTCAATTGGCTTGAGGTCTGGACTAGTCCATTAAACCACTCGAGTGTTGCTTTAGCAGTATACTTCGGGTCATTGTCCTGCTGGAAGGTGAACCTCCGTCCCAGTCTCAAATCACAGGCAGACTGATAGAGGTTTTGCTCAAGAATATCCCTGTATTTAGCACCATCCATCTTTACCTCAACTCAGATCAGTTTCCCAGTCCCTGCTGCTGAAAAACATCCACACAGCATGATGCTGCCACCACCATGTTTCACTGTGGCGATGGTGTTCTTGGGGTGATGGGATGTGTCGGGTTTGCCACAGACATAGCATTTCCCTTGGTGGCTGAAAAGTTCAATTTTAGTCTCATCTGACCATAGCACCTTGCTCCATACATTTGATGAGCCGCCCACATGCCTTTTGGCAAACTCAAAACGTGCCTTCTAACTTTAAGTATTGGCTTTGTTCTGGCCACTCTTCCATTAAAAGCCAGCTCTATGGAGTGTATGGCTTATTGTGGTCCTATGGACAGATACTCCAGTCTCTGCTGTGGAACTCTATAACTCCTTCAGGGTTACCTTTGGTCTCTGTGCTGCCTCTCTGATTAATGCCCTCTTTGCCCAGTCTGTGAGTTTTGGTGGGTGGCCCTCTCTTGGTAGATTTGTAGTGGTACCATTGTTGTGGTACAATGTCAGAAAAGGTGTGTTTATACTGACAGATCATGTGACACTTATATTGCACACAGATTGAATGTAACAAAAAAGATAAAAAGCCAAAAGGGGGTGAATACTTCTGCAAGGCAGTGTATCTCTTATTATATCCATTCCAATCTATCTTTATGCTATTTATTAACTCTGTATATTGCCATGACCTTTAATAGACAGAAACTGCAGGAGGTGATATTCCTGCTAGTTGTCTGCTTTATGTTTCATATGTACAATAGTTTAAAAGTAAACATAAACTTGTGTTGCCTTACAGGTATAGGATCCCTTATCCGGAAACCCGATATCCAGAAAGCTCCGAATTACGGAATAGCTGTCTCCCATAGACTCCATTTTATCCAAATAATCCAAATTTTTAAAAATGTATTTCCTTTTTCTCTGTAATAATAAAACCGTAGCTTGTACTTGATCCCAACTAAGATATAATTAATCCTTATTGGAAGCATAGCCAGCCTATTGGGTTTATTTAATATTTAAATGAATTTACAGTAGACTTAAGGCATGAAGACCCAAATTACGGAAAGATCCATTATCCAGAAACCCCCAGGTCCCGAGCATTCTGGATAACAGGTCCCATACCTGTATTAAAATACAATTATGAACCAAACAATTCTTTAACTTGTTTTAGGCCTTGAGTACTCTGGCGAGTATGTTGTAGATCACAGATAACACTAATGCATTGACCAGGCAAGTTATTGTCTGGCAAATAAGTACATTTGTTATAAACGTTACAATACAGTCTACTTGTAATTTTGCTTTTCGTAAGCCTTTCTGTATGTACAAGTGGTTCAGACTAATGCCATGGTAACAGTAACAGATCTGTTCTACATTAATTAACCACACTGACTTAAATAAGTTTAGGGATATTCTAAAAATAAAACACACCTGTTAAATAAAAACGCATATCACTAGTCACCCCTCCTCTAGAATGTAAGCATTTGCTAACCCCGTCAAACTGTCCTGTCTTAAGCAGAAGTAAGGAATTTATTATACTGACAGATTGTGGTAAATCCTATCGCATCGATTCTGGAGTCTAGTAGGTGGGAGTAAGTGTAAAATGTTTATCTTAACTGTTAGAATAAGCAAAATACATTTTTAGCATGCACCATTTATTGGCTCATGTTGAGCATCAATGTATATAATTCCTTTTATATGTATATGAAACCAGCCGGTTTACCTTAGGACTTGATTTCTGTGCCATCCGCATATGATTGCCATAGCACTATGAACACATGAGCATTGCATGTTTTTTTTTATTTATTTACTTACTTTACCTACCCCAAGATAAAAAGCAAAAAAGAACAATTTTTGCAAAAATAATCAGTAAAAACTGACTCTGCTAATCACTGCTGTCTTTTGCCCTTTTTTTGCTCTGCTAGTGTACTCCCCAACTAGCTCCACACTCCCATTCCTGGTTCTTTTCTCTCTCCGTTGTGCAGCTCTGTAACAGTCAATTCTGAGCACATAAGATGCTCTTTAACCCAAGAAGCAGAGAGGTGACAGGTGGAATTATCCCATTTATCTGCTGCAATTTAGGGAAGGCCAATGAAAGAGAGGATTTTTGAACTGCTCTGCTTAGCACTAAACACAAGCTCATTTGAAGACCAATGGTTGCTAAGCAGCTCTGCTCAGTCCTTCTGTCCTTAGGAGATAAATAAGCAGCATGTAAGTATCACAAGATGTTCTCAGTCAGCTCCCCAAACACTTACCAGCTCGGAAAAGTTTTAGCTGGGCATGCAGAAAAGTGCTTGATGTCTAGGAAATCTGAATGACTTGGGGCTTTAATATTTGGCTGTTAAAAAAAGAGAAAACAAATGGAAAACACAAACAACACAGATCTAAAGATAAGACTGTACGGATCAGTGCAGTCAGCTTCATTGTGCAGAAATTGTGTAGTCCAGTTTCAATCGGTACCAAACAATTATTATACATGACCCCTCAAATGCATTTTAAATGACTAGTGTCCTGAAGCACAAAGGATCAATGTCATGTGTTAGGGAGTCGCCACAAAAATGACACAAAGGCTTGTATAGTGTCTTTATTGTACTAGTCAACCCCCAAATTACCTACCTCATAAATAAGGCCTGAGCTTCACTTCTTTCAAAATCAAGCTGGGCAAGAATTGCTTGTGGCAGGGCAATCAGCTGTCACCTTCCCAGAATTACTTTGTGCCAGGTCTTGTCCAAAAAAAGGGGGATCTTAAAGGGATCCTGTCATCGGGAAACATGATTTTTTCAAAACGCATCAGTTAATAGTGCTACTCCAGCAGAATTCTGCACTGGAATCCATTTCTCAAAAGACCAAACAGATTTTTTTATATTCAATTTTGAAATCTGACATGTGGCTAGACATTTTGTCAATTTCCCAGCTGCCCCTGGTCATGTGACTTGTGCCTGCACTTTAGGAGAGAAATGCTTTCTGGCAGGCTGCTGTTTTTCCTTCTCAATGTAACTGAATGTGTCTCAGTGGGACATGGGTTTTTACTATTGAGTGTTGTTCTTAGATCTACCAGGCAGCTGTTATCTTGTGTTAGGGAGCTGTTATCTGGTTACCTTCCTATTGTTCTTTTGTTTGTCTGCTGTGGGGGAAAAGGGAGGGGGTGATATCACTCCAACTTGCAGTACAGCAGTAAAGAGTGATTGAAGTTTATCAGAGCACAAGTCACATGACTTGGGGCAGCTGGGAAATTGACAATATGTCTAGCCCCATGTCAGATTTCAAAATTGAATATAAAAAAATCTGTTTGCTCTTTTGAGAAATGGATTTCAGCGCAGAATTCTGCTGGAGCAGCACTATTAACTGATTCATTTTGAAAAAAATGTTTTTTTTCCCATGACAGTATCCCTTTAACATGTGGCAAATCTGACCTAGCCCATCCATAAACTTGTGGAATATTTAAAAAAATGGAGCACCAGCCAGGGATAGGAGGAAAGCAATAATGTCAGTGAGTGCTTAACACATTGGCACCCTCCCCATGACTATCTACACCCAACAGGCATACTTTCCAGCCCACTCACTGTTATGACTAACCCTGAGAAAAATAACTTTTCAAATGGCTTTTATGGTTTCTTTTTTTAATTATTTGCCCTTTACTTCTGACTGTTTCCAGGTTTCAAATGGGGGTCACTGACCCCATGTAAAAACAAATTGACTGTGAGGCTACATATGTATAGTTATTGCCACTTTCTACAAATTTTTCTATTCAGTGCCTCTCTTATTCATATTTCAGTCTCTTATTCAAATCAATGCATGGTTGCAAGGGTAACTGGGACCCTAGCAACCTGATTGCTAAAATTGAAAACTGAAGAGCTGCTGAATAAAAAGTTAAATGAAAAAATGAAAACCAAAAGCAAGTTTTCCCAGAATATGACTCTGTACGTCATACTAAAATTTAATTTAAAGGTGAACAACACCTTTAACACTTGCAAACAAGAAGCTGCAACATCTGTCTTTCTTCTTGCTTTGAATACACAAAATAATTTGTCCTACAAGAATTTACTTTTATACATTTATATTGTGTCTGTTCATTTTTTATTTTCCCTAATAACTGATCTAAGAAAAAGAGAAATGATTAACATAACACAGACAAGTTTTGTGCACATTTATTTTAGGTGTCGGGGACCATTTAGATGACAAGGAAACAGCTGTCAATGAATAAAGAATCATAGTTAAAAAAAGAGGATATAATGAGCTATGAAGTGAGGCAGAGGGAAAAACAAAGCAAAATCCTCACTGTATTTAACTTTCGTCATTGTCTTGTGATAATATTTGGTTTAGAAAACACTGAACTGCACTCCCAACATTGTCACATTAAAACTGAATGTTTATAGTGTTTATGTCGCAAATTCCCATTTATACCGTTTATCATCCTGAACAACCACATGAAAAACCTTTATCATAATGCTTCAACAGAGATAAAAGAGACAAAATCTGCAAGGCAGCAGATATGTTACAAAAGAAAAGTAACAGAACATCCAGTATGGCTTGTAAAATACCACAGCTAATGGATCATCTTGCTTGAAATGCTACCTCAAGACTATAGCAATCTACTTACTGAGCAAATATACCATTAATGTCTCTTTGAAAACAGATTAGCAAATGAATGGCTCAACATCTCCCTCTAGAGGCATTTTGTATTATTGTATTATTAACTCTGGGTTAAGTTATTAACAGACCATCTAGCGATCCATAATTGCCAAAAAGCGTAGCAGTATGGTTGCCCACCCAAATATTGGCATTCCTGGTCTATATAAAATACTTCATGCTATATCTTTTAGAGACTAACTCTGGACTCTTTGTAAAATGTTATTATTTGTGGGTAAGGGTAAGGATGCGTTTTCAACTTCAGTTTCTCTACCCATGGGTTTTAATGGTGTGTCTTTTTGTGAATGCTTTTAATGATATTTTTCAAAAAGAGACTTGTTTTTATTTGACGGATCCCATGTGGTGAGTGCTATGTTTGTATGGTTTTCCACAGACCCAACCTCTCTTAGTAAAGGCTTTTATGTCCAGTTGTATTTAAACCTTTCTTGGCTGTATTGATAAATCCAGCTGCTCTGAGGCAGATTACAATAACATTCACACCCCACTCTCTCTCACAATAGGTGCACAAAGGGGTCACAGAAGGCTGAACTGTAACTCTGAACACACACAATGTTTGAAAGAATGAAGGGCGCCAGTGGTTCTTGAACTAAACAAGCAAGTCTAGCAGCAAATTCATCTCAATATGTTCAATAATTTACTGTAGTTACAGTGGCACAACACACACACACAGTTCTCTTAGGATTCACTTACACACCACAGGCACTGTTTCATAGTATTTCAGGCTGTCTCAAGGGTGCTCTAAGGGACTATACATAGAATTCCCAGAATCCCTAAATTTGGTGAGTACCACTTGCGTGACACCTCATACTAGTGAAGCACAAGACTGCCTTTTCAGTATACCCTATCTACCTCACCACTCCTAAGAGGGGTGCTATTACAGATCTGCTATCCGCTGTCTAATCTCCTTTATAGTCTCTCTTTCCCCTGACTGCACTAAGGTCTCTCCTTTTCTTTGAGGCTTCTTACTGGAGACTTACACTCCACCCTTGGAACCAGTGGAAAAAAACATGTGCTCGCTCCTCTATTGTAACCTAAGGACAGAAGCAACCTACTCTACCACTGGGCCTATGAAAACACATCCCTCCTCCAGGACATAGGTTACAGCAACTGGGATTTCTTGGTCTTTCAAAATATAGGCCTATATTATTAGTATAAATTCAGTGGATCTGTTTTCACGTAATAGCTAATAGACTAAGTATTCATAAAACATGAAGCAAGTAAAATAATCATGCATATATGTCATGCCACATATGGGTAGAGGATGGGACATCAGTATTTTTTTTAAACAGCTTCTGATGTTTCTAAACGTTAAACATTAACCTCTACCAGCCTAATAACAATATTATTGCAATGTGAAAAAAACAGTTGCAAAAAGTTTATCTCTCCACCAATCCTTCTTTTGTCAAAGAGAAGGACTACTTGCAACTGCAAGTATTATAATGGAATTTACTCTACAAAACCTGTGAAATTCTAAACTTTTTGCAGGACGGCCAAGCCATTAAAAAAGAAAAAAATACAAAGTTCTCTGGGGTTTTGCAAAGTCATGTGGTTTGGTTAAAGGAATCTGGACAAATATCATGTTAAATATTGCCACAGGTTTAACTTTATACACTTTGTTGATAGAACATGGGAAGGGGAAGAATATTTTACTAGCTACAGTAATATAATTATGCAAAGTACGAGTTCATATATAGGGATATACATCTTACCTATAACTGTCCTGGCCATCTGAACAGCTGCATCAATGGCACTGCTTTTCCCAACTTCATCAACAATGCCCAGCTGGAATGCTTCTGTAGCAGGGACATGCCTTCCTAAACAACAAAGCACAAAAATGCCCCCCAAGACTTAATCATTAGAAATCATTACTTAACAGGGCAGTCTTGTTTGATGGCAGCATAATGCTTACTCAAATGCCTCCTCCAAATGCCTCTCCTTCAATGGCAGCCACCACAGGCTTCCTGCCACTTTCTATTTCAGCATTTATGCTTTCTAAAGATACAGTATTGCGAGCTGAAGAACTAAACTCATGGATGTCTGCTCTTGCAGCAGAGAAGAGAATATAGGATTGCCCATAAAAAAAGGATAGCAAAGATTCGACCAATGACAGAAGTAAAAGCAATTAAAAGTAAAGTAAAAACAACCATACCTGCACAGAATTTTCCATTTGCTCCACACAGGACAATGGCCTCTACTGATGGGTCCTTTATGGGATCTGCAAATTGCTTGATAAGTGCCTTACAGACAGGAGCGCTATGGGTGACAACGAAGCACAGAATTTGGCAACAGATACAAGCAAATAGTTCTTCTCTTGATTTATTATCCCAAACATATTCGTAAGGGAAAACACAAACTGAACAGAAATATATATATATATATATATATATCTATCAATGAACCAGTTCACCCAGTGGCCATTATGTACTGAACATGTAGTATTGTTAGTTGAAGTTACTTTACTAAATTATAATTATTGAGCACAGTATCTCTCAGGATTTTGAAAATATTACAGATGGAGCAGGCTTTTCTGATGCATTACAACCAAACAAGGTGTACCCTTAAAGCCAGCTCCGTCTATACAGTGATGCACTACAGGGAAATATACATAAAGCCTGGATTAAACATTTAATATTTTTTAGCTTTTTGCCTGCCAAAAAGATTTTTACTGCAAGTTTGCCATACAGCATATTGAGGCCAGGCTACCAACTCTGCCGATAGATGATAGATAGATAGATAGATAGATAGATAGATAGATAGATAGATAGATAGATAGATAGATAGATAGATGATAGATAGATGATAGATAGATAGAAGCCAGTTTAGATGTTACTAAATACAAAATGGTTACATGTGTTTTGTTAGACACCTGACCAATCAGCGGCTCAGTGAGCGTATCTCCTCTGCATATTTGTCAGTCAGAGTTGTAAATGCAGGGACATTTAATCAGATTTGTGTGTTTACTTCTCACTCTGTTACATACCTTGGCAAAGTGGGCAGGTTTAACATCTACTACTTTGAGGCTATACTACTAGCATCAGGGGCTTGCTTGGCCTTGTAATGTTTAAAACTCCATTTAAATTTATGAAAAAATGTCCCTGTTTTTAGCAAATTAATTTTTTTGGGGGGGGAGGTTATACATATGTATAGTCCAGGGATCCCCAAACTTTTAAACCCGTGAGCAACATTCAGAAGTAAAATGAGTTAGGGAGCAACACAAGCATGAAAAATGTTCATTGATGTACATAGACCCCCCACCCTCTTGCCCCCACAGCCTAGCTGACCCCCCCAGACAAATGCCCCTAACTCTTTACTTACCCCTCCGTGCAGATTCTGTCTAGCGGAGTTCATGGGCGCTATCTTCGGCTGATTGGTAATCTTAGGCATGAGACCAGCAATTCGCCAATTTTTGGCACATGCACAGTTGCTGTGAAACTAAAAATTGCTCCAACCGCGCATGCGCCACTTCGCCGGTCTCATTCCGAAGATTACTGAAGAAGAAGATGGTGTCCGTGAACTCAGCTGGACAGAATCTGCACTAAGGGGTAAGTAAAGAGTTAGGGGCCTTTGCCCAGGGGGGGCAGTGAGGCTGGGGGTAGAGGGGGTCTATGTAAGGTAGGTTTTTTTTATTAAGGGTTTGTTTCTCCTTTAAAAGCACTGATGTGCCTGGCATGTTGGAATCTTAAGATTTTAACATATTGTATAAAAATCTGATATATATTCTCAACACTATTTCTACTAATTTACAAATCGTTCTCTAATCTGCATGCAGATTAACCCTAAAAATAGTAGCACATCTGCTATCTGTGAGTGCCATCTGAGTCTTCATTATGTTAAATTGCATAACATCTGGCATATATTCAGTACTGAGAGCAAATCTTTTTGAGAGTCTGGGACACAGTCTGGGTTGGTGGATGATCCCTGAGAAGTAAGAACAGAAGACTAAAACATATGTATGACATTGGAATGATTTATATTTGCTCCCAGATTGCACCCAGATTGTCACATAAATGCAAGGCTTTAGTAATTTGTGTATTAAAGTTTGTTATACATAAGAGCAATTTATGATCTTAATAGGCAAAAAAATAGGCACAGAATTGTACCTATTAAAATGTTACATTGAACTCTCTTGCTGACTGCACAGTTAGCCTGTTGCAACTTCTTTAGTGTATGAGGCACAGGCACATTTAAATTGTTACAAAATGACAATAAAGAACTTGAACTGTGCATTGTGTTCCTAGTTTTCATTTCAGGGTATGTTATAAGGTTACAGTCAGACACCTTACCTGAGTCATAATGTAAAGAGAGACAGTCCACGTGTTTACGAGGATTAAAGGGGGTTGTTCATCTTTAAAGTAACTTTTAGTATGATGTAGAGAGTGATATTCTGAAACAAACAGAAAGTAAATTCCAAGGGAGGCAAAGCAAGTGAGCATAGTGCTAACAATCAGTAGATGTATATGGTCGGATACATGGAGGAAGAGGGCAATATCTTAAGGATAGCTCAGGTTCCTGTGTTATTACTGACTTTGAACTGGATGGACTTATATGTGATGTTATGGGTGTTCTTAAATTTTTCGAGGGGGTTGTCTAAGTCATCAACCACTAGCAACATGTTTTCCTAGCCAGAACAGATCTCTTGGGGTAGAAAGAAGCCTTGCTTTTAAGTTGTTTATGAGTGTTTGATTCTAGCAATTTTTATATGAAAACTTGAATGACATACATATGTCATTGTGTATCTGTCCTGCAGCTAACTCTAATTGTTGAATATAAAGGAGAGGAGATTGATGGCCGTATTATGATTGGGATTGTCCGTTTTATCATCAGAACTGGTCTGTAAGTAGGTGCACAGTTGGAGAAGGATATATTTGTTCACTTGAAAAGTGGCATCATTATTAACCTGAAAAACCTGACACAAGGGGTAGTGGATTAATTTGTAAAGAGACTTATATATACATATATTTTAATATGGTGGTCACTAAAGGAAGTAAGTGAAAGCATACTTACACAAGTGAATTTATTGATTTATTAACAAAATTATACTACATCAGTTTTTCTCCTTTTTGTTTTCTTTACATCTTTACATTTTATTTAAATATTTATATATATATATATATATATATATATATATATATATATATATATATATATATATATATATATATATATATATATATATATACACCCCCTGAGATCTGTTGTAGCAAGTCTGTAGCACTGCAGAGTTAAGTAACTATTCATTTGGACTTCAACACAAAATATCTGGAGTAGGGTGTACATTGTATTACACATATTTTGTAATATTATTGTTGTATTATTATTTTAATTCACAACATGATTTCCAAGACCTAGCTTGTATACAATAACTAGCTGTTAGTAATGCTGGGTAATTTGTAGGAAATTAATTTACTGGTACAATCCAGCAAGCTGTTCATATTCACCATGATTTAACCCTGATTGCGTTATTGTGTTTTAGCCTCATTTAAATTTGTTTCTGTCTTTTTTTAGGTAAAAGTGCAATTCTGTATTTCTATGTGCCCATTGGTGCAGCCATGAACCCTGAATTCCTTATTGTTCTACACTGTTAGATCAGCTGCAGTGTAATTGGCTGAACATTTTCTCAGGCAGTGACAAAGACTGTCATCATTAACTTATTTTGCTTCATAAAAATATGGGGGCCCAAATGCTACCCATGACTCTATTCATTTCCAGGTATTCTGCCCTACCACTTACAGACTTAGTAGGGACTAAGGTCCAAGTCATGTCTCCATCTCTTGACATCTCCAATAGCCCTCGAGTGAGATTTGAGGTGGAGAGGCATGAGGAAAAGCTGTGGGGAGAGTGTGGTAGTGACAATTGCAGTCTAAACGGCATGTTTTGATATAGAAACGCGCTGTTTATATAAATTACAGTCCGGCCTATAGAGAATTAGCTGATCTGTAGATTATATACACACAGTTCAGCCTTTAGAAGCTGCACTGGTGTAGTAAATGTTTCTCTAGCAGAGAAATAGACTTGTGTAAATAAAGCCTATTATTAAGGAAGTAGTTGGCACTTGTATTAATTACGAAACCCCATCTGAAGCTTCTCTAAATTGCTTTTAAGGGAAATAAATTTTCTTTCTGATTCCAAGAGGGCAATTGGAACAGTCCCTGGGTCATCTCTGTATTGAGTGACCCTAGAATGTATCCCATGCTAAAAGACATCATAACTTTTATTGAAGATATCTAATGTATGTGCAAGTGCAGTCACTTCAGGGAGAGAGAATTAGTATTACATGAAAAATAAATGAATAAAAAAAACACATGTTGGCAAAATAAAAGGAACTCATGCAGACACAAGGAGAACATACAATCTCCATGCAGTTAGTTCCTTGACTGGAATCTAACATAGTACCCCAGTGCTGAAAGGCAGTAATTCTATCCACTATGTTACTGCAAGCTCTATTAAACATGGAACATGCATATGCAAATTAGAAGTGTCCATCTCCCACCCTCCAGCTATCAAACTCTAGTCTCGCTCCCCTGTCCCTCTCCAGTCCCTCCATCCACCATCAATCTCCTGTCTGTTTTGCTCCCTCTGTCCCTCTCCTCCTCCGCATTCCTCTGTGGTGTTGCCCACCCCCTGCATCTTCCACCCTTCTTGTCTCCTTTCCCTTCCATAAAGCAGCAATATAACATGTATGGCCAGGATGCCACAGAACTTAAGATGGCCATAGACGCAAAAATACCATTGTACGAAACAAAGGTTTGTACGATTTTCAGACTGTGCGGAGTGTCCCAACAATTCTTGTACCAAGGCGAACAGTTGTTCAGTAGATCAGACAGGTTTAGGCTGGTGGCAGACGTGGCGATTGTGCGGAGATTAGTCGCTCAGCGACTAATCTCCCCAAATGACTTCACACCAGCTAGAATGTAAATTGATGGCAGGATGGCACTCGGATCCCTTCGTCTGTCCGAAGTCGCCCAAAGTTGCCTCATGAGGCAACTTTGGAAACAAATCGATCCGAGTGCCATCCAGCTGGTGGGAAGTCATTGGGGGAGATTAGTCGACTGAAGAAAAAAAGATTTGTCGCTGGGCGACTAATCTCCCCACAATCACCATGTCTGTCGCAGCCTAAAAGATTTATATCGGCTAACATTAGGATCTCTGTATGGATTGCCTGAAATATCAATGGGAGATTGCCACTACTATTTTCCAGACATAACTTTCGTACAATTGCTGTCAATTAATGGCCCGAGCATTGTGTGATTTGTTGTCTTTACTACTTTATATTAATCTGAATGGTTAGTTGCAGGTCAGAAGACTGGCACGGATGTTTGTCCGTCTGACATAGACTAATAATCTGCACATCTATGGGCAGCTTTAGACAGATCAAAGCAGAAGAAACATGCAACTATAACTTAAGTACAGTGAGACACAATAATAAAATGAAAAAAACACAAAAGGGAACTATAGGAGAATAGATTGAAGTGGAATAAAACAGAGCAGAAGCAGAAAACTCCTTGAAGACGCTGCACATAGAAACACTGTCGATTATAAAGAATAGTGCGCCCCCTACAGAAATTTATAAAGATATTGGAAGTCAACTCGGAGTTACCTGACCTGTATAAAAGTACTCAGCCGCTTTTATATGGTCACATAACTCCTCCATGACTTAAAATCTATGTACACTACAGTAGGGGTGTATTCTCCTCTGTATTAGCTTTGCGGTCATTGGGAATCTAAAAGATATGAATCGCTTAAAGGAGAATTCAACCATTTTCCAAAAAAAACCCTACCCCCCACCCCACGTAGAACCCTCTCCCCCCAGCCTAGCTGCCCCTCGGGCAAATGCCCCTAACTTTATAATTTCCTTCATTTTACATTTTCTCCGATTTTACACAATTTGTATTTCTTGCTCCCCTGTAAAATGTGTGTATAAAAAAATTTGTCCCACTTTCCCTTCTTGGTTTTAATGGTTAAAGTTGTTTACTAATATATTGACACAGTACATGTATATACTATAGGTCATGCATATACAGGTCCAAGATTCAAAAACACAGGAAAAGAATTGCTGCCATATTGAAAATGTTTTGATTTTGTTTGTGTGTAATTTTTTTTTTTGTAACTTACATTTTTTATTAAGCATGAAAATATGGTTTTACAGACAATAGTTATAACCAAGCATCAAAATCTTATTGTTTGTGTGTAATTTAGACAAAGACAGAGGAAGGCTGAGATACAAAAACAAAAATATAAACAAACAATAAAAAGATTTGAGAATAATACATGTAGTGTTTGATAAGAAACTCTAGATATTCTTTAAGATATATATAATAAGTGGAACTATATCAGGGCAATGATGGAGGTCATTATTTCTGCCTCAATCATATCTGTCAGTATGAGATAGAAATGAGATCTGGGTGGCATTTAGGCCAAGATTAGGCAATCTCCCGTTACATTGATTTAGTGCTATTTTATAGCTGGACTGTAATTACTCTGTTAATAAGGGCTATCCATGTATTTGCAGAGTCAGCTTATAAAAAGAGATCAGCTTTCAGCTGGGGAATAGTTCAGTTGATAATACGCTTGCTGTGAAATTCTAAATCTTGAAGATTGTTTCACTCAAAACTAGACATAATCAACATTGCATCATTGCAAATAAAACAATCATGTTACAGTTTCAGCAAGACTTGAAACTCATTCCGTTTCTATTGAGTTTTTCCCTTGCTAAGTTTACCAGGAGCTAATGTGTGTGAAATGAGATATAGCCCATGCCCTGAGAAGTACAGGGCAACTGGCTTTTATGTGGACATGTTTATGTCTATGTTTATTACTATGTCCTAGTGTGGCTTGATGATATAATATGTTATATTACTATTTGGCAGTGCACTGTTATTGTGTGATTTATATGCAGACATTTATTATATATTGCTAAACAGTTCTTTATTTTATATTATTATTACAACAAATTTAAACCAAATTCATGAGTTTCTTTGTCTTTCCATTGATATCCCACTCTCATATTTTACAGATCACTTGTATTTCCATCTGACCTGGAAGAGCAACGGGAACTGGCAGATTTTTTGAAGCAGTATAAGCGGGAACACCAGACATATGTTATGCTCCTGTTCTGCAGTGCATACTTGTACAAGGAAACCTTTGCCATCCCTGGATCCATCTTTCTGGTAATGGGTTACAGCTGCTAGACCTTCAGTACAGTCTAGCAAAATGGTGTGATTTAATTTTAAAAAGTAGTTGCTAATTATGCATTATAATCTATAATCTAGGTTTTGACTGATTTTGGGACTTGATTTCTCTTCTTTGGTTGTGCATCTTACTGTCTACTCTCTGAGAGTTACCTTCTCTGTTATAACATGTCCCGTTGTATAATTTATGTGTTATTATGTATCCCACTATAGAGGTAGTGCTTCAACCAATCAATGGCTACTTGACCACCAAGACTTTAGCTAAAATAATGTAATATTATATTTGTCAGGTTACTTTGAACTGAGGATAGAGTGGGGCTGTAACTTATCTCTGTGAGGATAACACTCTTAGACACAGGAGATCAGGCAGACTCCCTAGCAGAGTCTGGGCAACACATTTGTTAAACTTAATGGAAAATTAAATATATATATAGATATGTATATAGAATTTTTCTAGTTTTCTTTTTACTATTGCACTACGATTATATAGTAGTGAACATGTTCTAGTTTATCGAACTACATTTGACTTCTTTCTCAGCCAGTCTTCATTGCTGCAGTGTCGGACTGGCCCACCGGGATACCAGGAAAACTCCCGGTTGGCCCAGTTATCAGGGGCCCTCATGCTCAACTTTTGGCCTATTTCACGGCCATTCCCTATTTCTAAGAGAAAAAAGAGGCTAAATACCTGTAGATGGAATAATTGATTATAGTATGTAAAGAAAACAGACTAGTAGAATAGAGGTTGAGTGAGGAGAGGAAAAATATTAGTACTGAGAGTGTGCCCCTGGTCTAAGGTTTTATGGTGGGCCCATGGTCTAAGGTTTTTGGGTGGGCCCCTGGTGTCCCAGTCCAACACTGTTGCGGAATTTATCTGCTATCCTACGAATATTGGTTAAATGGTAGTTCAACTTTAAATTAACTTTTAATGTGATGTAGTTAGTGATACACTAAGGCATTTTGCAGTTGGTCTTCATTTTTAATTTTCAGTATTTTTTTAAAATGATACAGCTTTTTGTTCAGCAGCTCTTGAGTTTCAACATTTTAGTAGCTATCTGGTTGTTTGTGTCCAGATTACCCCAGTAACTAGGCAGTGGTTTGAATGACAGACTGGGATACGAATAGGAGAGGGCCTGAATAGAAAGATAAGTAGTACAAACGTAACAATAAAGTTGTATCCTTTTGCTGCTGGGGCCATTGACCCCAATTTGAGATCTGGAAGGAGGCAAAAGAGGAAGGCAAATAATAAAAAAATGAAGACCAACTGAAACTAATTGAAAGGAGAACTACCCCTTTAATACCTTTTTTTCTTTAGTGCTTACTTATCTGATTTGTGTACTCCTTATAAGAAGAAACAAACAAATGAGGATTTCCCCACAGAACTTGCTCAGCAGAGCTGTATTTGGGCCTTGGTTGGGCCCTTTCCTGTGCTGCACTCTAATCTCCATAGGTGGCTCATTTCTCATGCATTCGGCAAGAAGATGGTTGTGATGTACTTTCCTGACAGAGTCTCCACATTACAAAGCAAGGTAACTGCCGCCTGATTCCTGCAGACTTGGGATCCCTTATTTGACTTTCTTGCATAAAAGGCACATGCAGTTAACATAATTAAAGATGCAGTTTCCCTTGGAATAAACTTTCAGTATTATGTAGAGAGTGGTATCCAGAGTAAATTTACCCAATGTACTGTTAATTTATATTTAGAATATCCTTTTTATTTTTATATGCAAATTAGGGGCGGGGAGGGAAATCGCGTGACTTTTTGTCACAAAACAAGGAAGTAAAAAATGTTTACCCTAACCAGCACTAATTTGCATATTTGGATTCGGTTCAATATTTGGCCAAATCTTTCGCGAAGGATTCGGGGGTTTGGCCGAATCCAAGATAGTGGATTCCGTGCTTTCCTAATTATTAGGTGAATGTTTTGGGAAGTTATTTGGCACCCTAATGTGCACGTAAAATAACAATCTATGCACACATATGGACAACCCAAAAAGATAGAGGCAGCACTCAAATTATGCAAAAATATGTGTATTTAAAATCAACACATCACATTTGCGTTGTTACGGGCAAACTAAGTGCAAGTGCTTGATGTTGCACTGCATCCCAAACTAGTATTAACATAATGCAGTGGTGGACTGGCAGTTTAGTAAGGGGTTTGATTGGAAAACAAAACTGCTTGGCCTAGGATTGTGTCATATCCTTAACCAACTTCTCTGTTAGGTGCATCCCTACTAAATTTGATGCAAAAATGTTACTTACAAAGTCATTGTTAAAGGAGAAGGGAAGTCAAAATCACTGGGGGTGCCAGATGTTAGACAAACAGTGACTCGTACCATGGGCCGGTGCTCTTGTTAACAGAAAACTGCACCGGCCCTGTGTACACATCTGTAGTAACACCAGAGAGCAAACTTTTTTGCTTCTGCCTTCTTATCTCAGGATTTAACTCTACTGCACATGCACTGGGCAACAGTGCACAACATAGTGTTCATATTGAAATATTCTAAGCCTATGCAGTTATTTTGCTAACTTTTAAGAGGTAAGCTATTTTAATCACTGGGGTGCCTAACATTTGGCACCCAAAATTCAAATATAGGACGTAGCACGAGTCCATGGCAGTTTTTTCAGCTGCAAATACTTTTATTGAGGTACTTGATTAAAAGACTGGCCCGAAACATGTAGTGTGTGACCCTCAATAAAAGTATTTGCAGCTGAAAATAATGCCTTGGACTCGTCCTACGTATTATATTTGAATTTTGGATGATCCATTAGAGATATCAGCACAGGATACACAGTGCAATGAGCCACAATTCCTAATCGGGGAACTACAGAAAAACGTATTTACTTTTGGAACTAACATTTGGCACCCCCTAGTGATTTTAACTTGCCTTCTGCTATAACTTTCCTTGTCATTTCAGTGATGTTGATGCTTAATACTTGGCATCCAACCTCTAAGAGGAAACATTACCTTTCTTTCTTCCCAGGTCTTCTGCCGTATAACGTCATCTGTGTTCAGACAGGCTCTATTTTGTCTCTAGTGAAATCATTGGATGATATGTTTACCAGTGTAACTATCCTCAAGTTACTGGCAATTGCACTGACTGCTCTAGTCCCAGGAGCCATTGTCAAAAGATTCAGTCACCAGAACAAGGAACAAAAGAAGGATCTCTTTTTGAATGGCTATAAGTCCCTGTGAGGCTCCTCACTTCTCAATAAAAAACTGATGAAAACACTAAGGTGGCCATACACGGGCAGATAAAGCTGCCGATATCAGTCGTTTGGACCGATTTAACAGCTTATCTGCCCGTGTATGGGGGCTTCCGACGGGTCTTCCCGATCGATATCTGGCCACGATATCGATCGGGAAGGTTCGATTTTTAACCGACCGACCCGTCGGAAGCCCCTTGGCGCATCGTAATTTGATCGTTCGAATTACCCCCGATATAGCCATGCCGTTAGTGGCATATCGGGGATGTCGCCAAACGAGCGGATCTTTGAGTCTATGGCCACCTTAAGTGTGTCTTTAGCCACGCGAACCAATGTCTTAATCTATATTATTTATTACTTCATCTGTCTTAAACTGGTAATGCCAGATATGTGTTTCTGGTACGGTAAATCTTAGAATGAATCATACGTTTTATATCACTTTTGGGAGTTCTTAAACATTATTTTTATATGGTGTGTAGGAAAATGCACAGTTCTGTCAAAGTTTTATTCTTGGTTTTATTGTAAGAGTTAAAGTTACTGTCTTACTGCTGCGAAATGTGAAGTTGCTGCTGTAAAGGCCGCTCACATAAGTGGTCAAAGAAGATATAGACGTTTAAGGCAGATTTATTGAAGTATATTTTTGGTATTTTTTCTATTTGTAAAAAAAACAGATGAGTCCTAGCACTACAGCACCTCCATGCTGTTTTTGTGAAATTCTCTTCAGCCCGTACCTGAGGACATTTAATAATTGAACACCTGCTTGATGTGTTGAAGCAATACTCATACATGCTTTTAATGGACACTTGCTACTTTCAACAGTTGCCTCTGAGATCATTCTGTCAGCCTCTGCATGAAAAATTTGATTGGTTATTGATCCTCTGGAACATGAGACATTGTTTCCCAGTCGACTGTATAGATTTTACTGAGATTCTATGTGAATCTATGGGGCACATTTACTAAGGGTCGAATTTCGAAGTGAAAAAACGTTGAAATCTGACCATCGAATTGCATTACTTCAATATATTCGAAGTCAAAGTTTTGATCGAATATGTCCATATTTGGTCTAAGTAAAATCGTTCGATCGATCGTAGAAATCGTTAGAATCTAACAATTCGCACGATTTAATCAATCGATCGACCGATTTTCAAAAAAAAAACTTTCGACTTCTAAAAACGTCTAGGAGGTCCCCATAGGCTAACATAGCAATTTCGGCAGGTTTAAGGTGGAAAAGTGTCGAAGTTTTTTAAAGAGACAGTACTTCGATTTTTGAACGGTTGAATATTCAAAGTATTTTCAATTCAAATCAAAGTCGAATTTGGCCTATTCGATGGTCGAAGTAACCAAAGAATTACTTTGATATTCAAAGTTTTTGAATTCGAAAATTCACTTCAACCCTTAGTAAATGTGCCCCTATGTGTAATGAAACTTAGCATTGCTACTTTTGTGATTACTGATTTTATTTTATAGCTTCGGCACTCAATTTAACAGGACTAGGAAAATTCAAATCACTCTGGGTGCTCATTTGTTTTTGGCACCCCCCACTAAACTTTAAACAACTGGCCTGGGCTTCTCTTGTTGGAATATGCCCTGACCTCTGAGTAAGGATAAACATAGGCACAAGTTGGGAGCCTCTCTCTTTGAAACAGTCCAATACACAGTGGTAGAAGGGGAATGGCAGCCTATTTGATTTACTGGTACAAGATACACACAGATGCAGTTCAACACAGGGAAAACCTCTGATTTATTGTTTCAGCCAGATTCAGAAACACCTTTTGTTGAACTGCATCTGTGTGCTAGGTTGATTTTGTCTTGTACTACTGTTCTCAAGTAAGTGCCATCTTCATTGAGCTACCAAGGATCCCTTGAGGCTGTCTGGGACCATTCCACGTGTAGAATTGTAAAAGTTCCTGTCCTACTGTACTTCATATGCAACAAATTACCAATGTTACTGTACTGTGCAGACAGTCTAGAGAGCTGCAAGTGATTTCTGTGATTGCTGATATCACAAGCTCAATACACTTGTATACATAGCATTTTGGGTGTTATCCATTGCCTTTGCCAAGCATATCACAATCAATCAAAACTGATCTTGAGGCATAGTAAATATTAATACAGATACCGGAGAAATATAGGTAATATTTGGAGGAAACTTAGTTGTGTCGGAGGCACCAATGAAGCAGGATGCCGGGGAAACCAAACTTGTTATAAAACATAGAAGCTTTATTAGTCCTGGTTAAAACACAAAGTAGAAGTGCGGGCAGGGGAACCAGCTTTACGTGTTTCGTGACCAAGGCGCCCCCTATGGGTACAAGACTTATAAAACCACACCAATAAAAAAAGTATAGGTAATATCCTTCTAAAGACACAGCCTTGAGATCTCATCATCAGCTTAAAGTTGGAATACAATGTCTGATCATAGTTTGGGCTGCTGTATCATTGCGTTCCATAGTATGTTTAAATGGATTCCAGTTCTATATGGTTGTGGATCCTTCAGTGTACAGTAGATCGTGCATACTTTTTCATATATATATATATATATATATATATATATATACCAGCATGCACGGTGTTTCATTTATTGTTAGCATTAGAGATGTGAACTTAGGTTCTGTTAGTTTCTGCCAGACAGACAGTCAGGATCTGTTCAATATAACAGCACAGATTAATTTAGGATACGTGGCAGAAATGCTCAGGATCACATTTTTGTTCATGTTTATTTATTTTAGTGCATCACAGAACATGTTAAAATAGGATGAGTGAATTTATAAATGGCAACTGTACCTAAGCTAGAATTTTGTTAGAAATTCAGTTATTGGGTCTTCATTTCTTGAAGGTTAGTTTTTACGGCCTGTTAAAGGGCATGGCTGTTAGTTGAATATTGGCGGAGTTTGTCCACTCAGTGGATCAGTAATGAGAAGCCTAATCCCTGTCCAAGCCAACAAAGACAACCCAATAGTTTATAATGGGCTTGTGATAGCTGATAATACAGATCAACCGTATGTGTGGCTGACATTAAGTAGACAATAGCAATAATTCTTGTAATTGTAGTTTATATCAGTCACAGTGCCCCAAAGTAGGACATAGGCCTTTTGTCCTGCGCTGCCTTTGGCATAAAATGCAGGGAAACCAAATGGTTGTAGAAATATTTCTCTATTGGTTTCCTACATGTGCATTTTTTCACCCATGTTAAATCATAGTAACCTGTAGTAGCCAGTTTGGTTTCATTTATTCAATGTTTGAACAGCTAAAAAAGGAAATGTCTGGAGGTAATGGTCTTTGTATTTGCATTGTTTTGCAATGCATCCCATGCATCAAGTTTGTTTGAACAGACAATATTTCCAACTCAAAAGGATTCTCTGTGGTATCTGTTTTATAAAGAGCCCCTTGGCTTAAAAGATAAACACTAAAAGGTTTAGTAGCCTTGTAGCTAATAATTCAGGTCTTCCAAGTTGTCCACAGGAGCTCACCATTTTCTCGTGTAGTTAGGAGTGTCAGACACTGCACATGCTTGGTGTGCTCTGTGTTGCTTTTGAAAAGCTAAGCTTAGGGGTAATCAGAAATCATCAAAACCATAGCAAAAAAGTGAGGTTAAAGGGGAACTCCACACAAATATAACTTGAGCTTTTTGAAAAGTAAACATAATTTCAAGCAACTTTGTAATAAATATCAATTAAAAAATATGCAGATTTAATGGTTTGGAACAGTTCCCTAAGCCTAGCCCCCTGCTCAGAAGTAGCTTGGAACATGTGCTGGGAATTAGAAACATAGAAGACAGGGAGCTACTGGGGGCGTTTCGGAGCCACAGATCTTCATTGCTAAAGGGCTGTGGTATTATTGGGCTGGTACAGGAGCCTAATATTTTGTGCATTTCCCCAGGTCTGGTAACACCATTGAACCCAATGAACTAGTCGCATATATTGGTCTGCTGTCTGCCTTTGCAAGATTTACAATCATGAAAAACTTTTATATTATATATATATATATATATATATATATATATATATATATATATTTATTTATAATGTTTATTTATTTTATATCTTTCATATCTGGAACGGTCTATTTCCTATGACGGATGAATGGCTAGTGTCAGAGGGTTGATATCTATTACCCCCACCCTCTATGACGCCATAATGCTAAAGGGCCCAAGGCAGGATGGACTATAAGGGCTAATGGTCAACTGTGGACAATGGTCATATAACTTATAGTAGGCCATACAAATAAATGATCTCCACTCTGTTACTTAGATTCCAGAGTGTCAGCATAGTGTCAGCATGTCTCTTGGGGCCCCTTTTGCAGAAGTGTTGCTCAATTACTGGCTTTACCACAATGGCTATGTTTAGCCAACAGATGTTTACGAGGCTTTGGACAGTTGGAACCAGAAAACTCTTATGTTGCAAAACTGCACATTTTACAGGAATGTATAAATGTATATGCCAGTAAGTCTCCTCGCCAGACCATGTATAGCATTTCCGTGTACCCCTTGTCACAATTACTGTAAATGCCTTCTGAAAGCTATATAACACTTGAACCAAGAGATGTGTCTTTGGTAAGTCCTTGGGTGACATTCTGTGTGTTACTCCAACAGCTTACCCAGACAAAACTGTTATGTTGTATCCTGTATGAATAAATTGCCTGACTATTACTAAAGGTTTTCTTTTACTGAGTTTGTCTTACACGAGGTCAAAATGGTACTACTAAAAATACCATCAATATATAGCCCGGAGGTTCAGCAGCCTTTAACAATTATAACCCAGCCTTCAATGTTGTACACAGAAACTTGTATTCTTGGGTTTTGTTAGGCCATATTTTGAGTGTCATTAATACTGCACATGCTCAGTGTGCTCTGGGGAACTGACGAAAACTAACCTTGGGGTTGTTGCAAATCATAACATAGAAAATTTGGTTCATCTGTTATAGAAATGGAAGCAACTGGGCTGCTTACAGTTGGGTGCAGAATGCACTGATTTCTGAGCTGCCATGGAACCAGCTGTGAATGTAATTACTAATAAGCCTTGTAAGATGCGTTTTTGTTTATATTGTGAGTCGGCCATTAAGCTCAGGTAACTGACAGCAGCCCAGAACTTGTGCTGTGAATACCAGAAAATGGTGAGCTACTGCATATTTATGCACAGATCTTCACTGCTTAAGAAGCAAAACCCAATGTGTAGCATTGCATCTTTGTTTAGCTCTAGGTCTCCTTGAAACTCATACAAGACTGTATTAATCCTTTACAGGGGGTTTACTGACATTGTGCCTTACAATTATCTAGAAAATATACATCAAGCACTGAAAAAATGTTGTCTTTTTTTTCTGCAATGTTTTCTGCAATGTTATCTTTTTTCTGCAATATATGGAGGAATTTATATTAATATTTATCTAATATCACATCTAATGGATGTGTTTGAGTCTTATTTACCCTTTAATTCCAAATAGCAATACATTAGTGATAAAAAAAAAAATGCTAGAGAATAAAGGTATGGGACCTATCCAGACTGCACAGGACCTGGGGTTTTCTGGATAAGGCAAATTTCCATAATTTTGATCTCCACACTGTTCTGGATAACAGGTATCTGTATAACTATCCAATACCTGTATTGGTGTCACTAATATAGCCCAGCCCACAATTGTTACTGAATCCCTAAACATAGTAGAGAGTGCTTATGGCTACTAGGAAGTGTAGGTCAACTAAAGCTGGGCTTCTATAGGTTGGATTTCCAGAATAGATATATGATATGATGTTGGATGACTTATTACTGCACTTGCTTACTGGAAAAAGAAACACAAAAAAATAAAAGGCTTACAATTAAGGTACACTGGCTTTTTATTCCATGCATTTGTTTGCTTTGATATTTCATTCTGAATTTCCATTCCTATACAGACATCAAAAACAGAAGGTCAGGCTGGTATAATAACTCATGTATAAACAATTCTAAAAATGCCTGGTTGTTAGGTATGGGTCAACTGGGCTATAGGAAGGTAAGGTAAAACAGAATTTTCCGTCAGAAACGGGGGCAATAATGGCTTCAAATAAGATGACATGGAAATGCTGCTTTGTTCCTCCTAAACCATTTACTGCCATTTCTTGTGCCGATGTCTGGTCAATAGTAATTCTTCAGTCATGCCATCCACACTGGTATATAGGTAACTCTTTTTTTTATTAGTGGATCTTACCAATATAGGGATCCATACATAAATCTGATTTCCTGACCCATTTCATTTGCCTTTGCTTTCACAGCATGGTGCTCCATGTTCTCTGGTTTCCATATATTATCTGAATATGGGGCCAGAGTTTGACAAGACAATGTGCTTGACATGAACCACAGGCATATGTGGATTGAAGGAGTTGAGGACTAAGGGCAGACTGCTAAATGATGATATTGGCTGTATGAAGCTACAGGCTTTGCATAAGACACCCATAACACATAAAAGTGGCATTTTGGCAGCCACTTTATTTTAACCTGCTGTGGCAGCAAAATGGCAATGTCTCCCACTTTCTAGAAATGTGTACATGTGCCATCAGCCTTTAGGGAACACTATGCTATAATCATCATGAGCCAAAAATGTATGGGGGATACCGAGGGAATCACACTAACCATTAATCCAAGACTCTCCATTAGCTAAATGTGCATCTCTAAAGCTGGCCATACACAAGCATATTCTGGTTGCCCAATCAGTCATACTTGATTGAAATATCTTACTGGACCATGTATAAGCTCAAAAATATATTCCCAACCAACTGTTATAACATAGGAGCTCATTCAGATATTGATTGGGTCGGGCAGATAATCCCATGAGCTACATGCTGCGATTATGTTTCCAAACAAATGGATGGAAGCTGAGCTGCTGAGTGACAGGACTCAATAGGCAAAGTATAAATAGAATCCAGTCATGATCTGGTACAAGGGTTAGAATGCTGAGAGGAAGCCATATTGAATCTGTTTCATCATACAGCAGATCACAGCCATCTGCAGGATGGAAAGAACACATGTCCACCTGGTTTTAGCATGAATAAATATATTAAAAGGACTATGCCCACAAATTCCATTCTACCCTGCATTTATGTCTAGGGGGATCAAATAAAACTACCTGCACAAGTCAAAGATTCTACTGGACGAGCCACTGCTGCAGCTTGGAATGGCATTGAGATGAAAAGCTTAAAATTACATTCCAAAACAATTCCTGACTTCTGCATATCTTCTTATTCTGCAACTCTGCCTCTTACGCCATTACCATCTGCCATTAAAATGGATCATGAAGTCACTTTGTTCACTTTCCAGATAAAAAAATTACAAAACATAGAACAAATAAATGAAAATCAACGTGCATCCAACAATAAACACAAATACATTCTGATCTACAGAAACCAAATCACGGAAATAAAATTAATTAAAATGCCATATAACTTAAAATCTGAATGTAGTCCTGCTACATGACCAAAACAAAGGTAATAATTTAAAAGTTCATACAATACTGTTTCCCAGAATAATGAAACATTTCCCTTCATTTGTCCTTAGGTGCTATACCAATTAACCCCTTCCTTGTCTAGGAGCTTGGAACGTAGTTATTTAAGACAACGAGCTGCAAGTCTTCGGCACAAGGATGGAGTTAAGTGTAGGATTAACCCCATTGCTGCTGGAGAGGAAACAGGTCCTTTAAATAAATACTTGTGTTTGTGGATTGAATTAAATGGGCAGTTTTATCATAGTCGTTATTTTGGTATGACATCATTTTGTTTTCCCATTCGCTACAGATGATTATAATGGCGAGATCGCATGGGGCGTTTCTACGTTGTGTTTTTAAAACCGCATATTTAAGTGTAAATACACACAAAATTAAGCCCTACTGAAAATATTGGAATACGCACTAGAGCATGTCCCATGGGGCACTTGCGTGCCAACATCCACGCCAGTATTTGCACTTTTCAGCAGAAACGCTAAGACACCAAGAAAATGCTATATTATTGAATACTATGGGATCTGCAGGTTTGGAAATACACTTTGCTGAAATACGCCACTAATTTTCAATATGGCGCTAAAACTTTTGCAAGATGCACTGGGCATATACGTATTCACTTTGCATATACGTATTTACGGCGTTGTATGCTGGTGATTTAATTACGTTGCATATTGACGTAATTACATTTTGCATGTAAATTGATTTACCGCTTGGCTTTATTTTTACTAAAATTTACTAAAATTCTTCAGAGTGGAATTGTGGGGAACGAGAAAAAACAGAAATGCATGTTGGCAAAAGAAAACTACAGGCTGCAAAACGCATATTATCATGGTTTAATTTTCGTATTTACATTTAACCATGCGTTTATAAAATGCAATGTAAAAATGCCTCATGTGACCTCGCCCTTATTTCCATTTATCTTTGCTGAAAAGAATAAATGTTACAATGCCGTGTCCTTTTGTGTTCACAGAACATTCCTGGTCTGCATATTTGGATTTATCAGCAGAAACAGAAGCTTCCCCAGAGCCTCGCAGCTGAGGGGACAGCAGCATAGATGTAAATATGCTGGAAAATCATATTCTAGTTAGCATAAAGGACACATTCATTTATTTAGGGATGGGAGCATAAAATACATGATTTCTTTTTAGGTAATGTATAGTGATGCCGCTACTATTTTGCAAGTGTAGCAATTTTAGCAGAAATGAACCGTATGGGGCTATATACAGTCTCAATTATTATTATTCATTGGCTGGAATTGTTCCATATTTGTATTTAAAAATAGATTTTCTATTTGTGACTTACTTGAGAAGAAAAAATTATTTGATACTACCGAGTGACTGTTTTGCTTTTAAGTGTCTCTTTATAATACATATATTGGAGATGAACAGAATCTGTTATTATATTTGAGTACATACAGAATCCTCATTTGGATTTGAACCCATAGTTTAGCAAAAAGAGCTGGTTGAATTAGGACTGATCCTTTTCCAAGCAGACTGATTCCCTCCAGCAGCACAAGGGCTGAATTCACAGAACTGTGTAAACATATTAAATGAACACAAAGGTGTGCCAGATTCAGCTGGTCATCTAGGATTTGCCATGGAAGGAGCCACAGGTTTAACCCACATGTGGCTTGGGCCATCAGTATTAAAAATCCCAATTCGCCAGAATCTGTACCCTGAGGTTTTTCAGGGAAATAAATGACATGCCACACAAAAAGAGTAGCTGAGAACACATGTAGACCATTACAAAAATAACAACACATAATAACACAGTCATTGGAAGAGCAGCTCATTCCTTATGGTGAATTCTGATTGGCTAATAAAGTTTGCAGTTATGTGACAGAACTCACATTATTCTCTTTGGTAAGCAAAGGGGATACAGTGATAAACCCCCTAATTACCACTAATACCAAGTGAAGTCAACATTAAGTAGCATTTGTCAGGCATAACCAACAAATAAAATTAGAACATGCAAATTAGCCAGGGAGAATCTCCATTTTCTTTGATGTTATTTAAGTTGTAACTTTCAGGTAAAGGGATTTCCTGCTGTACAACAGTGCAGGACAGGGCAGAGGAGTTGCTTCTAGAACTATATTTCAGTAGTTGCTTTTATACATTTTAACCCTGTGTGCTGGAGGACATATCCAGGGCATGCATGTGATACTGTCCCCCCATCCCTTACCTTTGTTTAACATCTGCACAAAGAACCACAGGACTTCTTCAATTGCACAGCTGAATATTTTTGGAATGAGCTGCTCATATACCTGAATCCTAACCTCGTGGTCACCCCTTTTGCGCTACAACAAAATAATAGTGCCTTTTTACATTAGTGTTGGTGATGTTCCTTCACATCATGTGCTTTATGAGGGTTCTGTCAGTACCCGTCCATTCTCTACCTGCGAGGCAATGGGATGTATGTGATTGCTCCTGAGTGCGAAGGTGACACCTCTTGACTCAAAATACAGTTGGTGTCCATGAGAAAAATAAAATTAATGCAATACACAGGATGTTTCCAAGTGCTGGTGTCTGCTTACAATGTTTGTATAAGCTTGCCCAAAAGCCACCGGCCAACAGTTACTGTTAGCCTGATGCTGGGCTCAGATGGGCACAAGAGAGATGTCCTCGGTCACTGCCAGATGCCTTTGGATGTTAAGAAATGTATGTGTGAAACGTATTTCTTTGAACTCAGTTTTCCCAACATCGGAGCTTGAAATGCAATTATAGATTCCTAAAAGGTGTCAAATGTAATGCAGAGGTCTCTGGCATTAAAAGTGATTATTATGGCCAGTATAATATGTAGGTATCTGATCTTCCATTTCTTCTTTCTTTGCATTTTTGATCCTCCTGTGTGCCACTTTGTGGAGAACTTCTGCCCATGGAAGAACAGGAAGTGGCCATGTTATTTAGCCACTTGTAACCCACGTTCAAAACTTTGTTCTATTTGTCATCTCTGACTTTGCAAAGAGAAATAATAAATCCTATTATTGAAACTAGGCTACAATTTGGAGAAAAAAATCATCATTTGGTCCAAAATAAACAGCAGCAAGTCTATCAAGAATGTGTTTATCAGTCAGCTGTCTTTTCCTTTGTTCCCTCTAAGATTCTTTTATGTGGTGCTTTCATCTAGTTTATGCTATTCACTGGTTCATCTTCCTGACATTATAAAGGGTCCAAACTCAAAAAGAATAAATATGGACTTTTACAGTATTTCTATATTTCATGAAAATATTTATCCCTGCCATCTTTTGAAATGCTTCCTCTGAAGCTAGTTAATTTTGGGGAAATTTTCCCACAAGTCTTTGGGCCCCCATTATTGCAGATACTGTTAGCCCTATTCCTGCCAGAGGGTGGAGGACCAACAATGTATTGCTTTGCAACGCCTTGCTGTCCCTCATCCAGCAGTGGGGGGCTAAAAGAAAGGGCTACAAAAGAAGATCTAGAGTAAATGCTAAATTGTGGTGAACATCATAAGAAGAGGCCTGGGTAAGAAGAATAACAGGAAAATAGAATACTGTTCCAGGACTGTTGGCTTCTCACCAGGTGGATGAATTTACTGGGTTGTTGGTTAGTACAGTTGCATCAGAGCATTCTCCTTCAGAAGAGTCACAGTCTGACTCTGCAAAGTTCCCCGCATTCTGCAACGAGAAGTAAGAAAATGAAAGAAACTGATTGCATTAAAGGGGTTGTTCACCTTTGAATTAACTTTTAGTATGATGTAGCGATATTCTGAAGCAATTTGCAAATGGTTTTTTATTATTTGTGTTTTTTTTTTATTCAGGAACTCTCCAGTTTTCAGTTTCAACAAACTGGTTGCTTAGGGTAGGGCCATAAGTACCATAAAAAACAAGAATTGATTTGAATAAGAGATTGGACTATGAATACAAGAGGCCCCAATAGAATCATGAGTAATAAAAGTAGCAATAACCATAAATGTGTATCCTTACAGAAAAAAAAAGCTGAAACGTTGCTTAAAATTAGTTATTGCTGTAGGTACACAATACATAAAGACTTGTTTATTAATGAATTTGGCCATGTCTGCACATGTTATTTGCTAGAAAAAATAGAATAGTATCAGAAAGAGGTTCAATTAACCGCAGCACCTTGGACAGTGAGTCAAGTATTTATTACATGTAATATTTAGTTACCTGCAGTAAATCTACATTAAGACTGGCAACAAAATATCCCTGTTTTCCTTTCCATCGGCAGTAATGTGAATTGTTATTAGGAAAACCTACGAATCGCAAAGTCGCCTGAAGTTTCCACTAGAGACTTCAGGTTATTTGGAAAGTAGAAGCAGTGATGTGAATTGCCAGTGGGAAACTTAGGGCAGTTTAGTTGCCTGTAGTAGTGCAGATTGACCCTGGATGACAAAATGATTTATGTGCACTGTAGCTTTCCATACTGCAGCAATTTCTGGGAAGAAGCTTTTTAATCTTTTAAGTAGTTTTACATCCCAGATTTTAATCATTAGGAGTAATAAAATGTCTGTTTTATGTTGTTTATCTGTCCATATATACGCATATCTAAATTACTCTTCAATACTCAATGGTGTGGCTACACATTTTTTTTGCAAGGGCTCTATTTTTTCCAGCAATGGTTTCATAGCAATGGTTGTGTATGTAATTCAAGGTTTGTCTGTATGTCATGTCTGTTTTAGTAGTCACTATTGGTTCTTTGCACACTTGCTATGTGATGACTCACTTCCCATTCCTGTATTAACTGTGTTTCACCCCCTGTAGTTTAGGACAAGCCTATATATTACAGTGCAATGGCAGCAGTAGCAGGCTGGGAGCTAAGCTAGGGCAGTAACAAGGAAAACTCAGGAACAGTGTGACCGATTTATATTTTACAAATCTATGGAGAAACTATTTATGTATGCTAATTTCTAGTATTTTACTAAAAGCAAAAGCAAAAACTAGCCTTTGAGCATTTTCCTTACCTCATAGTTGTGTTCCTCAGTGCACAATTTGCCAAGAGACATCTGAGTTTTTACGCGTCTCACTGCACACTCCTTATCTGACAGCCCATCTGACTGCATGGAGATCTCAATGGGAATCTCTGGAGTCTGGGACAGATCATCCAACTTGTCACCATGCCAGACCTTGCCACCCCCAGCCACATCATCAGGGCTGTTAGAGTGGTCACTGGTGTTTCCTTCCTCCCCATCAGACACAGAGAAATTTTCAGAACTGAATGTCGAATATGACTGGCATTTACTCATGCCTCGAGGAGGTCTATGTCTCCTGGGGAATTCCACCTCACTGTCCACCTCCCCTTCTTCTTCTTCGGATGATTCATCCCCATTCTGTGGATTGATAAATACATTTAGATTGTAAGGTCTACGGGGCAGGGATCTCTTCCCACTGTCTCTCTTACCACATGGCACTTAAGCTCTATATACTATATATTTATTTTATTATGTTACTTGTCCCCCTGTGTGTGCTTTTATATATTGTACAATGTAAATATTGTACAGCGCTGAGGGTGCTTAAAGCACTTTACAAATAAACTTATACATACAAACAACAGTATTGACTACTTAACTGTGCATAATCTGTTTCGGGTAGCAGTCCCTGTTTAAGGAGTAACCAATAACAGGGTTCTCTCTATAAGTAGCAATGCTATGGGATGTTTCTTTAATTCAGTAGAATGAAAATACCTTTTTTTCTACTTTATTTCCTCATTTATCTACTGCAAACTTATTATTGGATATGGATAGAAATTTCCCTCTTAATAGTGTAGGTAACCTCAAATCTGAAGAATAACAGGTAAATTACAAAACAATAATAATCCAATGTTTAGGCCTGTCCCCTCTCTATCTGAATTGTAAAACATGGTGAGACTCAGTGCTGTCCCAGAGCAAACATACTGCACATAAGCTACTGCATGATATTGATGTTTAGATATTCTTATTTTAAATGATATAACTAGGAAACTGCCTTTTCCGGTTGGAGAGGGCTTAATAAAATGTCACTGATCACTATAATAGTGGTCTCAGTAATGCTAAATTAGCTAAATTCAAAGGATTTACCTTTCGCAGAGTACGTATCCTACGTGGTAGTGCTGGGGGGGTGGGAACAGTCAAAGCACTGACACCAATTGCAGCCTTGAAACTACTAAATTGCTCTCCTCCAGATTCCAGTTTCTCATTGTTCTCCTGTACTAGATTGTGTCTCGGAGATTCTGGAGGGTCTCCACCTGATGTCCTGTACTCAGCAGTCACCACATTTGTACTGTCCCAATTCCCAGTGTCAGTATCTTGCTGAACAGCCTCAGTACATCCTGGGCAGCGGTTGTAAGGATCCTGCTGACAGTATTCATATTCCCTTTCAGGCTGGATGTGACTATCGGCCTCAAGTGTGCTAGAGAGAAGGTCTGGGCTGGAACCAGACATACGCCTCTGAGCATGGCTG
This sequence comes from Xenopus laevis, assembly GCF_017654675.1. Lineage (NCBI taxonomy): Eukaryota > Metazoa > Chordata > Amphibia > Anura > Pipidae > Xenopus > Xenopus laevis. The sequence goes on from NC_054387.1 coordinate 87,825,149, forward strand.
CTTAGCGGACTCCTTAGTGCCGCTGCTGGACCAAAGTAACGCAAGTTGTTGGCGCAGTTGGCAATGTTCTGCCCATGAACATTTAGAGTTTGGTGGAATGTTGGCATGACTTGAGACGTTTCATGGTAAGGGCTACAGGAAGTGACTGGAGGGGAAGCTAGAGTCTGGTGCTGAGAGGACTGTTGGGAAAGTGCTGGAGATTCCAGGTGTTTCAGCACACCAATAAAATCAGCATGACTGCCTTTGCTGTTAACTCGGCGGTGACGTGGTTTGCTTCGGTAGCGGTTCTTTCCTCCTCCTGAAGATGTTTTTGGACTCCCAGAAATGGGGGATGCACTGGCAGCACTCCCTTCTGCACTAACAATGCCATCAGATTTCAGAAGGTCAGGCCTGGCCATAAAAACAGTCCAAGTTATAGTTTGGTTATCATACAGTTATCATACACAGTAACCAATATTTAAGCCACTTACCGTTTTGTCTGAGATGGTATCCTTGAGGGAGGCCCTTTTTTTTTGATAAGCTTCTCAACAGAGTTGGGATGAACAATGGGTCGGACAGGATGTCTTTTGTAAGTCCCTGGATATTTCTTCTCTACAACTTGCTCCCGCCTAACAGAACAGCATGATACATGTTATCTATTTACAGGTGTATTCCACCTAAAGCATTTTAGCAGATTTCTGCAGACATTGGAAACCTGCTTCTTTCCAGTTACTGCTGAACTGATTATTTTAGTTGGAGGGTGCTGCCATACCCATAGCCTGTTTGGTCAATTAAAATGTCCCTGATATGTCAAAAATCAATTCACTGATTTTACAAGAAATGCTATGTTCTTAGACATAATACAAAGGTAAATATCCTTCTTTGCAGAAACAAGTAATTATTTTACCAATATTAATAGGTTTTATAACTATTTTCAGCCACAGGCATCTAGATGGTAGTAAATTCTTCATTCCTATTTAATCTCCTAGAAATTTACTCTCCTAAAAACATCTAGCTGAAACCCTGCCAGTTTGCTTGGAAAAGGTTTGCAGGCAGTGTTTAAGGACAAACAGTGTTAGGATTTATGGTTAACAGAAGACCATCCAAAACTAATTTAAAAACCAAAACATACTGTATACTCAGTTTGTGAAATTCTACATGGTTGTAAGAATATGTGCAGAGTTACCAGATTTACTTTATCAGACAGAACAATTTCTGATATATAGAATTTATGGGTCTAGAAACTAATGTGATATAACTGTATGCCTGTGTTTAACTGTATGCACATACCTGATTAGCTCCTTTTCTCGCACCTCTAGCTGCAGCATGATGGCACTCAGCTCCATGTAGAGGTTGTTGGCTCTCTCCAGTTTGCGCTCATAATGTTCACGGATATCTAGTGCATGCCTGTTAAAGACAGAAAACTTCAGGGTTTTATCACAGAGAGTAGTGTAACATTAACAGGTATAGCCGGTGACCTGCATGCTTTAATACAAATTTAGGCTGGACAAAGGAACTGAGCGGCTTACAAAGAGCCATTAAACCACAAAGTGACTTGCCAGTAGAGGTTATACTACAAAAACATGTTTTACATCTGCCTCAAAAGATCATGTCATTACAATAACTGATTTATCATCTGAGCCCAAGGACACCTCTTATCAATAGCTGCTGTTAAACAAGTTAGTTATTCTGGAATATCAGTCTGCTCCGATGACACAGTGTACACAATATATTCTACATGTGCTCTTCCAGTGACACACTGACTGTTGTAGCTTACTATCCGCTTGATCACTGCATTTTGGGGGAGCATCTAAATTTGTTGAGAGTGACCTTAGTGTCAGAGGAAAGAACTGGTGAGAGGGATTACAATGCAACAGAACCCATGATCTGAGCACACTATAGCTGTGGGGCCTACTATATTGTAGTTAAATCATGGTTCATGAACCTATTTTAATGTCTGGGGTGAGGCATCTATTCATGGTGGAAAATCATCTTGCTGCTATCAGCCATATCCATTGCCTGCATGACCTGAGCTAAGAACACACCTGAGCTCCTCTCTGCGTCTGCGAATTAACTCTTCATCCAGGCGATGAATGCAGGTCCCTTCACTCTTGATCTTCTCAAAATGCTTCTTTACTTCTTCTCTCCACTCAGCCTGAGGAAGGGCAGACATGATAAGTCATAAAAAAATATCTGTGTCTCCTTTTCATTCTACTTTTCGCTCACTTCAGTCGCATCTACTAACAACTGTAAATATAATCATGATCTCTAAAAGGAACACACGCTCTATGCATAACTGCCTCAAGTTATATTACAGGGTAATTTTTAGACATTTTGCCTGAAAAGCTTTCTTAGTACAGGTATAGCCAACAAACATGAGTTCAACAACATTCCCATAGCCCTTTATGACAATTTCCTGAAAGCAAGCGTCTGTTAATTTTCACAGACGGCCATCTTAGGAGTACTGGCCCTCAATGTTTGGGTTATTAAAAAACTCAACAAGCAGTGGGTCAGATTGTCCAGTTTTCTTTACCGATAATTTTAGTTGCATGCTCCTCCTAGTTGCATTTTGCAGAATCAGGTAAAAATGTTAATATTTAAAGGTTATTAGTTGGGTTCAAAATATATAAATGCACAAAATCAACTTGAAATACCACAAGGAAAAGCAGTTAGTAAAGAAAAGTGATACTGATATTTTAAAACACTGTAACAAAAGAGTTTCAGCTTTTATTGAGCCACAGTTCCCATGATCCATCAGACTAAGGAAGCTGTCAGATGGTGTGGAAGCTGTAATGCAGTAGCTGAACTGTTACAAGTTGGACATTGTGACCGCATTGTGGCTAGATCTGTATGTTATTTCTGTTTTATAATGAATATTGGCTTACCCTGTCAATTTACTCTTAAATGACCACTTAGCAAATGTAATACACTCCATGTAATGTGGAACATTATTTACATAATTTGCATTTCTGTCACAAGAGGAAGATTTGGCAGGAAACAGGCAGATAAATGGTTTGTTTAAGCACTGAACTAGATCAAATGACAAAGTATATGGCTGTGGGCTATGGCTCATATACACAGTTGCATCTCTAAACTTTACATTCAGATATTTGACCAACACCCTTGTGTCATTCAGCCCACAGCCACAGTCTGCATGTAGCCCAGTAATTTCAAACACTTTTGTTTCAAGCTCTACTTTTGGCTCATCATTTGGTCAATTCCCCACTTAGCATAGCATAGCCTATGCATGCATCAGAAAGGTGCACATCATATGTTGTCTTTTTTTTACCATTTATTATCTCTGCTGCCGATCCATGCTTAAATGGGCAAGTTTAGGAAGCATTTCTACACCTGGTCAGTGAATGATAGGCAACACGTTCTGCCTGGCATGTGCTTTCACAGAGACAAATCCTTTGGCAGACAGTGCCTATATGAGTATACAGATTTCCAATAATGGATTTATTACTATATCAAAGGGGGTGCAAAGTTTTATAATTAGCTTTTACAATTACCCCTCAGATCTGCAGGATTTTTTCTTCTTTCCTATTGTTTATAGAAGTTGTACCCCATAACCATCTTCACAATACAATGAATTTTAGCAAGAAAGTGATCCCACTCACTACTTATAATTTTGGCTACTGCATTTTCATAGAGGTATTACGTATCCCATTCTTCCACAATTCTTACTATTGGAAACACACACACGCACACATGAAAGGTGTTAAATGAGGGTTAAATGTAATGACTGTTTAGTAAAGCAAAGCGGACAAAGCAGTGTTTTAAAGTAACCCAGCATTTAAAAGCCCATTAAAGTGTTCTTAAAAAAGAACTTAACAACACAAGAGGAGAATAATACACTCAACAACACGTTAGCTATTATGGGTGCCATGCGAGGAGAAAAATTAGATATTTCTAGCACTTGTTGGAAATTTCATGTTAAGCTTGCATTATTTTTAAAGCTGACTGCCTGTGCTAATTTACCCTTGTAATCTGATTTACTTTCACCTATTCTGAACTGCAAATCCCTGTCAGGACTAAGCTGCTTTCATAACACAATGTAAGAGTTGGCTAACTTTATATAACAGAGTAATAGTAAGAGCGCTAGGTCTAGATCCTAGGTCTTTCCTAATAACAATTACCCATAATTGCAAGAATAACTTTTCCAAATGTAGATTCTTAAATTATCTATCCTTTGTTGACAGTTTCTATTAATATTTGCAATATTACTGTGCTCTTTTTCTGCCATACCATCTCCAGGATTCCTGGCAACAGTTACGCGTATCTGTATGATTACATTAGTTACAGACCTTGCTGCCTTGCCTTTGCTGCGATTTGCTGCAAAAGGGCTCCTTTTAGAAAGTGGAAATCTTACCTGAGATTTAAAATATGTCTCCTGTGGGGTCCCCAGGACATCAGCAGAAGCGATATCTAGGTGCATAAGAATTTGTCTGAAAGATGGGCGGTTTCGTGGTTTGCTGTGCCTGTGAAACAATTATAGCACGTTAGCAATCTATGACCTGCTTATTAGCCAGAATGCTTGGGACTTGGGGTTTTATGGATAAGACCTTAAGTCAGCTAAAAATTATTTAAACATTAAATAAATCCAAAAAAAAATGTTTTGCTACAAGTATAGATTCTAGCATCTTAATTCATTCCAACTTGCATTGGATTAAGCTGGCCATAGACGCAACAGACTGTGTGTGGATCATCCTAAAATTTTACATGCCATGGTGATTGTTGTTTAATCGATCAGACAAGTTAGGAGATTTCTGATGGCCTAATCACAAACAGGGTTAGGGAGCACCACCAGATTTCTGATGGCCAACAATAACATCTTTGCAAGTATTGCCTATCTGACGATATCATTTGGTGACTATCACTACTATTTGTTGGACGTAACTTTCTTACAATTGCTGTCTGTCAATTAATGGCCAGAACATCATCTGATTTGTTCTTTGTACTACTTTATTTAATCTGAATGGTTAGTGGTAGATCGGGTCATTGCAACGAACGATCGTGTCTGACATAAGGATATATCTGCATGTCTATGGCCAGCTTTATGGTTACAAGTACCTCTGTAATTGCATTTTTCACCAGCCTTTCTAAAAAATATTAATTTGTATTTTGTGATACTGGTCATATGTTAAGTTCCTTACCAAGTCTGCTTCATGAGAATTTTAAAGCCATCTGGGCAAGTAGAAGGTACAGGAAGATGAAGGCTATTGCTACCTACTCCCCAGATAATAGCAGAAGAATCAACATCTTTGTAGGGAATTTCTCCAGTCAATAGCTCCCACAGTAAGACGCCAAACGACCTGCAAAACCATAATTATAAGGTTATTCTTCATTATTCATCAATAGACTTGTGTAGGTTTTTGGGGAATAGCTTTTGGACAATATCAATATCTGAAAACAATTTCTACTTCCTTGTTTAAAATGTCCCTAAACAATTCTTAGGAATATCATTGCTACACCTCATGTTACATAAGGAGGTATAGGGATATTAGTTGAATAATGACTGACAAGCAGTTTTAATATATGTAAATGAAAAATTTCATGGATGCTGGAACCTTTTAGTTTCTCCTCTGAATTTCTCTCATATGTTAGAACATTAACCCAAAATGGAGGTAGTTTGGCTATACCCTCTGAATCTCAGGCCCTGCCTACATCTATCCATAGTCATATTATGTCCCCTGTAAATCCATGCATAAGCTGGCCTTTCAGCATGCCTAATAGTATTAGCAGTTCCAACTATGAATAACCTGGTATTCTCTGGGTAAACACCTGTAAAGCAACATCACACAAACATGCAATTGCTATGTTTTACCCACTGCAATTTACATTAATGCTGAAATGACGGTATTTTTAGGCACTTTGTCTCCAGGGGTAGAGGAAGTAATGGCACATGGGGCCACCAGAGCGATAACGCTCCCCGTGTTCAATCACCAAAAGGTCTGGCTAAGAGTATATCTTGGGGGTTATTTATTAAGGTTTGAGTTGTGCTTTCCATGACAATTCAAGTTTTCAAGGTTATTTTTTGGTTTTATTTATTTTTTTATACCCAGACCTTGGAAATAGTTCATATACAAAAATACACCATCTAAAACCTGTCGAGGTTTATGTAGGAATCAATTGCAGAGGACCCTTGAACCATTTGAAGATGTTTATAGACTTCATGATGTTCAAGTTTTTTTCAGAGGGTTTTGCCAGAAAACTCAAATAATTTGAGTGATTCGAGGTTTTTCCAGCTGACTTTTCGGGTTTCGGTACTCGAACTTGCAAAATCAAGTTTTTTTCATTAAAGTGTTTTCTTAAATTACAAACCATTCGATTTGTGAGTTCGTTCAAGTATAAAAAACTCTAACATTCGACCTTTGATAATTAACCCCCGTAGTGTTGCAAATGCCTGGAGTTAGAACTTCCATTGCAGTACTATCGTCATTTGTAATCCATAGCTAACAATTAGAAATTATATTTGCCTGGTCTAGTAAAAGTAAGATTAGAGATGGAAATAGCTGGTGACTGGGGAGTCATGTTGCATTACACTATCACCTTAATTAACACTCCAGATTAAAACAGTATTATACAAATAGAATTTTCTATCACACAATACTCAATAACACAATAATCTGTTGCAGTATGTCACTAGCAGTTTGCATTATTGATGGTTACTCTTCCCCTGTCCCACTAAAAAACAGACTGACCAGATGTCCACTTTTTCGGAGACAGGTTCATTGCGGATGACTTCAGGTGCCATCCAAGCCACGGTGCCAGCAAAGGACATCTTGGTACTTTTGTCACTGAGCTCCTTCGAAGTGCCGAAGTCTGAGATTTTCACAGTGTCTGTGTGGGTGACTAGGACACTGCAAAGGGAAAGCCATATGGAAAATGTAATTTAATTTGTGAGTTAACTTTACACTTTTTGGAAACAGCTACATTTACGACAATTCACTGCAAAAAAGACAAAAGCAGACCACCATTGTTAAATGTGGCAAACATATTTATAGTAATGTTAGCCAAAATTTAGTTGACTGATTTCATATTCAAATGTTCCTCCATGGTTTAGATGTTTTACAATGCATGATATGGTTTGCACAAACAATCACCACTAACACTGGCCACAAAAGAAAGCTGCTACTTACTTGGGTGATTTAAGGTCACGGTGGATGATCTTGTGCAGGTGGAGGTAATTCATGCCACTAGCAATACCATTTGACCAGTCCACCAGCAATCTAGGGCTGACTTTGCGCCCAGCCCTGAGTACCTCATAAAGCTGCCCATGGGCACAGTATTCCATGATAAGGCAGTAACAGGGTGCCTGTGTACAAACGCCTCTGTGGAAAGTGAAAAAAATTAACATTATTCCTTATACACATCTAATTTATTGAGAAAATTATAAATGACACTATAGTTGTACACGAGAATTACAGGAGACTGTTCCAACAATTACTTTACCAGTAAGTGCCCAGGACTGTGCTGGAAGGCCACTATGGTTTCACATATCAAGAAGCTTATTTGAATAAGTACTGATTACACCATTAGCTTTTTTATGGTTAGCTGCAACCTGGTAAGCTTATGAGACCTTAGTGAGAAGGCTAAATATCAGATGGCTATTATTATAAGTCAATGCCACATAAATCCATCCTGAGCTAAGGGTGGTGGCAGACAGGAAGATTAGTCGCCATGTGACAAATCTTCACTACTGCGGGCGACTAATCTCCCCAAAATGCCTTCCTGCTGGCAAGAATAGGACTCGCCGGCGGGATGGCTTTCGAATTGCTTAGGATTTCCAAAATCACCAGACGTTTCCTCGTTTCTGTCGGGAAGGCGTTTCAGGGAGATAAGTCGACTCTGCCACCAAAACATATGTTTTAATTAGCAAATTCATTTAGAACTTTTAGTTACAAAATTTAAGCCAGTCCATATGTTAACTGATCAAGTGGGCAGTTTACTGACCTGTGAATGGGGCCAATTATATGCACTTGGCAAATGAGCCCAAATGTCTTTTGATATCTATAAATATATAAATCTATACCTAAGAGGTCTGCCGTATTGCTTAGCATTGTGGTGACAATATTCTATGTATAATTCTTTGCATGTTAAATAGCACCATTGTGTTATAATGAAAAGTGCAAAGTGAAAACATTGTATGACTTGGCTCTATTTATAATGGCAGTGACGCAAAGTGCCAAAATCCACTTCATGTCTGCACCCAGACTGACGCAGTGTTTCTGGGTGCTATTTCTCAGCCTGCATTTATACACAGGCTGTGAAACAGTGCAGTGTGGCAGTAGCCTAAAGGCTGATATTCTCCCTTTTTATCTAGGGTCAATGAATACTTGTTTCCCCACAAAACAAATATCACTAAACAGCAGTTACCAAGAATGAAGGTGTTCCTTTGTCTGCATTATTTTTATGTGCGGTTTAAAGATTTCTAAAATAAAACTTGCCAATCTGTAATCTTGCTTTATACTGTAATTTTCTAAAATCTGAGGTTGGCTGAGACAATTTCATTTTATTTTTAAATGCCATCTTAACCCCCCTGTGAAAGCAAAGCAGCTTCTTTACAAAGGGCAAAATGTAAGACTATAATACAGCATGTTCATTTTATAGCAGAGCCATAGAAGGGACAGAGGTTCTCTGCATAACACCCTACGGTGTTTTTAAACTTTGCTAATTTTGCCAGTCTTCCTTACCTTGCATGAACCCAGGACGTGTCATTTGTTGTTTACTGTAAAAGCCACACAAGGCTGACAGAGCAAGGAGTAAGGGAGAGAATGGAGAGAGATGTGGGAAGGAAAGTGAGTGGGGAGACAGCTAGTGTGGGATCAGACAGACATAAAGGATGGAGTGGAGCTTTCGAATCTGCAGCCCCCCCAACAGTTGTTAGACTATAGTACCCAGAATCCTCTGCATATGATGGTCACTCACATGATGGTCATCTCTCGGATACAGAAAAATGTTAGCAAACATTTAAGGTTTATCTTTAAAGCAAAGGAGAAAAAAAGGTGCTTTGCAGAATAGGTGATTTGAATTTGAACCCTGGCATCCATACTTCTATGAAGGTGTTACATGGCACAGCTTACATTTTTGGACTTTTCCCAAGGAGCCCCTGGCTGTCTGCAAGCTTACTTATCGATACTAACAGACCTTCTACTGTGTTATAGTCTTTAATAAAGAAAGTGGATGTTGTCTAGTAGAATAGAAAGGTATTATTGTAGGAGTGATCTTCACCGGGTCAATAATGGCACTGTTTTATCATAGCCTGCACTGGAAATACCAAAATAATACGCCAGCACAAGTTTTCTCCTGCACTGAACACAATTCTGCAGGAAAAATTAGGGTATAGTTTCTATGGAAATATAAAACCACATAGCATTGGCTGGGTCTGCTCCTGCACTGACAGACTAAGATCGGAAAGTCAGGTTGGCAGAACAGTCAGGTCAAGGAACTTAAAGTAATAATCACTTATAAAAGCAGAACTATCAGCAAAAAAATGATCAACGTGACCTATATGTAACTTTTAATGTAGATTGATATTTTGAAAATTTTTGTTTAGTGTCAGTATCACTTTAACTAGCATTTTAAAAGCAACAGGTCAAAGCTATAGTGCTTCATGCAAAAAGACGTAAATTGTTTAAAATAAAAGATTGGTTTGGCTAAAATGGCCTTCATTACTCCAAACCCTCAAGAGGCATCACCTTCTGAAGGAATGCTAAGGCCAGCAAACAGAACGCAACAGATGGTACCTATACAAATGTAGTTATATGCTTATAAAGGGTAGGAGCATGGAGTTATTCTTGCTACAGTACTATACTGTTTTTGCCATGACCAATCACATTCAATTACCCAAGCCTCAAAAACATTTGTATGGTAACATAAAGGAAGTTTTAAAGAAGTGATGAGAATGATGGTTGTTGAGTATAAGGAAGCATCTGCATGCACAGACAGAAATGTTAGCGAGGGAGCCTTTTAAATGACTACTTTACACTGCTCTTTCATATATTTATACAAAGACAACTGAATAATAAAAAGTAATAGTGGTCCTGAAAGACTAAATATTTTTGACTGAAATGTTGAGGGTGATTTTATTTGCTATTAATTATAGAAAAGCAGCAACAGCCGGTGGCTTAATCATGTGGATCCCTGTTGGAAAGGCATGTTACAGAATCAGTAAGTACCAACTCCCAGGAACTTGACAACATAGACAAGTTGAAAGTGTGTTCCATTTTCTTACTTAAAAGCAATGATGTTGGGGTGCTTTAATTTTCGAAGGTGCTTGATGTCGGTTTCTTTCTGTTCCCTCACTTTTTTGATAGCTACTTCCTCCCCTCTGAACTTGCCAAGGAACACAGCTCCTTGTGCCCCACTTCCCAGCCACTGCAACTCGGAAATCTCTTCAAAGGGTACTTCCCATGTCTCTGAGAGTAAAAAAGAGAAAGTACAAAAAGGATTAGAATATGGCAACTTGAGTTCAATCATTTTTAACTATGATACATGAGCAATAATGTCCAGAGCCATTTCATATTATTGGGCATGCCCATTCTTAATCATTGTTAGATATACCCCCCCTCTGATATTACAAGGAGTGGCATTCCCATTTCTCAAAACAGTTATTATCCTCTAGTCTCATGTATTTGGAAGTTGCAGGGCTTGACATCAGCCAATAGGAGGGGCAGAAGAGCAGAAAAAGGTTGCCATGAAAGCTGGCAGTGATCTTAACATTCTGTATGTTATATTCTGAAACTAAACCCCAAATGCAGTCAATGGTATGAATGTGCACTGAATGTTTCGTGTGATTGATCATTGCTGGGCATGGCTTGTACGACATCACCAGTTTGCTCACCAATACTCACCACACTTATTTCAGGTTGTTCAGTATCACATTCCAACTAATCAGAAGTTAACAATCATAATTCTGCTTTGCTTGAAAAAATATAATTGCTGCTTGGTTGCTCTGGGTTACCCTTTGCATCAAATTTCCATCATAAAACCACAACCCTAGTTATTTGGTGCACACGTTACACAATCATAATGACATTGTGTCATGCAGAGAAGTGAGCTTTTGAGGAATGCATAACTGTTGTGGCACATTCAAGATTTCCATTTGTGATCATGAAGTTGGTATTCTATAGAACACACTATCTACTATTTGATTCCAAGGGGCAAGGAGAAAAGGCAACTATTCCAAGGTTATTACAAGCTGACACGTTTATTTTTATTTGTGAAACACAAAATAAAATGGCAATGGTAATAAACTAAATTTGAGCAGATTTGGATTGGGGTTTACTATTGCTTTGAAGCAGGCCCTTTTGTTGTCACTGGCCTATATACCCCACGAAGACTGAAGAAATTGAAGCAAAATGACAGCACCAGCAGACAATAAGGACACAACTGACTGATTCATCCCTCTGGGGACAGTTTCATGCATGGCTCTTTTGCCATTTTATTTTGTGTTTCACAAATAAACAGAGTCTCTACAAGATTTACTGACTGAGCTCTAGCTGTTACCTAACAATGACTCATTGACACTATTTTGAAGCTGCTGCCATGGTGAAGTATCCTCATTTTGATTCATAACCTAATATTTTTAGAATAACTGTATTTGGTGTAATGGAATAACTAGAAAGCAAAAGAACCACAAAAGGGGGTTTCGGGCAATAGCACTTCAACAGTACTGCAGCACAGGGGACAATTTTGGGAACTTGGATCTCAAAATCACAGTTTGCAAGCGACAAAATCAGGTGATTTTAATAGCAAGCAATAGTATATGGTGAGGCTTCAGTGGATTTGCCATCACCACCTAAAAATAAGGTTCACAAAATCTCCCCTTGTGCTCTTGCCCTACCTAAAATATTAAGATAACAGCACAGCCAGAGCCAAATGGGAAGAGTATCCCGACTCCTTTGGTATATGAGTAAAACAGATCTTGTAGGTCCTGCTTTGAAACATATCACTTGTTATTGATAACTAGCATGCTACATAGTTGAGCCAGTAGAGGTCACTGTTTTACTGCATTTATAGATGTAAGATGGAACTAGTTCTAGGAACAGCAGCCACTCCTAGAAATATTGACATAAATAGGGCCTGCTCAAGCAGAATAACTTGAGCCATTTAAAGAAGTAACTGGAAGATAGAAAAACAGCTAAGCACTACATTCTGTAGGAAAGACCTAAGGATGGTTACCAAATTAGATGTATCAAATCAGGGTACAGGTGAGTGAAGAAGTTCACGGGGGGGGGGGGAAGAAAGTAAATGTATAGATTGCTTATACACAGGGTCTGTTTTCAATTTAAAGACAATGGCAATCAAACTAGTTTATGGGCCAGTATCTCACCTCTATTCCACAAGCAGCTTGATTTTTTGAATAAGAAGCTATTGTTGCTGGCCATACCTGTAGCAATTTACAGTGTCAGAAATAAATTACTTTGTTTACACCATATTTGAAGTGCCAATTGTGTACACAGAAATGCTGCCAGTACTAAGTAAATATCTGGGTCACAGATGTGCAATGTATCTTATTTGCTGGCATCCTAACATATAAGCAGCTCACTATTCTCTGTCTTTAGTTTAAAGATTTTACAGTACACAATATCCCTTGGGCTTAAAAGACAGGCAAACAAATATCAATTGTTTTGAAGCACAGATCTGGCCATTGATTCTGAATAGGAGACACATTTAAAGGGAACTAAATTAAGAAATGTTTTGTTTTGAGTTTTGTCTGTATTTGTACACCATTTTTCAGCATATATTCAGGCAGTATCTGCAGATATAATACTATGTGTGAATTGCTTTGGATTTCCAAGTCGCCCAAAGATGCCCCACGAGGAAACTTTAGGTGACTTCGGAAATCCTATATTCTTGCCGGCAGGAAGGCATTTCGGGGAGATTAGTCACCCAAAGTACAGGCCGACTAATCTCTCCTTCTGCCACCATCCTAAACATTGTCAGAGTGTTAGCAGAAAATAACTGCTGCAGCCTCGTGAAACAGGAACTGATTGGGCCGGAACTAGGAGTAGGCAGAAGAGGCACCTGCCTAGGGCGCAATCTTAAGGGGACGCTTGGCAGGTACCTATTAAGCGTATTGCCGCCTACCCCTATTCCGTCTTCGCTATTCCCCTGCTCTCCCCTCCGCTCAGTCACCTCCTCCCCGTCACCCCTCCCTCCTTCTCCCGTCACCCCTCCTTCCTCCCCTATCCATCACTCCAATCCCCTCCCTCCTACTCCCTGTCACCTCCTCCCCTTGCCTTCCCTCACCTCCCTCCTGCTCTCTCCGTCACGCTCCTCCCTCCCCTCTGCTTCTGCGCATGCGTGTGTTCATTTAGATACGCACGCGTTTGCGTGTGCACATGCTCTCAGGCACACACGCACAGGGGGTAGGGGGCTGGCCAGGCGACTAATCTCCCCGAATCTACCCGTATGCCCTGACCCTTACAGGAATTAAGAGCAAATAAAAACAACAGTATCAGGAGAAAGTGTAACTCAAATGAAAATAAGAAACCCTGATTCCCAAATGTGAGAAAACATTAATATCTGTGGTGCATATAGGTGTGGAAATATGCCACACCAATTTTCTTTATCCATACACCCATTCTGTAGAGATGAGAATGAAAGTAAATGGTAATATTCAATAAGACGCCCCCACACTGTTGACATACACTGTGCCCTTGCCAGTAGAAGATCAGTTGTTTTGTTCCCTCTGTCTCCCACTCCCACCTTATCTTCCACATGACCATCTGACATGGACACAGACTGCCACACAAGCTCCTCACTCATTAGCAGACAATGGGAACACTAATCTCTGCCCTTCTGCTCTATACAAAAGGCAGTGGTGGTGGTGGGGGAGCAAGTTAACCATCTGCTGCTGCACATGGATAAGGCAGACTGAGATTCTCCACTAGAGACTGATCACCCAGAAAGCTAGAATTATACAATTCTCACTCATACAATTGATAGCTTGAATTAGGACAGATGCAGAGAAGGGAAATAAGGAAATTGTTAGCTGGAGCCATATGATAGTACTGTATTATCTGTGTTTGCTCTGTTTACAGCTGGTGAGAGTAAGACTGCATGTCAATAATATGAAAAGTAAAGGATACATAAGGCTGATAGCACAAGGCACAGGAGGCAATCCCCTATGTGGTAACTAATTCAGTTTTACTGAGGCATAGTCTTAACAAAATGTTAGCAAACAAAGGGGAAGTATACCTTTTTCTCAAATAAGATAAGTTGCACAGATCTCCATTTCAAATGAAGGTTTTACAACTCCTAGAAGATTCTCGTGTGCTGGTTCTGCCTCCAGAATGGATCACCACAAGTGAAATTTTGAAGTCCACTACCGATCACTACCGTTTGCTTCAGAAACACTAATATTGTTTATATAAGTAAGCTGCTGTGTGGCTATGGGGACAGCCATTCGAAGGAGAAAAGGCTCAGGTTACACAGCAGAAAGCAGATAAGCTTTGTAGAACATAATGTTGTTATCTGTTATCCATTATTTAACCTGTGTCATATAGCTGTTTTTCAATTCTTGCCATTGCTACACAGCAGCTTGTTTATATGAACTATAGTAGTGTTTCTGAAGCAAACGGAGCAGTTTTACCAGTTCAGGGCAACAATGCATGATATTTTCATAACGTTAAAAAACTCATTTTTGGTGTTACTGTTCTGTTAACAGCTGTGCTTTCCAGCAACAGATACTGCTCTTGTTGCAGTTAAATAAGTCCTTACCTTTAAGCAATTTCATTTTGACTTTCTTACCTTGCTGCTGAAGCTTGTAATCCGTTGAATAAGCCTTTCCTATGATATTCCACACAGGTCTCAAACAACCAAAAAGCCCCTCTAAGAAACCACTGTTCCCACTCCCAGAATGGCCGAAATGTATTCTAATGTCCTCATTTCCACTGTAGCTGCCTCCATCTCCAGAGTGACTGCTGCCCTGAGGTGCTGTATTTTCTGGTTCATCTTGGTCTCTCAACTGAAGTACACTATTCTCAAACTGGTCTCTGGAGTCTTCACTGATAGAGGTCAGGACAGTGGCAGTAACTGGGCTGTTAGCATTATCCAGGGAATCACACTTATCAGGGGTCTCTTTAATCTCGTGATGGCCAATGGTGGTACAGTCGCCATAATTCACCCTGTAGTCTTTATCTTCCCGTAAGGTATCAACAATGAGGTTGGGAGAAGATGACCAGCTCAGGGGCTCGAGCGGGCTTGCCATGGTATCATTCAGGTGCATGGGGTTGCCAGTCCTAAGACTCTACTGCCTTGATGGAATTTTTTCTATTTTTTCCTGGATTGTAGGGCATTTGGACCTAAAGGAGAATAAGATACAATATTATCGATCACATCTTATAATAAATAGCATACATACACACTGGCTTAGAAGTTTGAACTTCATGGAAGCCACAATGAACATGCACTACAATTAATCAGTCCCTTAGCCTTTTCATTGTTTAGCACAACCCCAGTATAAATGATATCTATGTATTAGGGTAGAACTACACGTTACTAAACGTTTTCCAACAAACTGCGACAAAACTCATGCGACAAAAATAAGGTAAGTGAATGCATTGTTGGATGGTGTCGCAGCGTTGATCTGATGCGACATGACTGTCGGATGCAGACGCAGCATGCAGCATCTGCATCCGACAGTCGTGTCAAGTTGGATCAACGCTGCGACTTCATCAGACATTTCTATTTTTTACCTTATTTTTGTCGCATGGGATTTGACGCATGCGTTTTGTCGCAGCGTGTCGGATCACGCCGAAAACGTTCATGTAGTTCTACCCTTAGGTCTGGCCACACACAGGTCACCAGTATTCCTTATTCGTGGCCAACCTGGCCCACATTCAGTTTTGTCACATATTGTACAATTTGACTATGGTGAAATTGCACTGCTCTCAAAGATTTATCCATGGCCAATTGATTTTTACATAGAAGGGCAGCGATATGCTATTCTAGTTCAGTTGAAACACCATGCACACATAGAATGGGAAATAATGGTCTGACATTCTGTTTTGACAGATCAGTGCTGGTGCAATGACTTTATCAAGTTAAAATGTTCATACAAATTGCAGGGAAATTAACTTTGAACAGAATAATAATAATAATTTTGGCCTAATTGTGTATTTATCCAGCTGGCCAGCCATTAATCTCAATCTCTTCCCCCTGAATTCGCTCATGTATTGTTGTGGTCGAGACCACTTGTGGCACTTACAGAGGCCTTATTATTATCTGATCACTATTTCTCCTTGCTCTGGGAAGTAGAGAAGAACTGAATAGTTCCCTATAACTGCCAGGGGTGCTAAAACTTGTATTGAGGTTTAATAACAGCAAAATAATTAAAGGTAGGTTTTCTATACTACATTATTTCATCAGTTGTTGAATTTCGCTATAAAAATGTCTAAAATGCTAAGTGGAGAGTGGGGAAGCCTTTGGACATGTGCTCTCATCAATAAATAAAAGCAGCATTTGAATATAGAGTGGGCAGTCTGTGTAAATCAGTCGCTGCCTACCCCGATGTTCACATTTAGTAGAATGGAGTGTGCGGTAATTAACAGAGCATGACTTATCAGAGCAAAAGCTTCACTGACAGCTGCCTACCATAGCCTATCCTGGGGTAGAATAAACCCATTCAACTCGAAGTTCATTGGAGATGTTCATCAGGTCTGTCACTGTGTTAAAAAAGTCCTACTTAATTCCTGGAGACTGGTGATATCAGAAAAAGAAAGCACTTATCTAAAAATGTCTGATTTGTAAAACTATAAAATGATTCTATATACATACTGATGCACTTATTATATATCTCACTATGGTTCTGGTTCATGTGTGTACACAGCCGATACAATACCCTTGCGGCGTGCACTCAATGGATCAGTAGACAGCAATGTTTTTTAGATGAAATGTTTGTAATACTTACATTTGCCTATGAGTACGCAAGGGATCACACAAAACATGTTAGGATGATTGTCCGGTAAATTAAATTGTTTTTACTTCACCGCTGTCTATTGATCCATTGAGTGCACACTGCAAGGGTATCATATCAGTTGTGAAAGCCTCCCAAAGCTGCGGATTGGGGGCATTGCACCCGGGCCAGAGACCAGGAGTGGTGAGTGACTTGTATACCATTAATGCATATTCAATGTAGTAAATTAAAGGAGAAGGAAAGGCTTGGTGCACTTGGGGGTGCCAAATGTTAGGCACCCCCAAATAATTGTATTGACTTACCTGAAACCCCAGGTCGGTGCTCCCCCAGCCGGTACTTCACTGGCCCGGGGGTTATACCAGTGGGCACCATGGAACGATCCACTTCCATCTTCAAATTTCCCGGGGCAAACACATGCGCAGTTGAACGAAATAGCCGAATTTTTAGTTAAAGTTCGGCTTTTCCTTCTACTGCGCATGCGCAGCTGCGTGAAGACAGAGGAAGACGGAAGAAGATGGCTCACTGGTATAACCCCGTGCCGGTGAAGTTTTCTGCTGATAGGAGCACCAGCACGGGGTTTCAGGTAAGTCAGTACAATCACTTGGGGGTTCCTAAGATTTGGCACTTCCATATGCACCAAGCCTTTCTTTCTCCTTTAAGCGACAACAGGACCTGGGCATTTGCACCCGGACCCACTCAGCAAAAGGGTGAGCGCTGCAGGAATTAAGCTTGCATGTTATTAATGAATATATTTAGGTGGTAGGATTAGAGCGCATCAGTGTGTTGTGTGATTTCATTTGTGTACACCACAGAACTCAGCACAGAGAGAAATACACAGTAGATAACAAGAGGGCATATTTTCAGGACAGCCTTTACATTACATGGATCTGTCAGTGGATAAGGTTATCTAGCCGAGAAGTTTTAGTCATGGCTGTGCTGGCATTTGCTTTCTGACCAGGTGCTTCATTATTGTGTAAATATATTTACACTCAAACAGCTTAAGGAGCAGCCAAATCAAACAGCATGTGACAGTGTAAAGACTGTAGGAAGCTAAAGGGCTGTTGTTTCAAATGGACTAAATGTGTTGAACATCTATCTTAGGTGCTGCAGGACAGAGTGTAACACGTCATTTGTTGTGATTGGCAGGGCTAGTTTATCTATGTGACACCGGTCTACAAAGGTCCCTATGTGGTCCAATCTATACAAGTCCCCATGTGATCTGGCTTTTTATTCAATAGCCAGAACAAACTGATTTTTCTTACTACCAGTGATGTAACTACAATACAGCAGATCACATGGCAGACCACATGGCAGTCCATATACTTGGATCCAAGATGCCAGTTGTTTCCTACATGGCAGTACCTTGAAGGAAAATGGCAAATTGGGATTTATTCAGGAATTAGCTCACTATACCACCAGTTCAGCATTGATAAGTTTTCTATACTAGTACGAATAACAGATTGACTGGTCCTCAGGCCAATAGGCCAATAATCCTTAAAGCCATCCCTGCACGTGTTCAGTTCAATAGGAGCATCTGTTCATCAATAAGGCAGGAGTGTGTGTGGCCAAAAAAAATAAAATTGCATTTCCATAACCCCACATATGGCTTGCTTAATGGTGGCATATGTTTATCAACATGGCATGTGTCATAGAGTGCGACCAAGACTGGCAATACATGAAAAACTCATGAAAACCTTTGTGTGTTACTTGTTTCGGTTCTGAAATTTATATTTTTAAGTGAATACATACCATGTTGCTAACCCCTAGTGCAGGATAATATTCTAAGTTTCTACAACCAATCACATGGTAAAAAGCAGGCACTTCCTACAACATCCCATCCTGACGTACACAATATCAATAAATTTCAGCCTCAATGAAAGCCAAAGCAGAAATAACTGCAAAAGTATGACATGTTTTGGGTAACACACCCCTTTATCAGGTGTGTGCTTCCAGCAGGATGTTTCCACTAATATAAAATCCATTATTATATGGCAGGGTTGATTTAACCTGAAAGATAACACGGATAAAACTAGGAATGAAACCAAATCCAGGATTCAGTTCAGGATTTGGCCTTTTTCAGCATAATTCAGTCCATGGCCAAACTGAATCTTTAAATCGTGTAACTTGTCATCACACGAACATGGAAATTTCTATCTTTTTTTTCTTGAGCGTTACATGTGGTTCTACTAAACCCTTCCTTGCCATAATTTCCATATACAAATGCAAATTAGGGCACATGCAATTAGGCAGTTTCCAAAAAAATATCTATATTTCATGAACCTGCTAAAATTGCCCCCTGGTATTAAGGGTTAACAATTATTAATCATGTCTTCTGCTACTGCCAATCAACCTTGAACATCTATTTATATATAGACATAAATGCTAAGTACCTAGCACACTGTGTAATAATTTTTAGATAAATTTAGGTATATACCATACATAAAGGCTATTTAACCTGCGGTCTCCCATCTGTAGCTAAACTGCAAGTTCCAGAATCCTACTGAAAACCTAAACCTGCTGGGGCTCTGAATGTTACAGTTCCACCAAGACTGAAGATTAATATGTGTGAAATGCAAAGCGCAGATTTATAAAGTTGACTAAAGAGTTAGTATACACCCCTCATCACAACTTTAACTGTGTAAATGTGTAGCTGTGTAATGAAGTGTAGCATTTGATGTAAAGCTGTGTAAAAAAAACTGCTGTAAAGTCACATTGCTTTTTATTCAACAATACCATATCTGCCTAAACTTGTCCAATTAACTTTAATCTGAGGTGAAGTACAATTTTGTGCAGAAAATCCACATCCACACCTTTATAAATGCCCCACCTTGATAAATTACTATACTTGCTCCTCTGCCCCCCCGAGCATCAGCCCCGTATGGCATTAGCCTTATACAAAGGAAGCTGTACATCAGGACAGGGATGGAGAGGCAGATCAATTCTTATGAGGTGACAAAACACGGTATTTACCAAGCTACTGGCAGGGTTTTATCTAGAGTTGCAACAAGAAAAGCCATTTAAAACAGTCGTGTTTACAAACCCAGACTCATTTTTGAAATGCATCCACAAGAAAAGACTGTGAGGTGAATAGCAGGAAATATTCGATTCTCTGTTGGCTTTTGTTTCTAATGTTTACCTGCTGTCCAGGTGATACTTTCTGTTTGTGTGTTAACATTCCCCTTCTCGTTTATCAGCCGGATCCAGGCCTGGCATTTATGGAAAGAGGACAAACAAAAATGTGTGCCAACAGCTGGGCGAACGCAATGCTGGCAGCAAGATGCAATAGAGAATCCCTCATATGAGGTTTAGAGTACCTCTGGTAAATCAATGAATCTTATCTTTCAGGTCCCCCTCTAATACAGTACATATAAGGTAGACATACACAGTCTGATCATACACAATATCTAACTAAACAGCCCTGTGGCTGAATGGATGTATACTGTAAGATGGACTATACATGTTTGGCCGCTGGGATGAGTGGTAAAACGTGTTCAAGACTACTCATGAAGTCAGTGGCGTAACTACCGGGGGAGCAGGCAGGGGCGCTCCACCAATGAGGCGAGTTGAGACACCCGCCTCAGGCGGCAGCGCCCCCCTGGTTGCCAGGGGCGGCAAAAATGCCGCTCCTGGTAACTAAGAGCCGAATTTCCGGTTTTCAAACCGGAACTTCGGCTCTTCTAGAGAGAGAGCACTATTGCGCTCTCTGCACTAAGCGTCGCGGACCGCCCCTGCCCTCTCCGGCGCTGTAAAGGTTAGTGCCGTGGGGAGGGGTGGGGGCGGCGAAAGAAGGCCGCCTCAGGCGGCATAAAAGCAAGAATCGCCCCTGGCACCCCCTCAGGGCCCCCCGGCAACTCATGCGCCACGATTTCCGGGTGTACGGAGGGGGGCGGGGGGCCCATCAGCGCGTCCCGCGCCAGGGCCTGTCCCCCTCTAGTTACGTCACTACATGAAGTCCAATTGCTTTAGACTTACCTCTACTATATACATTTATATTATTTTTTGGAGTTTCAGATGGTGTTTATGTACCTTTCTACATAAGTCCAATTGAATAAGGTCATATCAAAAAGGGGTGTATATTTAATTGTTTAGTCTCAGATGCATATTCATCAAGAATCATAAACGAGCTGCAAAATTGGAGGCCCACTATTGGAATGAGGTCCTCCTAGGGATATTTCTGCCCCCCTGGCTTGTCAATTGCCCCACAGACCTCATCATGTATCACCATTGTTATATAAGCCGACCATCAATCATGTTATCATGGCAATCATAATCGGTTCAGGGTTGTTGGATGTTGGCTTGTGCATCTCAGCCTTCAATAATGCCACATATTTGCAATTGCGCTGACATATTAGACCTTCATATTCATAACACAATTCTGTATATTATGCTACTCATGGGCAGGTTGAACTCTTATAAATGCAGGATCCATCAAACACAGTAAAGGTGTAATGATTAAGACTTGGAACCTATCTAAGACATTAAGGTGTTACCAATGACTTGTGATTTCGGTATCCAAATATTATCTTATAAATTTGCAGCCAAAGGGGATCTTCAATGTTAGTTTAATCTTTGCAGTATCCTCCATGACAAAATGGGTATTCAGTTTAAGTTGAAAGTAAATGGAGGAAGTGAGCTAGTAACTACATTATATACTGAAGAACAACCTGTTTCATTTGTTGCATCAGATCATTTTATCTGCAGACAAATCTATTTATCTATTTATGCACTCCACAGTTAGAAGGGTAAGATGAATATGAAGACAACAACAAAGTACATGCTTAAAATCAACATTGTATACTGTTTAATAATACAAAGCAACATTTATCTAATGCTGCTACAGTATATGTGACCTTTCCGCTATATGTGACCTCATTAAAACCATAGGCTGACTGAGCTCCCATTGGGCTTATCACCTGCTGCAGTTAATCCAGTCACTGTTCCTTCCACTGCTCATGCAGTACTGAGGAGTATGTAGGCACAAACCATATGAAGAGTGGATTGGCAAACACTGTGATTTATACCATGTAACCCACTTAAAGGGCCTCAACTTACAATACATATAGGGAGGAGTTCTCTGCCATCAGAAATCTTGGGACCCCATATTACTAAATTGGCAGGGGCCTATCCCCAGGGTATGGGGACTCTTAGCCCACTATCTGCCAAGGCCCATACCTCTGCCTCCCAGACATAACTCTGACCTTCACAACTTAACAGTTGTGTTTTTGGGCCCACAAAAAGGGCCTAGTCTTTGATTAGACTCCAGCCTGCCTTTGCCTAATGGCAGTGCTGTACCACTTGACTGAGCATATAGCATATAGAAAAGAATAAAAACAAACCATTCTCCCAATAACAAACAAACAAAATTTATCACAGCTGTCCTTTGCTCCCTTGAGATAAAATAGAGGACTTCTGCATAAATATGACCTGTATTTTGACCCTATTTAAACAGGAATCATGTCTTCTCACGTTTAAGCTAAATTTATATTCTGACTCTACAAAAGCAAACACTGGGCCTTTGGGGGCACTTGATTGGAGTCTGCATAAAAATGTTACTCAACAACCAGATGTCCAAGTATGGCAGCCTCAACACTCAACTATATCACCCATTGTAAGCAGTTTCCGTTTAAATTGGCTCTTTATAGAAACCACTCATTTCATCCCGTTAGTGGTTTGACTAGCTTTAAACTGACTGCTCTGAAAATCTTGAAGTGATAAAGGGACATGGACACAATTAATGGTATCCTTTTTGCAGAGAAGCAGGTGGCAGCTGATGGGGGTTATTGGGAGTGTGGTATATAAGGGCAATTGGTACAATAAGTTGCAATATACAAGCACCCCTTATTTACCCTTGTAATATTGCTGCTCTCTGTGAAATTTCATAACCCCTTTTAAAGCTTCTATCAAAGTGGAGATCTGTTTAGTGTATCTTAGCAGAGAACATGACATGTAGCTACTGAGACAAGAGAGGGTATGATTGCTTACAGGATGCAGCCATGATTGGTCAGATTTGTTTTGCAAAGCTTTATGTTCATTCACTTGCATATTCTTTATGAATCACAATTATGTAACCAACCTTTAATACAGGGCACATATGAAAGATGATTTTTTACCAGCAGCCTTTACAATTAATGTTCTGTAAGCGGAGGCTCGGCCACCACAGTACCTTAAGATTTTAAAGCAACATATTTTAATTAATACATATATATGTTAGCGGAACACAACTCTGTTAACTACTTTTGTTGTTGGTAGCATTGCAAAGTGAAGCCTTTAATATTGGCACAATAACACCACATGCTGCATGACTAATTAGCAATTGCTTTAGATGCATTCTACCCTGCTGAGTAGACACCATATAAATGAATTGAAAAAGGGCTACAGCAAGAATGTATTTTTCTTGCTGATGTGAGATATAAGCAACAGATGCTACTGCATACCGGGCCTAAAAGAATATAACAGGCATTTGTCAGGGTGCAACGAGTACAGTATATATTAAAGCAGTACATGTTAGTTTCTCAGCTGCCTAGAGATGGTCTAATAGATGTATTTAATACAGAGCTGTTTGATGCGCAAACTGAATGCAGTCATATATTTAGATTGAGTGGGATGAAGATTGGTGATGAGTATACCCAAATTGCAGAGTTAAATTGTGCTTTACGACAGCTCTGTGGGCTGCTTTTCCCACAAAGCTTTGTCCGTATGAGTGCTGCATGCCATCTTAAAGCAAGACACTGCTTTTGGTAGAGTTACCTAAACCTAAATGGGAACTAAAGACCTAGATAAATGCACATGATTGTATGCTTCTGGCCCAACACATGTTCTATGAAAATCAAAAGCTACACCTCTTCCCATATTCTAGATTCTAAGCAAGAGCAAGGAGACCCAGTGAATAGTTACCACAAATATGATATATGAGCCTCTAAATGTCTAACATTATAATATCATATCATCATTAAAGGCTGTGTACAAAATTAAACAAGAATTCAAAAAGGTGTAACTATATGATGGTTTCCCTTTAAATGCGCCCGGCGCCCGTCTGGCAAATCTTTCTTTTTTTTACTGTGAAAAAGCCATACAAGCCATTTATTGTTTTTCAGATCTGTGAGCTCTCAGTATAGGTAAGGGATTCGTTATCTGGAAATCTTTTATCCAGAGGTTAAAATTATGGGAAGGTCATCTCCCATAGACTCCATTAAAATCAAATAGCTCAAATTTGTAATGATTTCCTCTTTCTATGTAATAATAAAACAGTACCTTGTACTTGATCCTAACTAAGATACAATTCAACCTTATTGGAGGCGAGACAGTCCTATTGGGTTTATTTAATATTTACACTATTTTTAAGTAGACATAAGGTATGGAGATCCTAATTATGGAAAGATCTCTGATCAGGAAAACCCTAGGTTCCGAGCATTCTGGATAACAGGTCCCATACCTGTATAATGATTGTTTAAGGGGGAACTAACCACTTGTAACCCTACACAGTCCCTCTAGCCTTCCCCAGCTGTATTAACCCTACTACATAAGACTTAACTGTTCCCTGTGTATTTAGGATCTTCTGTGCCACTCTTGGTCCAAGGCTCCAATGCCATTTATCACTGAGCCAGGGCATATGCACTGGAAACCGATCTATCCATTCTCCTGGGGAGACAGGAATTGGGTAGCGGGATATCAGTTAAAAACCTATGAGGGATTTTCAGTCTCCTTTAGCGGCTCCCTTACCTCTTCTGGTCCAAGTAGCCAATGCCAGTGATCAATGAGCAGGGCATATGCACTGGAAGTGAAGCTATCCATGGTCCTGGGGTGAGGGACAGGGGGGTAGCAGTGAAAAACCTATGAGGGAGTTTAGGTCTCCTTTAGTAGCTTCCATGCCAGTGATCACTGAGCAGTGGCATATTCACTGGAAACCAACCCATCCATGGTTCTGGGGAGATGGGGCTATCAGTCAAAACTGTATTAGGGGGTTTAGGTCTCCTTTAAGCGATTTAGATAACAGAAGACAGGGGTGAAAGCTTAAAGTGCTATATATTGGGTAAATGTAAGAACTGGAGTTATAAAATTCCAACCACTGCATTAAGTAGAAAAAAAAGAGTATTTTCATATCACTCCAGTGATCACTGAATTGTCACTATGTCATACTATCACTATGATAGTATAAACTGCTCACTGGGTACCATTAGGAGGGATTTCATAATAGGGCCATGTTAGGGCTTTGATTTTAACTATATAGGAAACAAACTGGGGCTTAGTATCAGTGTGTTGATCAAAATCTCTGGTGCTGCCGTTATGAAAAAATTGGTCAATGCCAAACATCCTCTGCCTAGATATTTTATTACCCATCTTTCTAATCCATCATTTGTTAACTTCATGATTTTTGTATTTTTTACTGTGCTTTCTAGTTTGAGAAGGTCGTAATCAGCGTTCTAGTCTCCATCTTTACATATCTGCTTTCATAGTGATACATTCAGTTCACCTCCCAATAGCTGGGAGACCGGGGCATCATTTTTAGAATGTGTTCTGAGCCCCTAAGCGCTGGTAATCCTTTGGAGAACTGCACTAAGAGGATTTGGTTTAGGCATGCCATTGCTGGGAAGAATGGATTTCCAAAACACATAATAACCTTTCAAAATTACTTCCCCATATAAATCTTATTTAAAAATAATAATAAAAAGGAGCTGCTGGCAAATAATCACAAATTGTAGAATTGATAGATTTAACAAAAATGCAAAAAAGTTATAATGCTAAATCTACAATGAAGAAGGAAGCTGATACCACACAGACTGTGGAAGTAAAAGGGTTTCTGTGCCAAGGGTGCACTGCACTAAAAATCATTCTCTCAGAAGCTGCTACACGTGCAGATATTGCAAGGCATTACTGAGTTCTCTGCCAACAAATGATCATGTGCAAAAGATACTGGAGCCTGAAAGACAACCATCTGTTCATATTTATGTACCACCTACTTGTCACCACCATCACATCTATTTCCTCAGTAGACTGCAAGCTCTATAGTCCAATCACTGAAAAAACCTGAAAAATTAGTATAATAAAGATGTGAGTTTTCTTTGAAATAATGTAAAACTTGCTCTCCAAGTGTAAGTTATATATAAATATGTTGCATCCCTGTTACTAAATATATTTATGAGTGCTATGTGCAAAGTGCAAATTTGTATCCAAGTTGGTGTGGGACCCTTTGAGGTTGAGGTAATTCCAGGGTTCCACAGCATCAATAGGCGCACTTCAGTGGCACCAACCTTTTATGAATGCCATCAATTTGCACAAAAACTATGGCAATTTTAGTGCAGTCAAATTGTGCTTGTGGCTGCAAATCCGCACAAATGTGGCTCCTTTAAATTCACGGATTCAGACTCATACCAATTCTTTGTCGATAAACCTGCAGCATGTTCCAACCAGTGAGATGCAATACAAGGTGGTATGGCAACTCACACAGAGTGGATTCTGGCCAACACCTATTTTATCCACATAAGCATGCAGCACTGTACAATCCATATTTATCTAAGCTAATGAAGAACAGTAATATATGGTGTGGAACCACACACAGTAAAATATTAGGTAGTATAGCCAGTGACATAACTACCAAAGGCATGGCCAGGGCCAGAGGGCCCGGCGCTCTGTGTCAGCATCTCACTCCTGCCCTGCTGTCAGCTGCCTGCGCTCACGAAAATTAGGAGGCAGACGGGGCTGTAAAAAGGTATTTCCATACAGCAGCCACAGGGTCTGCTGTATGGTAGTTATGCCAGTGAGTGTAGCACCAGATATAAACATTCATTAATTAGTACAATGGAACCATACACTGAGGACAATATTAGGCTGGATTGCACCAGATATAAGAATGTTGTAAGAATGTAGCATGGTACTATACACAGAGTACACAATTAGACATACCTCACAACTGTCCCATTTTTCACGGGACAGTCCAGTTTTTGACAGCTCAACCCACAGTTACTGAAATGTCCTGACTTTTTCTTTGATTTCTAACTTAATTGGCTTACGGCAGAGAGCCCATAATAGATACTTAGATACGTTTGTAACAATTTAAGATAAGCAGGTCTCTTGGGAGAACTCCACAGCATAAAGGGCAATTCACCTTTGTTAGCAAAACTGTTATAACACATAAAAACCACAGAAATGTGTTCAAACGTTCATAACCTGCCAAATTTTGTAAAATTAACTTGGTAATTGGGGGTGTGGCCACAAAATTGGCATGGTCAAAAAAATTCACAAATCTTTTTGTCCCTCTTTCTATTTCCAAAATGTTGGGAGGTATTCAATTAGGCAGTATGCAACATTAAGTAGCATGGCACAATACACAGTTGGGTCTTGGGCACCAGGGAAGATTTGCATTAGTCAGCAGAACAAGGAAATATAATCATTATCATTTTCTTCTTATTTGCACACGGAATACCTCCTTGATCCTTTTAATCTTCTGCTCTCAACACAGCCAAACCCCAACACTGAGAATACACAGCTGCTCATCCACAAGTTCATTTAAATATCATTTGCAGAGGTCAATGATTTCAGACGTTGCTGGGTTATACTTATTGTAATGTAAAATCATGACATGTGGTTTATATTGTAAACTTGTAATCAGGGCTGTGGAGTCAGTACATACAGGTAAATCCTTCGACTCTGACACCTCAGTTTATGTAACACAACATACAAGGCACTTTATCACTGTCAAAACTGACAAATAAAAACCATATATTTTGATAATTCTAAACCAAAATCAAAGTTAAACTACATAAACCAAAAACAATTGTAAAACCTAAAACAACTTCTATATTAATTGAACCTGACATACAGTATACTGTATCTGTAGAATAGCTGTTAAATACAATCCAAAATTAAGTATTGTTCTTAGAAACAGAAGTGCTTCTGCCATATCCTCCTTCACAGTCATAGGGGCAAATTCACTAAGATTCGTTGTTGCGCCAGGCGTAACTTCGCCGCACTTCGCCAGACGTAGTTTCGCCAGCGCTTCGCAAATTCACTAAAATCCGAAGTTGCGCTCAGGGGTAGCGTAAGGTTGCGAAGTTGCGCTAGCGTTGATTCGCTAAGTAAAGCGAAGTTACGCTAGCGAAGGCTAATTTGCATACGGTGCCAAATTCAAATTTCAATGGAGGAATACGTATCAGCACTACAAATGGCTAGAAAAGCTTCAAAACATCAAATAAAAATTTTATTTTGCCCTACACATGTGCCCACTGTCTAGGTAAGTTGCCATGAGTCAGGAGATGTAGGGAGGAAGGAGGGGAGCCCCAAAAAAAATTTCGATCTTTTTCAGCCTATCACCAATAATGTAGAAAACACGCCAGCGTTTTTTGGGACTTTGCGTAGTTACGTCGCTAGCGAAACTTCGCCAGGCGTAAGGGTGCGAAGTAACACCAGCAAAACTATGCCAGCATTCGTTAGTGAATTTGCGCAGTAATGAAAATGCCAAACGCTAGCGAAGTAACGCTAGCGTTCGGCGCTTCGGCGCTTAGTGAATTTGCCCCATAAACTCTTAAATCAGATTTGATTATTTTCAGTGCTTGCATTTAAAGGTATTAGGAGTCAGAACTTTTTTGGCGACTCCTACTCCAGATACCCAAAATAGCTCCTGACTCTGACTCCACAGCTCTGCTTGTAATTTAATCTCACTAATCTGAGCATATAATTCAAAGAAAGGAAAACTTTTATGATTTAGACAGAGCCTAAAAGCCGAAGGACTGTCTAAAATAATTTAGTTCAGCTTTTCCGCTTCTTAGGCCAACCCTATTCCTAATGGGTCACTAATATAATACAGGTATGGGACCTGTTATCCAGAATGCTCGGGACCTGGGGTTTTCCGGATAACGGATCTTTCCGTAATTTGGGTCTTCATGCCTTAAGTCTACTAGAAATTAATTCAAACATTAAATAAACCCAATAGGCTGGTTTTGTTTCCAATAAGGATTAATTATATCTTAGTTGGGATCAAGTACAAGCTACTGTTTTATTATTAGAGAGAAAAAGGAAATCATTTTTAAAAATTTGGATTATTTGGATAAAATGGAGTCCATGGGAGACAGCCATTCCTTAATTCAGAGCTTTCTGGATATCGGGTTTCCAGATAAAGGATCCTATACCTGTACTACAATGGGTAGAAGAACGACAGCCACCTGACTATTCCACCAGGGAGGAAACCACAAATAATTCACTCTGAAATGCCATTTGGCTTGAATAAGTTAACAATGCAGCAAAAAAAGGGAAACATAACTTATTTTGCTCAAAGAAGATCTACTCAGCTATTCTGCTTTTAGCCTTTAGCAGTGTCTGCACATTACTGAACCATATAATATACTGTACAAAAGTGCCACTAACCAAATCCGGAGATCTTTAGGAAATGCCTCTGGTTCTCTGCCAACCTCCCCCCCCCCCACCACAGTAGAGAGGCCTGGGTTGGATAAAGCAGCAGGGAAAGTAAAATGCAGCTGGACCGGATCTAGGAAATCAATAGGACTTCATTTCCTCCTTTCACTGACACAAGGACTCCCGGGGACACTGACATCTAAGCAGCTGCCCATTTGCAATATCAGACACTCTCACAAAAGCATTACTGGGCTTATCTGTAAGAGGAACTAACTATTCTGTTTTGCCTTGCTGCAAACCTATTACAGGTATGGGACCTTTTATCCAGAATGGCGGGTGATTTCCAGATAGGGGATCATTCTGTAATTTAGCTAATCATACCTTCATACCTTAAAGCTGGCCATAGACGCAAAGATCTTACCGTACGAATCGAGGATTCGTACGATTTTCGGAATGTGTGTGGAGAGTCCCGACATTTTTTGTCCGGCGGTGATCGGTCGTTTGGTCGATCGGACAGGTTAGAATAGAAAGCTGCGGATAATATCTCTGCGTGTATTGCCGATCGTACGATTTTCAGTGGGAGACTGTCACTAGCTTTGTCTATCGTACGATTGCTGTCAGGGGCAGAACATCGGCTGATCTGTTCATTAACTACTTTATTTGGTCGGAATGTTAAGACTTTGATCTGAATGGTTAGTGGCAGGTCGGGGGAGATGGGAAAGTCAGATTGTTCATTGATGACTGGCCAAAATATAAGACCAGTCCTACTGGTAACCTATTGTTTATGTTTTACATGGGGTGAGTCACATACTACTTTCATTTAATTCATCTCAAATATCCATGCATTGATCTATGTAGTACACTATGTCCATCCATGCTTGTAGCCTCACTGCATTAATATTCAGCAACTCAACCCATGTGTGGCCATCCTTAGACAACTCTTTTTAGTGTGTGTCTCCTGAGATAATTGAGGACTCTTTTTACTTAGAAACTGCTAAGTTCATGGTGCTTAAAATAGGCAGAAAGAGTCATGTTATCTGCAACATGCTGTCTACTCGCACACCCCTTGCAAACATAGTGTAGGTGCAAGCCCTGTATTTATTGCCTGATCAAAGTTTTTCATGGCTCCCTTGCATCACATTTACCACTCCTTTAGATGAGTACATTTAGTCACTCAGTTGGCAGTTGTGCTTCTGTTGCTGCTAGTGGACTGCATGTCTTATATCATTATAAATCCTAGGAGTGGTGCTGAGAGCTATACTAGCAAAAATCCAGAGGATTGAGGAGAAACTTTGCTATATGTGTATATACATTGATTAGGTGGGTGGTTGTTTTAAATGGGATATTAGTCAATATAAAACATCTATGATTTTACAACAATGATAATCGATACAATCACTCATTATTGGAATCTCACAGCATACCTGAGCTATTGGAAATATATCTGCAAACTATATGTAATTTTAACCAACCAAGATATCAAACCCTAGCACAGAGCAAGGTTTATGTGGATATAACCATTACTTGTTTGCACAGCACTCCCAGTGTTCTATTTGCTAGCAAGGTTGTAAGAGAAGAAATGCCTTACTCAGCATTAGGCCAGTGGTTTTCTGACTTTCTGGATCAAGCCCTATTTTGTGTACTAAATATATATATATATATATATATATATAGGTGCAAATCACTTCTAGTCTTTTTCTTTATGCATTTTGTGGCCATACTCTTATTGCACCCACTTAATGGTATCAAAGTTCAGTGGTAAGCACAACTTTCCCTTAGTTTAAACAGAAATAGTGGCCATCTCCATGTTGAAGCTCATCTGCAGCTTCAGGCAGGTGATCCTGAGGCATCCAACAAAAAGGGCAACTATTTGAGAGTTGGAAAGCAAGTTGCAGGTAAAATGTAATCCCTGTGTAAAATATAGAATGAAGCAGTAGAATTCCTGATAAATTAGATAAAAGTGAGTGAGGACTGACAATTGGTTTGCTTCATTTTTCCGAAGTCGCCTCACGGGGAAACTTCAGGCAACTTCAGAAAACGAAGCATTCTGAGTGCCGGCGATTTAGATTATAGCCAGCTAGAGGCAGTTCGGGGAGATTTGTCTCCCCAAAGAAGAGGAGATTTATCGCCGGGCGACTAAATCTTCCCGAATCTCATCAATGTCAAAGGTGGCACCTCATAACAAGGTCATAATTGCTGTATTAGCCACTTTAGAGGTGCCACCTTTGACATTGGCAAAAAATAAACAAAAGAGCAAGGTGATGACATCGGAGGCAGAGCAGGTACATATGGGAGTGGGGACTTGACATTTGGGGGCATGTGTGTGCAGGGCTGCTCCTGCCATGAGGCAAGGCTGAAACAATGCTGAAACCCAGACAGGCAGTTGTGACCCAAAAAATAAGACACCCGATATTGCCCTGTATGCCACTGCTTTTTATTTATTTATTTTTTTATTCGATTCTTTCAAATCTGTTAGAAATTTTGTTTCCCTTTAATTAACACTCAACCTATTAGCTATTAAAATATTTTTTCCTGTCTTTATACTCACCCATCAAGGTTTTTTAATTCAGCCCATGGCCAGAAGGGTGAAATCTAATTTATCTCATGAAATATTGAGGAAGTACCCATAAAGACCATGTCAATTATGAGTCGGAATCTGGCACTTCCCATAATGGCAATTGTACTTCATGTCTGTTAGTTTGTTAAAAGGGAACTCCACCAAAAATAACTTAAGCTTTTTGAAAAGTAAACATAATTTTAAGCAACTTTGCAATATACATCAATTAAAAAATATGCAGATTTTTCATGATTTGTAATGGTTTGGAACAATTCCCTAGGCCTAGATCCCTGCTCTACTGCTGATCTGTCTGACTACTTTGATGAGCTGGCTGACTACTGTTACTTTGTATCAACAGCCTGCATCCTCCAAACCCCACAATTCCCTGCACACGTGATTTTAACAAGGAACGGAACATCACAGTGCAATGCATTGTGGGTTATGTAGTTCCTGCATGCTGTCTGTAAGCTGTAGAGTAGTTGTTACAATTTGTAACATCAGCGTTTAGTCCCTCCATCCCTATCAGGATTTCAAATGATATAGAAAGAGAAGAACTGTTAACCAGCTGGATTGCAGCATAGAAAATGGCATGTATTCATACTTTTTGAAGAAACTGGTAACTGTTATGGGTATATTAGGGGTTTCTGTGTTATGTGGGCCTCTTTATCAAATTTTGGTTTGGAACCCGAAATTCCCCTTTAATGTATTAAAAGTAACAAAGTTTGCACCAGGTCTAACATTTCATACCAGTTAATCAAAATGAATCATTTACTGGTCATCTGTTTGAAAGCAAACACCAAATTGGTTGCTATGGATTACAAGATATGCTGCAAACTTTTTGGCTATCATTACATATTAATGGAACTCCAATGGCATCTTTCAAATGAAAGGGGCCTGCAATATAAAACATTTAATAACTAGA
The DNA here is from genome assembly GCF_017654675.1 of Xenopus laevis. Taxonomy (NCBI): domain Eukaryota; kingdom Metazoa; phylum Chordata; class Amphibia; order Anura; family Pipidae; genus Xenopus; species Xenopus laevis. The sequence continues at coordinate 87,857,879 of NC_054387.1, forward strand.
AACACATGTTTTCTCAGAACAGGGGAAATTAGCATTCACTATTCTACACTGTATATAAGAAAGACATGTTACTGTCTGTTCTCCATATACTTTTCCATGGAATCAAACAAAATACATTCTCTTCTCCTTACAACTTTATGTTATTATCAGTTTACCTAAAGTAATTTAGTTAACAAATGCAAGCATAATTCAGGATGCAGATATGATGAGACTAAACAGTAATTTGGGCAAGGTTTGGCTTCTTTGCTGGGAGTCTTTCCCCAGCAGTGCCAAGAAGGTAGGCAGAGTACATTATGCTGGGTAGACTATAGTGCAGGAAACGCATAAAGGATTCTGGTTGCCTGAGGCAAGGCAAGTTCATTTCATGCAATGCTACTCCAGCAGAGAATCAGGGAATATGAGGCTAGCATCATATTAATAGAGTAATGTACAGCCATCTAATTTTCATTTCACTGGAGACAAAGAAAAGGCTCTGCTTTTACCTCTACCTAGCCTAAAGCCAATAGGTTTCATCATCTGAAGAGCGACTGGGCATCGGCAGACACAAAAGTGAGAGGAGTAAACCAGATGTCTTGAATGCCACAGTTACCTCCAGGAAATCAGAACACCTTATGTGCCCTTGACCTAATTGTGAATTTGCATAATTCAATCTGGAACCTTGCAAAGCACTGTAGTATCTCATGCTCATATAGTTCTTACCTCTGATATACTTTATTTCCTTATGCTTTGGAATTCCACTTAAAGAAGTTGTAAAACCCAATGGACATAATTCAACTTCCCAATACACATACATTATAAATTTCATTATACATTTCCAGTGGTTTTTATTACTAAATGTCGAGAATTGTATCTATAGGGGCAACTTTTTATTCCTCATCGTACAAGGGCTAGGGTGCTAACAGGTGAAAGAACACACCCTTTAGTGCCTATTTAAAGAGCACTTGCACTTGCTCTGCTACTCGTGCCTAACTGCAAATCCAACATGAGGAGCAGAGCACATCTGAATAGCTCACAAGCTAGGAGGATAGGTAGGGGAGAGCGGGACACCTATATGCCTCTATCCAAGGGGCTGGCCCCTGCAAAACAGTGCAGCCTGCAGCAATTTGCCAAAAGGTAAAACGCAGTGTGCAAAGTGCAACAAAAAAAGGCCAACTGCCACTGCATTTCTTTGCACATTGCATTCTGCTTAGAAAATTACCCTTTATATGTTTTATATTGTTCCAATAGTCAGAACCAAAAGAGTAGAACCAGATGATTATCAAACCTGTGACGTTGTATGCAAAACCTTATGGGAAATGGCATACTGGCTGGAGTGAACTGTCTTCTACTATATTGTTCCATGTCAGAACCAGCAGTGAGTATAGAGAGCAGTGGTCCATAAGTACAGGACAGGTACTGAAACCATATATCCTGTAGGTATACACTACCCAAACATGAATGCATGATGGTCTGCCTTGCTATAAATAGCAAAAAATATGTTACCCTTTTTTCTGCAAGATGCCTAAAGTAAATTCCAAGGACCTAAACAAGTGTGTATAGTAATGCAAACAACTACTGAAAACCACCCTTGCTGATCTAGCAAGGACACACACACACTGGGTTAATTTCCCTTTGTTATCTAGACCTAATACACATGGATATAATTATGCTGGCAGATGGAAGCTTGATGTTGGCAACTATAGCACATATTGCAAAATACAGAGCATGATACTCTTTGTCTGTACTTAAGTCAGTAGTGTAGTGCATTTGTGCTTTGTCCAACTTCTGCCTGCATTTCATACTCACTCAAGCCAGGATCTATAGCACACATAACTGTCAGCGGCAAAATTTCCTTTAGAGAATAAATGATGTAACGCTCCAGCATAACAACAAATGTGCCAATATACTGTTATTGGGACAGAACCATTTAAAAGTCATGTCTCATAATGTGTTGGCAATATTTACACCCAAATAGTTAGTACAAAGCTTTTTTAAGTTTTTACTAGTTATAGCCAGAAAGAAGTCCAAACTTAAATACATCTCTGAATATTAGAATCTCAGAGCGCTTCTGAGCCCGTTCTTTGACTATAGTTCTTTACTCAAATCACACTTAATTGTGTATCCATTTGTGGCACTCCTGTAACTATAATTATTATTAGCCTACAAATAATTCACTGCACTGGGAAACATCTCTAGTCAGAAGCCTCACGCTGCAATAGGGGAAACTTGCCCATCTGACGTAGTAGGGTCCCAGAAATGGTGTCATCCTTCTAACACCTGACACATGGAAGAATGTAGGGGAGATGATTCTAAACTGATATAACTGATATATTAATACCTAAAATAGCTAAGAAGAGCGCTATGGGCAATTCCAAACATTTTTTTGTTTTTAATTCTGTTATGCTATTGGCATTTATTGCCAACCTATAACATCAACAACAACAAAACCCACAACTCTAGTTGGGAGCAGTTTGGAGTAGAGCATTTATCATTTGCTACCTACTTATAGACCGATATAGACAGGGGTTAACCAAGGCAAACTCATGGTAGTTGCCTACTGCACAGCAAAGTACTCTATATATGGTTATACTTTGGCTAATCAGCCTACTATCTGATTTATGGGGCCAAATGTATGCTCTCCGTGACCAATAGATGACCAGAGCTCATTCAGATATTATCAAACAGGCTGGAAAATCCTCTTGGTTGATGACCACATAAGTTCATGGATTTATTAAAGGAAAAATATACCCCCAAAATGAATACTTAAAGGGATACTGTCATGGGAAAAAAAAATTATACAAAATGAATCAGTTAATAGTGCTGCTCCAGCAGAATTCTGCACTGAAATCCATTTCTCAAAAGAGCAAAAAGATTTTTTTATATTCAATTTTGAAATCTAACATGGGGCTAGACATTATATCAATTTCCCAGCTGCCCCAAGTCATGTGACTTGTGCTCTGATAAACTTCAATCACTCTTTACTGCTGTACTGCAAGTTGGAGTGATATCACCCCCCTCCCTTTTCCCCCCCAGCAGCCAAACAAAAGAACAATGGGATGGTAACCAGATAGCAGCTCCCTAACACAAGATAACAGCTGCCTGGTAGATCTAAGAACAACACTCAACAGTAAAAACCCATGTCCCACTGAGACACATTCAGTTACATTGAGAAGGAAAAACAGCAGCCTGCCAGAAAGCATTTCTCTCCTAAAGTGCAGGCACAAGTCACATGACTGAGGCAGCTGGGAAATTGACAAAATGTCTAGCCCCATGTCAGATTTCAAAATTGAATATAAAAAAATCTGTTTGCTCTTTTGAGAAATGGATATCAGTGCAGAATTCTGCTGGAGTAGCACTATTAACTGATGTGTTTTGAAAAAAACATGTTTTCTGATGACAGGATCCCTTTAAGCAACAGATAGTTAGCAAACTGGTATATATAAATATTGGCCTTCTACATATTACTATGAAAATGGTTTATTTACATGAAGCAGGGTTTTACATATGCGCTGTTTTATACAATATATTTTTATACTACATTGTTCTGGGGGTATAGTTTTCCTTTAAGCCTTTACTGTATTAAATAGAAAATACATTTATTTACTAAACTCTGGATATCAAGGATCATGCTGCAGCATAACAAAGCTTAACTGGCCTAAATTCACATTAGCAGCACAATCTATGTGGACACTACATTTTCAACGCACTGTACTATGTGTAGGCGGTAAGGAATTCTTGACCTATCTAATGCTTCAGTATGTACTTTGAAACAAACAGCAGTGCCAATATATGCCTTTACACGTTACATTACACTAGAGAAACAATGTATCAAAACTCACTTCCAGCCAAGACTCCAGTTACCATAATGCCCTGCACATTACTTATTCTCTTCTTTGAAAATATTAAAATCATTCATTATGCAAAAAATTAAAAACAGCCATATGTTTTTCGGTGGATGTCCCCTTTAATGTCTTGAATATGTGCTGTATAGGACAGCCTATCTGCACATTTCCAGCAAAAAGGGGTGGTGCATACAGAAATAAGAAGTGGTTAGGCAGATCTGGGTGGGTTTAGGCTAGTTCAGAAGGAGCCTGTGTGGATAAGGAATTGGGTTTAATAGGTTGCAAACAACACAGTTGAATTGTACTAATATAATCATAGCTAGTATAATGCACAATATACATGTAAGAATATCATCACCCATGAATACTGGCATTGAGCCCTACCATCCAAATATCATAGTCCATATTTAATTGCATTGTGTATACAAAAAAATATCTAAATTTCTTTTTAATCTGCATTTAGTTTTCAACTCTGGGCTCATTTCTGGGAAACTGTCTACTAGCTTCACATCAGCACTCATCCCAGTCATGCATCACAGCATGCCTGACCTGCTCCTTGCAATGAGTAAAAACTGCACTTACACTTCTTTTATGCAAAAAGAAAGTTCCTTACAGCTGTTAAACTCCTATTGGTAAATTAAACATAACAAAGTACAAACTCCATTAGTATTCCAGGAACTTCTTTGTGACTAAGCCATGAAAAAAATACAAAACAGTGTGTATCATTGCTATTTGCATTACCCAGGACACTGTCAGGAGGTATAAGTCTCGCAGCTGTTCTGAACCCCACTGGAGCCCATGCAGCTACATATAGGACTAAATGGTTTCACCATACAAAGTGACACTTTTTTGTATTCCTTGTGCAATATTGCCCTTGCCTATAAGCTTTCATAATAAAATCACCATAAAAAAACACAAAACAAAGAAAATTACAAGAAATTAGCGCTATGCAAAAATGTTACCTAAAATACAGCAGCAGGAAAGTGCAAGCTTTGAGGATATCGGAAAGCAGAAGGCATTCGTGATAGAAGAGGGATTTATTGTGTCCTAATGGAATCTGCCCTCTCCCTGCTGTCTGTGCTGCTCAGCTGTGCCATAGTATAGTCTTACAAAGGAAAATTGCACTTCACTTAATTGGGGGTTTGACAGGACAGGGGAGCTCACAATACAGCAGCTGAGACTCTGTATGGCAAGATCCATCGAGCAGTGGGAGCTATCAGCTTTCTAGTCCCACAGCATCATTTCCATGCCCAAGAGATCTCACAGGACAGATGGACCATCAGCCCATCCATCTGTCCTTCATAGCACGGTCACACTTACTCTCCACCCCTCCACACTTCATCCATGCTCCCTTCGAATGGAATATAACAAAGAGGATACACTGACAGCTGATACTCACAGTGCTGCAGGAGACCGCTTTCCATGTCGTCCCTTTAAAGATGCTGAAGAGGAGAGAGGATTAGCAATGCACAAAGTAATCTAGATCTAGTGAGATGTACGGGGGCCTGGAGAATGAAATGCAAAGGGAAAGGGAGATGCCACCCACACAATTCTGCAGCCCACTGCAAACAGAAGCCCAGGGCTCTCCTGACGTCACAGGAGATTCATGAATGGAGAGGGATGGAGCTGCTTTAGGATTCAGCACAGGTCTCACAGTGACGTCTGCAGTGAGCTGAGCAGAAGGGGGGCGAGCAGCAGCCAATAAGGAGCAGAGCCCACACAGCCAGCCCCCTTGTCACGGTCAAGCACCATCCTCCAATAATACCAGGCTTAGCCATGCACCTTAAACATGATGTTCTATATATATATATATATATATATATATATATATATATATATATATATATATATATATACACCACAAACTGTACATCCCTGATTGGAGTGGAGACTACTTTTGACCCTGCACCCAGATTCAACTAAAAAAACTCCGGATTAGATGTGCCTGCTTGTAATTGAATGTACCAGAGGGACTATTTTTATATATATATATATATATATATATATATATATATATATATATATATATATATATATATATATATATATATTCTATTACATTCTGACTGACAAGAATTGGCATAATTACAGTACCTCCGAATCTAGTATATGGCACACATGGACTTATGTGTTTGTCTATTATGCTCTGCTTGTGTAGTCATACACAATCACACAAGGACATCATGATAGACAAACCCATAATGATGATGACACCAAATCTTTTGGCATTCAAATATGCTCTCAGGGAAGTACAGTTTATGGATGGGAATTGTAGTTTAACACAGCTGGAGCTTCATAGGAAGGATATTTCTAATTTACACATGCTTGGCATCCAGACTTACTGGATTGTCAACAACCCCAGTACACACTCAGAAGCAATTGATAGACTAGATACGATGCCATGACTGATTGGTGGGGTAGGGGATCAGCTGTGAGTTTAGTTCAGTTTTAGGATGAAAGGTTGGTTCTACCTACAAGCATATGACTCCCCACACCCCTTATGTGGCAACAATGTAGGTGCAATATCATAAAACTGCTTCCTTCTTAGAATTTGTTACCTATTCTATGTGTACGTGTACCCAGGGTTATTGGTAAAAGTAAATGGTTCTTCCCTTGTATAACCATAGAAAACTAGGATTTCACTGAAGGAAGTAGCTTTTAAATTAATTTCCATGGAACTGTACGGAACTTTAGAACATGTGCAAGCCAAGTCGAGTTGTTATACAGTAGCTTGGGGCACAACTTGACAGTAGAGGCAGAGAAAACTGCATTAGGCATAGGGGCAGATTCACTAAGTGCCGAAGTCTGGCGCAAGAGGTAACGTTCAGTAGAATACGAATCTTAGTGAATTTGCGTCCCTTCGCCAGAGCACAACTTCGCCAGGCTTGAGGGAGCGAATTACCGCTAGAGTCTATCTACTTTGCTAGCGAAGTTACGCCTGCGCCCGTTAGTAAATTGCCAAAGTAATGAAATGATGTCACGCTGGCGAATTTTCACTAACGTTAGTCACTTCGCCCTTTAGTGAATCTGCCCCTTAGAGTGTTTTCTCTTGCAATGAGAGTTAGTAGGGTAGCCGACAGAACAGAAGGCAGTATCATAATCCTCTGCAAGGTTGGTTTTACTGAGCATTGGATATGGGGGGAAAGGGGAGGGAGGGAACATTGCTATTACATAAAGTTCTTGATTGCTCCTCATCATGTATACATGCAGACTGTCACACAAATTGATCTGGGGGGGTCTGTAGGGCAGGGAGGCACTCTTGCATTTGATGCTTAAGCAAATCCTTATCAGCACTACTAAAAAGTTGGCTTTACACAGTCCCAGTTAAGGCACTGACTCAGCTCCTTCAGGCCCAGTCTGTATCTTACTGGATTTCCAAAATGACCACCAGGTTGGCCAGTGTCTGTCTGGCAGGTATAAATCCCATTAGTTGAAGACCACATTGGTCCTTTCATGTGGCCCTATCCCAACATGTGTGCATATTAACTTTTAAGTCTAGAGGCCAAGCAATGACATCAGGACAATATCAAATAGGAAATAGAAAAGTAGTGGCAATATATTCTTCAAGATCAAGCCCTATTTAACCCCTGCATGCTGATCAGTTAAATGGGATGTAAACCAAAAGAAAAACATTTTGCATGAACGAAAATATAATTCTACACAAACTTCAAATATACATTAATTATAAACGTTTAGTGGTTTTAAAGTTAGTTGTAAATGAAACTGAACAGAAAGCAGTATTTCTCTGTCCCTTTCTGCACTGCTGGATCTGACTCTGACCAATTTATCAGAAGTCAGCTCTCCTCCATTTTCCACAATGACTTGCATGCTTCTTCCCAGTTCTGTTAATCAGCTGGCTTCTGCTACTTGTTTCAATAGTCACAACCACCATTAGTACAGGTAATAGCAAGGAACACTTGAACTCAAAAAGCTTAAAAAGCCCTGTTCACTGAAGGAACCCTTTTTCACCCTATACATGATCTGCTTCACTAGAAAATCTCAACCAGCAGCTACACCACTGCCGTCTATATTATAAATGTATTTTATGATGTTCAGTGGTGTGTTTTGTGTAGCCTGGTGGAGGTACATAGCCACAGACTCTCTGTGTACGTGTCACCCTCAGAAAATTTACCCTCAGACAATAAAAATATCTCAGGGTCAAACACAAAGTCCCTGGTGATGTTAACTATTAATCTATAGGTATCTAAATAAGACAATGTTCTCTTTGTAAATGGATCATAGGAGGCTTTAAAGGAGAATATATTTTGTTTATAAGGGGTATGTTCCTTTTATTTCCCTTACATATATTGTACGGTATGTTGGTTTATTTGAACAAAACATTCCGCCTCTTCATATCTGCACAAAGCAGTGTTAACAACTTTGCAGCATTCATACCTCTTGCCTCAACTTGAGCATACCCCATAGTTTGCCACTGCTGCAACAATCTCAGTGGTGATTCACTATGGTATGAATGAGTGCTATCAAGTTGCAGCCCCACAAGCCAGATGTGGCTATCCAAGGAATTATTATGACACCCACAATAAGTCATAAAAATAAATGGAACAAACAACACAGATTTTGTTAAAAAATAAAGCTTTTTTAAGCATTCAGCCATGAAAATGTCAGGGCCACTGTCACATTAAAGAAGCCCTAATACTTATTGACTGTTGGGGTAAGTACATACAGAGGTCATGGGACTTGTCTTTAAACAAATATGCTATGCAGTGCGGTTATATACATTCTCGACACCACAGAGCAAAATGTGATTACAACAATTTCATGTTTCGGTACCTTCTGCAACACAGAGCTTACTGAAATCAGTAGAAAATGTTCAAGACAAATGTTTATAGTATTTAGCATCAATAGACCAGCAGGTTGTTCACTAAGCACCACTACTACACACGGATCACGGTACTGGCTTTTTATTGAGAGAATATGCATAGTGTGACATTAGTTATTGTAGCCAGGAGAGATGCAACACTGATGTGTCTTTTAGGGGCCTATTCATCATGCTGTGTAACACATTGGAGACAAATATTACCAATGATGTTGCCCATAGCTACCAATCAGCAATTAGATTTTAAAAGTCACCTACAGTTAGAAAACTGAAGCAGAAATCTGATTGGTTGCCATGAGCAACTTCAAAGGTGATGTTTTTCTGCATTGTGTAACATAGCATGATAAATAGGCCCCATAATGTTCTGAAATCAGAGTGTGCCATTTATAAGCATATAAACAGCAAAAATAGAAAGCCACAGTTAATTCCCAAAAGAAAAGCTCTATAAGTCATCCTCTGCACTTCAAACATGCTTCAAAATTACCAGCATTTAACTTTTAAGTTTCATGGTTCTTGTAAATAATAATAAGATGTTTCCAATGTTCCCTCCAATTCCTTGTCAGCTAGGTGAACAAAAAATTCTTTTGAGAGCGCATTTCAAACTTGTGTACAGGGGCATTTCTGGGGTCCTTGCCGTTCAGATGGCACCCCTCACACACCCAGCTCTTACCTTTCAGATCGTCGAAGCAGGTCGGAGGGGGAAACGCATTGCTAGTGCAGAAAGCACAATTGCATCGGCTCTTCAACTTACCAGGAACATTTTTTCCGCCCCTGGTAACATGGAGTTACAATTTGTGTCAAAACTTGTGTGTGTATGCGCATGTGTGCACATCTTAGAGGAATCACTGGATGGTTTTATATATATATATATATATATATATATATATATATATATATATATATATATATATATATACATACACATTTATTTTGTTACTGATTGAAATGTTATTTTGATTCGTTGTCAAAAAAAATCACTAATTTGTATGGTAGCCTCCTATAAGGCTTTTTGTCTCGTATACACACTGTAGCCCAAATTATATAGCAAATTATATATCAATATAAGTGATCCACCAAAATGACAAACTACAAGATGCACAGATGCTAATATTACCTTTTGGCTGAAATCCAAGAATCAGCCACTGTAAAGTGCAATGTAGTAGTGAGAGTTACAGTGCTCATTTTTTCAGCTTTTTTAAATCTACAAGACAAAACAAACATTCACAATTTCACGTAACCATGTCAACAAATCCCCATTTTCTATATTTCCTAGTTATCATGTGATTTTTACCTGACACCCAGTCATGCTTTATGAAAGAGTTTTATAGCATGACAGAAACCAGCAACTTAATCAGTTGTGGATTTACTGTATTTCAGAATAATGTAGCAGGTTTCTTTTGTTACTAAGGATCATAGTGCTCACAGAAAAAAAAATGTTCTCTATCATGGAGAAGAGGAATTCTTTGGGGACATTATAAAAATTAGTTGTTATATTTATTCATAATATTTATTTATTTTTTGTTTTATGTTCTGTTCTCTGGTTTTGTTTCTTTGTATTTTCAAATTATTCATTTGATAATTGTGTAAAGCTACCAATATCAAATATATATATATATATATATATATATATATATATATATATATATATATATATATATATATATATATATGCAAAGTGTGGAATAAATGTAAATGTGATAGTATGGGCATATCACAGCAGCTGTTCTGTCTCCGCTTCTAGCTAAAGCAGACAAGTGATTTTACACAAGACTCATGTGACTATATTTCTCATGCTATAGCAGCAGATTTTCATCAATACAAAAAATTGGGGAATATATCAACCCTCTGAAAGTTCTGCAGGCTCCTCTAGCATGAACAAAAGAGTTAACAAATTGCCAAGGAGGACTAATGTCACAGTAATCTCCTATAGCAAATCTTATGGATTCATTTGTCACAGGATAGCCTTGTGGCTTTTGGGAGGAATGGAGCAGCTGTCCCATAGACCTGGTCCTGGATTCATCTGCCATAATTAGTTCCATATTAGCACAAACACAAGGACATTTGCACACAGCTGGGCTGCTAACCACACAAGCCATATACAGCAGCAGTACTTTCTGTGGATTTCTTAATTTATTATGGAACAATGGGGTAGTAATATGACAAAATGAGCCCATAAAAAAATCATACAGTACACATCCCTGATAAAATTGATTTAAAAATGATGTAACCTGTTTTAAACAAACAGAGAAAATCAAATCAAAACATACAACTTAAAAGGACAAATTCAGAAATATTCTTAAAGCAACTTTTTTGAAACCACAAATGTCAAATCTGAATGGGCCACTTGGCCCTCACAATTAAATTGCATTCAGTTAAAGCTAGCCATATTTTATGAGGTTTGCTTCTTTAGGAAGGTCTTACAGCTGGGTATACGGACACCCATCGGAGGAGGACTGCATCAGTTTGCCAAAGCGGTCCTCGACTACTAAGATTTTCAGACATGCCCGATATATATTTTGCTAATTTTCAGCCAGATATACGTTATGCGGGCCAGTTCTTGGGTCACATACAGTCATACATGAACCAATAAGTTTTGCTGACTGGAGGGAAAGAGCTGGCAGTTTTTATTGGCCTGTTGAATGGTCAGCGTTACACTGTGCTTTACCTTTAAACACTTTTAGAACTTTTACAACACCACATACAAAGCTGTGCCATCATACACTATTTAAAGGTGACCATACACATTGCAATTACGTCTTTTAAGTCTTTTGCCAATATCAGTGGTCATCCTCAACATACACGCACCGAATATCTACGAAAGTTTCATAACGATAATAGCTGGGAGTGTATGGCCACCTTAAACCTTTAAATGAACAAACACATTAAGTGAATTCCCCCTAAGCATTTTTCCCAGTTTTCTAAAACCTGGCAGGCGTATCTTTATATCTTTTACTGTTGTGAGTTTATGGGTGATTGTAAATCAAACATCAAAGTGCTGCATTGTTTGGTCTGAAAAGCAATTACAATAGCTGCAATTAGTGGTACTCTGATTTAGGGCTACACACTGACTGACAGATGACTATAGTAGTAAAATATGATTCATTGCTCTCTTCTGGGCAAAACACATGGGCTGAAAACTCTTTCAGGGTCTGATATTCAGGGCTGCTGCCCACCGTGGTTGATTTGTGACTCTTCGCATTGAACTGAATGCTATGGGATTTTGTCTTGCAAGGTTCCACTAGAAAGTAGAGCCCACTAGGCCTATGCCACAGTATGTTAGTGAATGCCAGCTGAGATGCTCAATGGATCGCTGCATGGTCTTTCACGTGACATCTGCTACAAAATGAGGAAACTACAATTATGAAATGCAGCTGCAAGTGAAAAATTTGTGCAAACCCCCATGTGTTTTTGCACTTCGCCCTCCAATTTCCACCATGGGTCTCTGCTTTCAGCACCACTGTATTCATGAAGGATGAGCTGGATGCTGCACATAGCCATCACATATCCTACCCAAATATGCAAGTACTGAGAAAAAGAGCATTAAAGGGCACTTGTTGGGCAAAAATATTATCCCCAACCTAAGGTGCGGGCTAATAGAGCCCACACTCCGGTTGGGGGTAACATTTTTTTTTAATTGCCCCCTGCCAGCGCAAGGACACTTGTAATCTTGTGAGCTGCCATGTTGGGGCACATGCATGCGCATAATAAGCTTATTCTGTGCATGCACTATGTACGTCATGCAGGAAGATGATCACTTTGTGCTGCTTGCTGGAAATACCCAAGGCCAGGACAGTTTTCTACTGATAGGAGCACCAGCCTGGGGTATCAGGTAAGTGAATTCAATCACTGGTCAATGCCTAACTTTTGGCACCGACGCCCCCCCCCCTTTCAAGTGATTGTTGCTTTTTCTGCTCCTTTAATTTCACCAAAGCAAATACTGATTTCTAGGACTTTCGCTGTTTTCAAACTGGTTCTTGGTGTAAATAATTTTCATACGTGTAATCTCTAGGTAATATTAACTCTGGAAGGTGGAATTCTACACCACTCTTTGATTTAACAACATGTGCCATTCCAAGCAGCACTTTGATCCAACATGCTGCCCTGCCAAGGAATTTGGTGCCATTTATTCTGAGGAAACAAACCAACTCAAGTCACAACATCCTATGGACCAGTCAGCTACACTGTATCTGCATTGGCACAAAGCAAAGGATATTATAAGCACAATAAGTTTTAGAAAACAATACTAATGCTGGCAAAAAGGCACTAGCAGAGTACAAAGCACTGCTTTTTGACAGCCAGCAGCAGAGAGGTTAATGTGAATCATATGAGAGAAGCCAGCAGCCCTCTTCCTTGTGCTGAAAACCCTCTAACCCTCTTTCAGCACCTAAAGTGTTTTGAGCGACCCCTCACTTTCCTGGCCACACCTCCAAGCAGTAATGAGCTTACCTGAGCATTCAGCATACAGAAAGAAGTGTCAACAAGAGACACTACCTGACTGACAGACCTGCTTCTATCAGGTGCTACAGCTCCAGCAGACTCCCATGTTACCGGCTCTGACACTGCGTGGACACAGTACGGAGGAATGTGGGAGGGGACACAAGGGACGTTCACCTGCGTCTCTGTGGATCAAGTGACATATGGGGACATGGGAGGGGAGAGAAGTGGGCGAGCTGAAAGGCCAATAGGTGCTTTGTTGTGTTTACCACAGACTTTAGCTTGTGGGAGGGGCTACAGTGTGCAGGTACTGGATGAAAGGAAGTGTGTAGTAGAGACAGGTGCCTATTGAGACATGGTACAATACAGGCAGTGAGATCAGTGCACATTGAGAGGATGATTCCTAAAAGCAGTTGATATGAACACATGTAGCTTTAATTCAGTGACAGCTCACCATAATTAGACTCCAGTTTATATCTATTAAAAATGCATTGCACGTCAATTATATGCATGAAAAATCCATTGATTGTAAATAGTTAACTGTTCACTATAGTGGGAACCCACCTAGCTTGCGTCCTGTCCCCATTGACCAAGCGCTATGGGTATCCTGGTTTATAAAAGTATCGGGATCCTCTAGTTTTCTTTGAATGTGACTCTGTTAAAGGGGTTGTTCACCTTTAAATTAACTTTAAGTATGATATAGAGAGTGATATTCTGAGACAATTTGCAATTTCCATTGGCCAAGGGGTGCTATGGGTATTCCCTAGTTTATAAAACTGTACGGGTCCCTTCGTTTTCTTTGTAGATGACTCTGTTAATGGGGGGCTTAAGGAAAGAGCTCTCAGAAGAAGCATAGACCCAAGGCAGAACACCTGTGTAAACTGCGCTCTTCCCCGCCAGGCCCGGACTGGCAATCTCTGGGTTCTGGCAAATGCCAGAGGGGCTGCTATAAGATGCCATAGCGCACATTGGGTGTGAATGAGCACACGCCGGGGAGGGGGCGAAGTGGCCAGCTCGGTTGCCTTCGGCTTGGCCCAGGCCTGTGTGCGAGTATATAAAAAGGAGCATGTCTGGCAGAAGTGGGGCACTAGGAGTTTAACCCAAAACCACCCAACCCAGCCCCGCCGACTTTGGGTTGGCCCACACATCATTACACCATAGCACCACACAAATGTATTCTTAACTGTGGTTTTATGTGCTATGGATCATGAAGGTTTCTAGCAGTGGCAGAACTACCGTGGCAGTAGGGGGTGCGATAGGACCAGGGCAACAGGCCTGGACTGGGAGCAGGGTCGGACTGGGGGGTCCGGGGCCCACCGGGACTGGTGTCCAGGGCCCCCCTCTGGCCCCCGCTACCTACTTGTTGGCGAATCCCTGCTCGGCGCCCAGGCGGCGCATCGCGCATGCGCAAACGGTGCGCATGCGCAAAGGGAAACGGCGCTCGGCGCGCATGCGCAAACGGCGCTGCGATGCGCCGAAATTTTTTTTATTATTTTTTTTAAAACTGTTTGGGAGAGGGGGACTGGCCCGGCGGGGGCCCACTAGGGTCGGGGCCCACCGGGTATTTTCCCGGTATCCCGCCGGGCCAGTCCGACACTGACTGGGAGTCAAAATAGGCCCTGCCATTCCAAGAACGCAGAGGCCCAAACAGTCCCCTACCAGCCCAAACAGCCCCCAACCAGCCCACTATATGGTAACTTTCTATGGAACCATACAGCAGCCCTTCTGGCATTTGCCAGAACCCACAGATTGGCAGTCCGGACCTGGCTCGCACCCCCTCAGCTAGCAGCTAGCTCACCGATTGAAGCCACAGTGAAAATCTCGTACGGAGGGGGGTGCACGTCCCGCACCAGGACCCGCCCCCCGCTAGTTTTTTTACTGGTTTCTAGGTAATGTTAATTCAGAAACTAAGGAGAATGGTTGCCAGTGCACAGTTTCAGCCCTTATAAATTACAGTTATAGTTACTGAAGGTATTAGTGGTAGAAATTGGCGAATATATGTAAACTCACTTGCCACATCAAGGCCATGTTTGTTCTGTATTGGATATTAGAATTTTAAATCTTAGGTGTATTCAAAACCATTAGTCCCTTAGCAAACAGTGTGGCTGTGTACTGGGCCATATTTACTGACAGGCAGGGCACGAACAAGGGGTAGTCAAAAGACGCACATGCATAGGGTAAAAAGTTTGAGGGGCGCCAGGCACAGTACCTCATCTGCCGCATTCACCTAGTTTGGACCCTTGTGTCCCCCACATGCAACGGCAATTCTGGTATTCTGGTCACTCATGCACCTCCTCGCATGCATCTTAGGCACTTGCGCTGGTCCGCATGTGCATGCATGTTTGTTCATGAAGGGGGTGACATAGGGCAACATTGCCTAGGGTGCCCGGCTGACTTGACTGAGCGTTGCTAATAGGCACCCAAGGGCCTATGGGGTGGCAGTTTTTGAGCATGCCCTTGGGTGACAATTTAATTGAATATATTTGTTTGAGAACATTTTTTTTAAACAACCCCCAGTCACGAAGGTAGACTTTTCACAATAAATCTGACAGTGGAGCTGGAGGGATATAGGGCCTTCTGTGCTGATAATATGAAGTGACATCATGTGCAGCCGTGCAAGTGATGTCACTTCAGTAAGTTGGTGGGCACCATTAGGACCAGTGCAGGGGGTGGCACCGGACCTAAATACATTGCTGACTGCATAGTATTTATATGTTGCCTATACTCTTAAATCTATTTATATGTTGCCCATACTCTTAAATCTAGAGAAAGGCAGAGAGCTTTATATATTTTAATAAAAATGTACCTGTAAAACATTTTTTTTAAAGGCTGAAGGCTGAATGGCAGCTAGAAGCAATATTAGGCTATGATCTGAACACAAAACAAAGATAGAAATCACCAGAGCTCCGTCTAACCAGCTTGTGGGCTGATCTTGACCATCTGCTAGAAATAATAAAAAAACATATACAAACAGAAAGAAGGAGAATGATTGCCGGTGCAATAAATATAATGTAACTGTTACATAAAATCAGGTGTTAATACTACATTTTGGCCAAGTAATATATAAACTCACATGCCACAGCATGCTTCCTCATTGTACTTGAGCCCTAGACTGCTTATTAGTATTCAAAATCTGTACTTCTTGCCACAAAACTAGAAAATTCTGTATGTTCCATATGTCAGTTTTGCTTCCTGGATGGGACAATTGTTGACAGTAATACTGAGTGTGGAGGGATATTTCACCACAAGATACCAGATAAGACTGGATAACAGCATGTGCAGTTAAAGGGGTTTTCAACCCAAAAAATTTTTTGCCAAATGAAAGAAAAAATTCTAAGCAACTTTGCAACCTACTTACATTGCAGTTTTTTTATTAAAAGCATTGTTTGTGTGTACTGACTGTGTCTGACCTGATGGCTCAGACTGATGATACAATGTAACACATGGCAGGTGATTAACAGACCTGTCTTTGCTGGGGAACTATGACTTTTGCAATCAGGAATTAAGCAAATGCTGCTTATATTAGCAATTGTTTTTACAAATAACTTTAAAATCACAGAAAATGTATAATAAATACATATCAGAAAGTTGCTTAAATTTATGTTTTCTTTTATTAGGCCCCTTTTTTATTTTGGGGTTGATTTGCCTTTAAGCATGTATCAGTGCACAGAACATGGCATGTATTACTTTGTCATATTAAGTCTTTAGCCATTTTAGGAGAGACAAACTCTAAATGAAGAAAATAAGAACCTTTGTGTTCAGCATACCTTGTGCTCGCATAGGTTCTGGTGATGATGAATGAGACCAGTTAATATACAGTGTGCTACACATACTAAAAAAACAAAACATTTTTTGGACCATGAGGTAATACACATTTTAAATGCACAAGGGTTTTCCTAATTTTTTTTACATGTTTTATGACTGTTTCTTTAGCCATAAAGAATTCAGAAAGTATGATTTTCACGCATAAAATGTTTGTAGATGTTTCATGGTGTGCCTACACCCTCTATGATACCTGTGCCTGGCTTTCTTGAGTCATTTGGCTCCAAATCTGAAGCAACAGTTTGCATAAATGGGCCTACAGCTGCAGCTCCTTATTATTAATGCCTCTCTTCTCTACACAGTATCACTAGTTTCCTTGCACAAAGAAAGGTGCAGTAGGTTGATGTTGATGTAATGTCTAGTGAAATTTAACCTGAGAGAAAGTAGTCTGGTTACACAGATACTGAGCATTCAGGGGAATTCCAATGTGACCTGTTAAAATTTAACCTCATATTATAACTCTGCATCCCTCTGTGCACCCGGAAGTTCACCAGCACAAAGATGATTATATCTCTTCATGTATTAGACAAGTGCACATCTCATCTCCCTGTAATAAATGTAGCCACAACTAAACTTTTGACTCCCTACCATGTTTTAGACAAATACCAATCTTATCACTCCCTGCTCACATGCTTTGCCTTGCCTGCTCCACATACACAGATTTTCTACCCCAGACCCCACTAGTACATATCTTTTCACTCCTCAATCCTTAAACTGGCCATAGATAAATATCTATTTCGTTATCATGAGACCACAATTATCTTGAAACGATCGTTTAAATGTACGATTTGTCCATAAACTAAAAAGACCATTTCAGGCGATATTGCCAGGAAAATCAGGGTAGCTGCCTGCTTGGCCTTGCAAACATGGATAGATTGCACTGGGACCGATAAGAATTTTTTAACCTGGCCGATCAATTTTCTGACAGATGTCAGAAGAAAAATCGTAAGATATACGATTGTTCGATTCCCACTAACTTCACGATAATTTGACGGACTGGTCAGATTTCGCTTAAATCGGACGTTCACCAAAGAAAAATCTTTGCCTCTATGGGGACCTTTATCCCACTGACAGGGTAAACATTAGGCCTTACACAACGGAATGGATGCCTATCTGCAGATCCTTTGACACTGCTAATCCTTCAATGGGTGGTTCACCTTCCGAACACTTTGGGGCCCGTTTACTTAGCTCGAGTGAAGGAATAGAAGAAAAAATCCTTCGAATTTCCAATGGTCGAATATGGCTACTTCGACCATCGAATAGACTGCTTCGACCTTCAACTACGACTTCGAAACCTACCGAGGCCAATGTTAGCCTATGGGGTTAAGGATTCCTAACAATTTTCTGATCGAAGGAAAATCCTTCAATCGATGGATTAAAATCCTTCGAATTGTTCGATTCAAAGGATTTAATCGTTCTATATTCGAAGTCGAAGGATTTACATTCGGCAGTCGAATATCGAGGGTTAATTAATCTGCCCCTTTGTATTCATGTTAATAGTACACCAGAAATAATAGGGGCATTTACTTACTGTAAGTGCAGTATGCAAAGTGCAATTTTGGACACAATTTTTATAGTCACAATACAATTTATTATTCCAGTCATTGTTTTAACGAGTGGGAGATATGTCTGATGTGTTTGTAGCTGAAACATCAAAAATCACACACTTGTGCAACTTTACTTGCAATAAGTAAATGAACCCTAATGATTTTTTTCTCTGTTGTGTACTATTTTACTTTATTTACTTTGTTACTTTATTTTTACTTTATTACTGTATTCTGTATAGTTTTTTACATAAATGTATTTGCTTCATTTTCCTTTCGTTTCTGCTAAGAAACTAACTAATGAGCAAGTTTAGAGAGTCAGCAAACCCTCTCCTATTAAGCTGCTCTAGGAAAACAGTGTGTGGAAAAATAATTTAACTATAATCTTAGAACAACAGGCAAAAGTCAATTGACAATTTAAAAAAATAATTATTTTCTGGTGTATTATGTAATTGAGTAAAGTGTTTGTTTATACTAGATCAAAATAAAAATGATAATTTTAGCATCTTCATGGGTGTTAGCTGTCTTATTACAGAGAAAAACGAAATCAAGTAAGAATTATTGGTTTAAAGGGGACATATAGGGTAAATTATAACATATATATGTGTGTGTGTGTGTGTGCGTAAAATTGCTCAGAGTGCAATTATAAACACTTACAAATTAATTTACATTAGCAGTGCTCAGGATACATTTCATGATTTTATAAGTGCATATTATTATTTTAATTATAGGCCCCTGGTAATTAATTAAAAAATTAGTGTAACAAACAGGGCATAGGGTGCAACTGCACCTGGACCTTCCCCTAGAATCAGCATTAGGGGTAGGTAGAAGAGACATGAGCCTAAGGTGCAGTAGGGGTGCTGTGAGCATATACTCATTTTGCCTGCATTTCCCTAGTTTAGTCCTTCTAAGTTCTTATTGGGTTAAACAAAAAACACTAAGTATCAGTTTTAATCAAAAACAAGCACATTGAAATATATTGGGGGGTTATGTAAAAAGGCACATGTTTGCCCAGGAGCAGTACATAGCCAGGGCCGCCATTACAAATCACGAGCCACGTACAACAGAATTTTTGGGGCTCCCTGGGCCCCAGCCACCCCAGCCACCCCGGCCCCCAAGCCCCACCCCAGATCCCATGGGTCCCTGAGCAGGTTTATGGCATTTGGTCATACCATGTCCAGATGCATGTACAACAAATAAACACACAGCATGTAACAGGAGATGTCCCATTTTTCCATTATTATTTTCCATAAATGTTGGAAGGTAAGGTTAGGTTTAGGGAGTCAGTCACCAGGCATAAAAAAATTCATTTTTAAGATGTACATTGGTAAAAAATAGTGTTTACATTGTAGTTTTTTGTGAAAAAACTGTTTTGTGAAGGTAATCAAATTTAGTCACGTTTAGAATGATTGGCCTTATTGAAGAAACAGGGTATCCTTCTTAAAAATTTGGAAGGGCTGTTTTTATTACCTATCATTGCAATACAATAAGGGTAGCCAAGGAACCTTTATTTATTAGAAGTTGTCTGATTTTTTTAAAAAAATTATACCCTATCCTAGAAAGGCACCTAAATGTTAATATGACTATAACTGGAGCACTCAGATTCGGAAAACTCAAGTGGCAATAAGCGGTGGCTGAACTACCAGTAGGCAAGTGTACGATGCAACAGGAACCCCCCCCCCCAAGGCCCAGAGGGAGGCTATACGTAGACTGTAAGCTTTTTGCAACAGGATCCCCTTACTCTTGTTTCTATTGGTTAAAATATGATATTATTACATGCTTTTAATTTTTTTCCTCAATGGCACGCTTTTCAGCATTACTTGTCTGTACTATAGTGTTTCATTATATTGTTTAACTTTATGTCTGCTTGCGCTATAAGTTACAGGGTAACACTTTTGAAATAAAACATAACATGACATTTTTGATGCTTGTGGGGTTATAATCACTGGCAAAACTGTAGCAAAAATTTATCTTCCCTCCAACCCTAATACAAGCTTTCACAGGTTACCTATGTCAACCCCAACCCCCCGTCTAATCCTTCAGGAAGTTATCCTCTTCTTAATGAAAACCACAACAAAGTATTTCTCCAATGGAAAGGCAAAATCCTTGCAAAGGATCTTTTCTTGTTTCAGTTGTTTTAGTTTAGTTTTAGTTTAGTTTCTCGAACTCCATATGGGGTCTGTTGCTTATGAGCAACAACGTTTCGGGGGGACACAGCCTCCCTTCTTCCTGAAGAAGGGAGGCTGTGTCCCCCCGAAACGTTGAAAATTTATTGTTGGTGGCATTAATAAAAGGGGCACAATCCCCGACTGCAATATTGGTGTGTGCGGACCGTTTTTCGAAACTACAAAGCAGCAAGGTGACCTGGCAAGGTCAACGGTGGACCAGCACCACTACACAGAATAAGTGGAAGGAGGTGTGCGGTAACACAAAGTTTTACTAAAGTTTCACTCACCACCCTTAAAACACCCCAAAAATGCATCACAAATCCAATTTTTCTCAAGCAAGATCTTTAGCAATGACTCTTCAAGACCTACATGGCTTCTAAGATTGCTGTCCCCATTGTGTCACTGAAACCCCTAACGTGTAACAATGTAATTTTTGGTGACCTTCTTTGTCTTGGGATTCTTATGATTTCTTTAAAGGAGAACTAAACCCTACCTAATAAGAAAAGCACCATCTACTACCCTAGATAGTCCTGCCTCCCTGCTTCCCTGTCAATGAATATCATGCTGACTTATTTATACACAGTAGTGCAGTGGAGCTCATGGGCACCATCTTCTGCATCTTAGGTCTTCTTTGGATCCTCTTCCTTTCCTCCGGCAATTTATGGAACTTGATGGCACCCATGAGCTACACTGCGCTACTCTGCATAAATAAGTGAACATGATATTTGGGGAACATTTTCTGGAATAATGGACTATGCGGAGAGAAAGCAGGAAAGGTGGACTATCTAGAGTAGTGGATATGTTTTTTCTTATTGGGGGGTTAGTTCTCCAGTCTGTCCTCAGCTAAAACCCCATTGTACTTTACTCTTGCTTTAAACATTACACTACCTTTTTATATTATGAACTGCCAGTGGACTTTGCTGTTGATCTTCCTTTAGTGGCATGATAACCATTCTTGTGGTAGGAGAAAGATGTTCTAAGATGCCATTTTTGTTTCTCTGTTTTTATTAAAGAAATATGTCACCTACATAGCATCACCTCTTCTATTCTTTTAGACTGAAGGTGCAGTTAAATTCTGTAGGTCCAATTACAAACTAAGTTTAATTTACCTCCTGCTTTCCACACTTAAAACAATGGAACCACTAGAACTTGTGTGTAGGTTCTGATTCATGCTGTCTTCATTGAATTTAGGCCTAGATAACAACTTGGGTGACTAGTTTCTGCACAGACCCTTACCTGCCTTATACCCATATACAATGTTGTATTGTGCTTCTGGTTGCCTATAGTGGACCATAGATGTGCAGATTTTATTCTGTGTGACAAAAACTCATTAATTTCAGTCTAACGATGTACCATTAACCATTCTGATTAAAATAAGTAGGAAAAATAACAAATCAGACGATGTTCTAGTCATTAACTGACAGGCAACACTTGTACAAAAGTTATCTTGCCACCTCATAAGGGTACTGAAAGGACATCAGTAAATGCCAGTACCACTCTGTGTTTTCCAATGGTGAAAAATAAACAAAAGTAAATAATGTTAAGTTAAGTGTTCTCTCACTACAGAACAATTAGGCACTCTTCAACCTCAAAAACTACAAAATCCAATAACATGTCGGGAAATGCTCCAATTATGAGCAAAGGGAAAAGAAAAATATATATAATTAGAAGTGCCACAATTCACCTTCTATCAGTGAGAGACAATGTGAATCAGTTCTAAATTAGAGTACTGTCAAACTCAATAGTGCTAAACTTTTAACGTTCAATGTGTCACACATTCATCAGAGGTGAAACAAATAACTGGAGTAATAAAGATGTAAAAGTATTCTGGGATAGGTGAACCACTTTAACATTGACTACAGCAAAAACATTTTAACAGTTATGTAAGCGTATCACATACATGTGAATAGCAATAAAAATTGGCATGTGCTGGACAGTTTTAATAATTAATTAAATTACACTAAATGTTAAACACTCTTTATTGTCCCAAATATTTGTCATATAAAACTTTATCAATCTCCTACACAAACTGACATCCCATAAAGAATCCAAATTACACCATAATAAAAACAATTTGATCCTTTTCCACTTCTGCTTTTTTATCCTGATCTGATTGAGACAATCTGGTAGGGGATTCTCAGCTGCAAGATAGTCATGCTGCTGAATACACTTTCCTGTATTATTGTTGGCTTTCTTAATAAAAGAATGAAGGATTAACAATGTAAAACTTTCCATATAAATAAGTAACTTTCTAAAAATCTTCAGTACTGTTTATATATAGAGAGCTTAACATGTGCTGCCATCTACTGTTTTGTTGAGTACTACAGTCACTAAGGTTTGGGACATTTTCTGTGTGTGTTAATAAAGGTCATTGTTACAAGCTACAAGGCCTCATGAAACATGGTGTCAGAAGCTGGCAGAACCTTTGGTGTTTATTAAGCCACTAAAGTTATCAAAAAGGACAGAAAAGCTCCTAATCTGACTGTCTCAGCAACAAGCAGGCACTTGGAGATAAAATGGCTGCAAACACTGCATCATGAGGAAACTTCAGTCGAAGCGTGCGAGTGCCATGACGCAGGAGCTTTCTCATTCTAGCAGACTGTAGACAGAGTGAAGCAGTTCAGGGAGATTAGTCGCCCCAAAGAAGAGGCGATTAGTCGCCAGGCAACTAAATCCCCCCGAATCGCCCAGTGTGACCTTATTCTTAAAGCAAAACTAAAAGAGGAAATTATCCGGTTAGAAAAATTGGGAGTTCTGAATAAGGTCACAAGCCCAACAGCATGGATAAGCAGCATGGTTGCAGTCAAGAAACCAGGCAAGTTACGAGTATGCATTGATCCTAAAGATCTGAATAAAGGCCCCCATACACGGGCCGATAAAAGCTGCCGACAGACCAAGTTGGCAGTTTATTGGCCCGTGTGCGGGGCCATCTGACAGGCTTTCCTAATTGGCCGACTTTCGGCCAGATCTCAATTGGGCAGGTTAAAAAATCCTGTCGGATCGTGGCTGCATCTGTGTGTGTATGCGGTTCCGTGATCCTAATGCCCGTATCAGATGCAATATGATCCGATCGTTGGACCGTAGGGCCCACGATCGGATCAGCCTGATATCGGGGAGAGACTCGGAGAGAGACTTTGTCAAACGAGCGGATCTCTACGTCTATGGCCACCTTTAGGCAGTAAAAAGATCACATTATCCAATGCCCACCATAGAGGAAATACTGGCAAGCTTGGCAAAAGCAAAAGTCTTTTCGGTGCTGGATGCAAAGATGGATTTTGTCAAATTAAACTAGACAAAAGTAGTAGTTATCTCACCACATTCTGGACCACTTTTGACCACTACAGGTGGCTATGGATGCCTTTTGGGATTGCCACTGCTCCAGATGAATACCAGCATAGACAACATGAAGCAGTAGAAGGTCTGCCATGAGTGGAGGTTATTGCTTATGACATCTTGGTGTATGGGTGTAGAAACACCACAGAGGAAGCCACAGCAGATCATGTCAAAGATCTGATTAGACTTAGAAAGAGCTAGAAAGCTAAACCTAAAGTTAAACAAACAGAAGCTGAGACTGAGACTATCCTCAGTACCATACATGGGGCATCTATTGATGGCTGAGGGTTTGCGTCGAGATACAGTCAAGGTGAAAGCCATTTTGGAGATGCCAAATCCAGAGAATGTACAAGCAGTCCAAAAAACCATGATATAGAAAGCTAAGAGAGATAGAAAAGATCCCTGGAAAGTAGGGATGGGCGAATTTGATCAGTTTCGTTTCACCAAAAATTCGCCGCCGACAGCCATGGGTGTCTATGGGTGTCAAAAAAATGTTGTTGCGCAGCAAAATTTTTTTTGACGAGCGTCTTTTTTTTTTTTTTTGGCACAACGCCAAACAAGTCTATGGGCATAATTTCCGCGCATAACAAGGCGAAAAAATTTGCCCGTCCCTACTGGAAAGCCATACTTGACTGGAGGAATACTCCTACAGAGGGTACCAACAGCAGTATCACGAAGGACAAGAAGTCTCCTTCCCACTTCTCAGAAGTTGCTGTTTCCAAAGGTGATAGAAGGATTAGTTAATCACTTTACAGAGAAGCGCCGGAAAGCACAGGCATATTATGATAGAGGAGCCAAAGAACTCCCAGAACTAGTCATTGGCAAAACAGTGCATATACAACCTTTTCCTACATCGGTAGATGGAAGGTGGCACAAAGTTGTGTGAAAATACTGTATTATAGCTTAAAAATATTTTAAAATAAACCCTGCAGTATACTACAGCAGAAGGGAATTACAATGTCATATCTAACTAACTAACATTTGATCAATTATTTGCTAACATGATGCTAAATTGTACCACTGTTTTTAACGAAGAGCAATGATGGCTTTGACTCATCAACTAAATGGTAGAAAATGGAAGCAATATTTTGATTTATTTAACTGCAGTGGTACAATGTAGCACTTATGTTTTTAAATTATACTATAACATATTAAAGATTAATAAAACATCAGTTGTATTACTAGAAAGCAAGATATTTTATTCAAATGATATTTACTTTTATTTTGTAGAGTATTTCCCATTTAACTTTATGCTGGGGGATGCACAATGATTGTGGTTATGTGGCACTGATACAATCCTTTCCTGTAGCCTAATGATCCTGTGGCCCAATACCAAACAGAGGCAAAGCTTCTCTAATTTGAAGTACAACATAAGAGACGTAAGTCATACTTGTATACTACCTATTCCAAAATATGCTTATGAAGCTATTCATATATGAAATTGGTGATGTTTAATCCAGTTATTGGTCATAGTTATGAAAAAAATAAAAAACAGCACCCAATTAAGCATACAGGTAATTTCCCAAATGTCCAAAACGAAACAGCAGGTGGCACTGTTGTTTAAAATGAATTATATTTGCAGCGGAATCAAATACTAATATCTTTAAAAATAAAGAAAATCATATAAATGGCAAAAGTGCTTAGTACAGTGAGCATTTGCACATTCAGTTTTTTAAAGATTATATTTTTTTAACAATTTATTTTCAACACTAAAAGTATTCACTCCACAGGCAAATGTTGGAGGGTCCCTTGCTTGCCCGCAGCAGGAAGCCAGGGAATGGTGCAGTGGCTGCAGAGAAATGCTCAGACAGCAGAACAGATGTGGTAAACAACTGGGCCAAAGAAAGCATCACATAGACCTTTCTGCTTGTTGCATAAGAGGTTGTGCATCAGGGAAATTTTCTAGATTGGCAGTTCTAAGTTATAAAGCAGGGATGTGTTTAATCCTATTTGCTTAGATCATTTGTACACAATGAATGACAACAAATGCTGAAATGTTTTTCAAAATTCAACCACTAGTGAATCACTAACAAATTCTTGCCACAGGATATGACTGCCCTCTAGTGTACAAAACGCAAAATGAAAAAAACAATACTTACCATTTAGTAAAGCAATTTTTTAGTTTTCAATGAGTAAGACTGTATGACCCCTAAGGGTTACACTGCCAACAGAAAACTTACTCAAACAACACGTCACCTGCAGTCCATGGTGAATTACTTTTAAAAAAAGACTGAGGAACAAAAATCTTAGGTGGTACATCCAGATGTGGGCTGGACATTCTTGCAATGACTGCCTGCATACTAGATCCCATGTGAAGGGCGCATAGTTTATAAAGAGGAGGTGTTATTAGATATTAGACTAATTTACCCAATTAAAATTTGTTTTCATACTTGGTTACCTAAACATTGTATTGACCAGGACTTATATCGAAGTCGAAGGATTTAGCGCAAATACTGCGATCGTACGATCAAAGGATTATTCCTTCGATCGAACGATTAAATCCTTCGAATCGAACGATTAAATCCTTCGAATCGAACGATTCGAAGGATTTAAATCCAACGATCGAAGGAATATACTTCGATCAAAAAAACTTTGGAAAGCCTATTGGGACCTTCCCCATAGGCTAACATTGACTTCGGTAGCTTTTAGCTGCCGAAGTAGGGGGTCAAAGTTTTTTTTAAAGAGACAGTCGTAGTCGAAGGTCGAAGTAGCCCATTCGATGGTCGAAGATGGTCGAAGTAGCCCAAAAAATACTTCGAAATTCAAAGTTTTTTTACTTCGAATCCTTCACTCGAATTTAGTGAATCGGCCCCGTTGTGTTGTAGTCTGCAGTAAATAATTTGAAGCCCCACATTGCTGAACAGAAAATCCAGCACCATACCCCAATAATGCAAATTTAGCACCCAGCACCATCATTTTGTGTGACATTCTTTGTGAAAGAGAGAACTTCTTTGAGGTCCCCTGTCCACCTGTCTGTGCTGCTAATGGTAATGAATCGAACAATGACAGGCAGACCCCTGCTCAATAAATGCTTGCTTGAGCAAACACCATCCTGTGCCATAGGCCTTAGATTTGCATTCTCTTTCACTTGTCTAGCACTGAAGTTCCCATTTAAATTTAGTAATCTTTTGTACTTTTTCCATTTCAAAAATATCTTTCTTGGTCACGAGAACATGAGTGCATACAAAGCAGTTTTACCACAGTAATAAGTCATAGGATATGATAGATCATATCTAAAATCTGATATTCTTGTTTCAGATTTAGTCACAACTTGTAATTTTAAACTGCCCCTGATAACTTTAATACTATTGTTATACCAGGTGGTTTATCTGCCAGCAGAGATAATGACATTAATGCCCAATGCTGCCCATTGTGTATCTTAAGTAACATGAATGACATACAGTACATCTGTCCCTTGGGAACTGAATTAGTTTAGGAATTGGTTTAATCTATTGGACTAAAGGTAATTGAAAATTATACTTCAGTATGATATAGATGGTGCCATCCTTAAAGGGGCTGTTCACTGTTAAATTACTTTTAGTATGATATAGATATTCTGCATCTGATATCTGATGTTCAGAGACAATTTGGAATTAGATTCATTTTGTATTACACATGGTTTGAGTACCTAGCATTTAATTCAGCTGCTCTCCAGTTTTCAATATCAGCAATCTGGTTGCTAGGGTCCAAATTACCCCAACAACCATGCATTAATTTGAATAAGTGACTGGTATATCAATAGGAGAAGGTCTGAATGTAAATATGAGTAATAAATAGTAAAAATAAAAAAAGAATTTTTAGTCTTACATTACTTGGCATTTGTTTTTTAGATGGGGTCAGTGATCCCCAGTTGAAAGCTGGAAATAATCAGAAGAAGAGGAATGCAAATAATTCAAAAACTATAAAAAAAAGAAAAAATCAAGGCCAACAGAAAAGTTGCTTAAAATTTGGCATTCTATAACACACTAAAAGTTAACTTTTAACCATCCCTTTAAACAATGTATAGGTGTAGAATCTATACCTGGAATATTTGGAACCTGGATTTTCTGGTTAAGGGGTATTTCTGTCATTTGGATTACCGTACTTTAAGTTTGCTTTAATTTAAACATCAAATAAACCAAATAATATAATATTGTTTTGCCACCAATATGGATTCATGTAGCTTAGTTACTATCAAGAACAAAGTACTGATTTACTATTACAGAGAATAAAAAACATTTATTTAAAAAAATAGAATTATTTGCTTAAAATGCTTTCTGTAAGAGATGGCCTTCCTGTAATTTGGAGATTTCTGGATATCAGGGGGCAAATTTATCAAGGGTCAAATTTCGAGGGTTAAAAAAACCTCGAATTCGACCCTCGAAGTAAAAATCCTTCGAATTCGAATATCGAATCCGAAGGATTTACCGCAAAAGCTTTGATCGTTCCATAATATATAAATCAGTCGATCGAACGATGAAATCATTCGAATCGAACAATTCGAACAATTTTAATTGATCGATCGAAGGATTTTTATTAGATAAAAACAACTTAGAAAAGTGCTGGGGAAGGTCCCCATAGGCTAATATTGCACCTCGGTAGTTTTAAAGTGGCGAAGTATGAGTTTTTTTTATAGAGACAGTACTTCGATTATCAAATGGTCGAATAGTCAAATGATTTTTACTTCGAATCGTTTTAATCATTCGATTTGATCAAATTCAATCGAATTTGACCAATTTGATGGTCGAAGTACCCAAAAAATGCTTCGAAATTCTAATTTTTTTCCATTCGAATTCTTCACTCGAGCTTAGTAAATCTGCCCCCAGGTGTCAGGATAAGGGCTCTCATGCCTATATTTTTATTTTGTTCTGCTGGTGGTCTGGTTGCTGGGACATCTGAGTCAAGCATAGGCAGTGATAAGTACAGTGTTGGACTGGGATACCTGGGGCCCACCAGGTAACCTCATCTCAAGGGCCTGCACCTTCCCCCCCCCCATGGTACAAAATAGCTCTCACAAATAAAAGTAAATTTGTCGCTACAACATCACCTGGCAGGGCATTCCACAGGCTCACCACCCTCTTTTCCTTTGTTCTCTTCTATGTGAAAAAAGATCCCCTGCTATCAATCTATAATGTTTTCTAATGTATTTGTAAAGAGTTCTTACGCAAGTGTCACTTCTCTAGGAAGCAGCAAAAAAATCCCTATTTCCCCTAGATACTCTCCTGATAATAGTTGCCTAGTGTTGGCTGGAGGGGTCGGCACCTCTCCCAATAGTATCAACACAAAAATTTGCCAAACACAGAAGGCTAGTGTAGCGGGGATATCCCCTGCACGTTTAGGGGCACGCCCCCGAAATGTTACATCACTTGACTAAATAAACGTGTAGGGGATATCCCCGCTACACTAGCCTTCTGTGTTTGGCAAATTTTTGTGTTGACTTCTCTAGGAAGAACATGCCCAATTTTGATATTTTTTTTAAATGATTTAACATATTTTCCAACTCCAGTTTAGAATTTCAGCACAATCTGATTTCTAGGGTCTAAATTACCCTAGCAATCAGGCAGCGGTTTGAGTCAAGAAAAGGCAAATAATTAGAAAACTATATAAAATGCAAAAAGGAAGACCAATTGAAAAGTTGGTAAGAATTTGCCATTCTATAGCATAATTTAAAAAAAGTTCAACAATGTCGAGCTTTATGGCCAATGTTTTTGCACTGACTGACCCGCCTATTCCCTGCAGCCTTACACTATGAGATCCGTAGAGGTACCTATAGAGGTGCACATGCGGGGCTGCCTCCTGCCTGAAAACGTAGGATTATGTGCAGGCCAACCACTAGCTAGGGTCCATTGATCATGTAAACAGGGTCCTTGGCTTCAACTTGGTTATGTGAGTTGAAGCGGCGTGACGTGGGTGGAAGCGGTGATATGGGTGACCCACTGCCCTCACTGCTATCACTTACTGATACTCTTCTGATTTTAGTGGGGCCTATGTCAGAGCGATGGCATAGGGGCCCACCAAGGCCACGGCCCACCAGGTTTTTTCCCGGAAGGCCAGTCCGACCCTGGAAAAGTATGATTACTCCTGTCCCACATTACAGGCTCCTGCTGAATAGAAAATTCAGACCCATACCCTGGTAGTGCAAATTTAGAAGCCAGCACACTCATTACAAACTCCCCCCCCTTCCCTTGAGTTATCTCCCTATCTGCAAGCTTATCTGGATTAAAAAATGATGCTGTATGATAGCAAATGGAAATTTGAAGGACAGAAAGCAAGCACTGCATTCAGTACATGAAAAGTACACTTTCTTTTAGTGTGAAAGTAAATTGAAGTGGAGTTCCCTTTTAAATTTAGTAATCGTTTGTACTTTTTCCATTTCAAAAATATCTTTCTTGGTCACCAGAACATGACTGCATACGAAACAGTTCTACCAGAGTAATAAGTCATAGGAAGATGGAAGATATCTAAAATCTGATATACTTATTTCAGATTTAGTCAGATTTTTGCCCCTGATAACTTTAATACTATTGTTATACTTTGTGGTTTCTGTGCTGGCAGAGACAATGTAATACAACCTGATGCTGCCCAGTGTGTGTGTAGTATGTGACATGAATAACATACACCTGTCCCTGCACTAAATAAACTCACATGTGCATCTTTTAAAATATGCCCCTGTCAGCTAGATGCTATTCTTGTCAATTACTAAGACAATGGGGCAGCTCTGACAGATAAAGGCAAATGCTTATTGTGACATTGTAAATTCTGCCTTTTTATGGGGGTTGGAACTGCTGCTCCCTAGTACTGGCCCAGCAAAAGAAGAGGTAAGTAGGGATGAGGTGGGGTTGGACAGTGTCGGCTCCACCACCTGAAGAAGGCCAGAAGCACCTATGCACATTAGTGTGGCTCGCCAATTTCTTCTGTAGGATGTTCGACGGCAAGGGAGAAAGTGACAAAGCATTATATACATTTTTACCTGTAGACTTTTGAGCACAGAAACACCCAGTAAAAGTCATATCTTACCATACCTAAAGCTGATGCCCTAGACATGCCCTAGACAGTGCTGGGCCTTACCAGACATATGTATTTTTAATTCACTGTCCACCAGGACAGATTTTGGAGACGAGTGCGGCACATTTACTTTAATAAATATATATTGAAGTAAATGTTCATGCAATAGTCTCCAAATAATCTATCAAGGTGTACAGTCAACCTGTAAGGCTCATCAGTCTCTTAATTTAAAACAACACAATTTCTTTATTTCACATACCACTTGTTTGGTTCACATTGTGGTTTCACATATCACTTGGTTTTGGTTCACTTTCGGGCTTTTGTCATTGATAACAAATAGTGACATGTGCAAATCCTAAATACCTTTAAAAGCAGTTGATTTGCTCAAGTTAAACGTGTTACCCTTTAAGAAGGTCACAGTATGGACTGAAACATTGTACTCAATGGTTATGTGAAATAAAGACATTTTGTTGTTTTAAATTTAATGCAACCACTTAAAACACACACATATATATATATATATATATATATATATATATATATATATATATATATATATATATATATGCAGGGGAGTATAAAGCCTGCGAATGACACCAATGCCCAGGTCAGGAAACATTATTTATGCAATGCTACCATGCAGGGAGTTGTCAGCCTATGAAAAGTATGAACATAGGTAAATAGGTAGGACTAACATGTGGGGTTTAGAGTGATGTGGTATGGTGGCTTGTCAATTTTATGATCAAAACTTTGCAACTAAACCCCCTGTTTTTGCAGATATATGCACTTGCACATATACTAATTATGGGTGAAACAGGACCTGGGAATGTACACAGATAAATCCCCTTTCTTTTGTGTGTTTTAAAGAACAAAACTGGACAGCAATAAAACAAAATGCAATCTTTGTAAGCTGAGTAAAATGTTCATAGGACATTCCTAGAACTTACTGTTTTATTTTATTCAGAAAACTGTTAAAGTTGCAATCTACTTAACACAAAAATATGCTATGAATGAATAAAACACTTTGACCATTTTTGTTTTAGTTTGAAGTTTGAAAAGGATTTGAATTTTTCCTGCACAGAAACAAAATCAATAACCAATTATCAACATAATTATAAGAAACGCTCTGTGTGCTAGTGCAGAAAATGCTGCAGAGTTGACAGTTTCAATTTTTTGGTTGAAAGGTGGAAAATTTTATTAAACTGCCGGCAGTGGCTTTCGTATGCAAATCAAACCCCGCCAAGGACAGGTCCTCTGATAGCTTCTTTACCCACAATACACGCCTTGCTCTGCTAAAGAGTTTTTACACATCAGAACAGTTCAATGTCAGCGTTTATTAGTCAATCAGATTCCTCCTACAGAGTCATTTACAAGAAGTAACCTGCTCTTGCACAGAAATGAACTTTTGTGTAATTTGTGCCTCTTACACATGAAGTACAATCATCCTATATTTTAAATTCATTCATATAATCATCATAATATTCATCTCCCTAGGCAATGGAACTGCTGATTTGAATGAATATGAATGAAGTGAAGCCTTATAGAGTTTCAGATGTCATAGTAGTTAAAGTAAGCTGGCTGCAAATCAGGGCAGTCCGCAAACTGCAGAAACACAGGAAAACATATGAGCAAGGGAATAGACAGGAGTTATAATCAAAAATGTAAAAAAAGTGGCTTTTCAATAACCAAAATGATTTGGGACAGTAAAAATCACTTGGATGGTCATATCTGTCCCAAAAACCTCCATTTGGAAAGCCCTGTTGGATGGGCTAAAATATTAGTTCTATTGACTAGGTTGTAGGAAGCAATAATGGCATATTAGTTTATTATTATAGTACCACTGGATGCACCTACACAGCTCTTAAATAAACACGAGGACATGAAAATAACTGTGTCAATATTGGGATATCAGTTTTAATGTCTATCCTTAACTCCACAATGCCAGAATTATTATTAGTAATAGTATTAGTAGAAGTATTATATCAAATATTTATGAAGCTTGAACATATTTGGCAACACTGTACAATAGATATAGATTAGATATATAGATTTATATATAGATATATAGATTAGATACAAAAATACTGATAACTGATACAAGTGATGAATAACCCTTACAATCTAAAAAAAATAGCACAGGTGGTGAATTTCATCTGTCCGATAATCTTTATTCCTGATAAAGGGATTATTTACGAGTTTATTTTACACCGTTAACTCCTATGCTGGTCAATTACTAATTATGGGGTCACGGATCACACATTATAAAGTTGCTTGCTGATCCCTGCTCTCAATCCCTGAATCAAGATTCTCACCCCCTGACTAAAATTAGACTTTTTCCTGAAGCTGATCTATCATTCACTTAGTTGGACAGATTTACTACTACAGGTATAAAATTTACTATTTGACTTGGAACCTGGTGGTCTGGGCCTGGGGGATCCAATTTGGATCACTATAACTTAAGTGATACTGACACTAAAAAAATATTATTCTAAATATTAATGTACATCAAAAGTTACCTATAGCTCATGTTAATGGTTTTTCACTGATATGGCTGTTTTTTTAAGTAATTGTTACTTGAAGTTCTTAAGCCTGACTTTTGCCAACCTGACTGTCCCTTCTCAACATGTCAGTTACAGTTTCTAATGCTAACAGACTGCTGAAGCTCAAATATGGCAGCCCCCTCATAGAGGAACATGGGGGGGTCAGATGGGTAATGTAAAAGAATCCGCAAATATTTTATGGCAAAATCATAGATAGCATGTAAAGACAATATTATGATATATGTATAAAAAAGTTTAATTTTTGGTGTCAATATCTCGTTAAGTCTGCTTAAAATCATTTAAAATTTAAATAAACCCAATAGGATTCTGTTTGCACCAATATAGATACATTTCTGTAATTCTGAGCTTTCTGAATAAATTTATAAATAATTTAATAATTTAATAAATTTATAAAGTTATTTTCACACATAACTTTGGTACGATTTTTGTCTTTAAATTAATGGCCAGAACATTGTCTGATTTATTCTTTGTACTACTTTATTTAATCTGAATGGTTAGTGGTAGGTCGGGAGATTGCGTTGGACATAAGGCTAAATCTGCATGTCAATGGCCAGCTTTAGGAAACATTTTAAAGCAATTCATGACTCCCTTCAATTTTGGTGGGCTGTTCTCTTCACCTTGCTTGAGATGCCCTAATATTCCACAGAATGCACTGTGCAGTTGGTAAGTGTATGATGGATGCAATTTTACTGCCATTAATGTGCCGATTCTTGCGTATACCAAGTTTTATTTTTGTACTGCTGAGATGCTACGGCTTACTGATTTGTACTGCTGTAAGACTATCTGTCTCTGTATCTGTTTTTTACTGCTGAAAAATATAAATAGAAAGAGACTGTGACTTCCAATAGTGCAGTATTACTAGATATCATTTAATAAATCTTGTTTTAAAAACTTGCTTATTCGCATGTGTTAAACATAGGGATGCACCGAATCCCCTATTTTCTGAACCCCTGAATACTTTTTCTTG
Source organism: Xenopus laevis (assembly GCF_017654675.1). Taxonomy (NCBI): domain Eukaryota; kingdom Metazoa; phylum Chordata; class Amphibia; order Anura; family Pipidae; genus Xenopus; species Xenopus laevis. Next base: position 87,892,350 of record NC_054387.1, read on the forward strand.
AAAAATTCGGCTGAATACAGAAGCCTAATTTACATATGCAAATCGGGGCAAGGAAGGGCAAAATATGCGATATGCGCACGCTTGAAAATGTTTTTTTTTTTAAAAAAAGTTTTTATTTTTGCATTTTCAAAACAAAACATACATACACAGACATGAAAATAATAAGAAGACATACATATCGAAAGCAGAACCAGCAGTCAGAACACCATCGCACAATCAACACAATCCTAGTGCGTCCCCTCGTACTCCAACCAAGCTCCCCAAATGCCCTCGAACTTCTTGGGGCAACCCCTTGCAACATAAACCAGTTTCTGGTAAGGGAGGATATTATTAACCTGGCTCCTCCAGAAGGTAACGGTCGGGGGGTCCACCGATTTCCAGTGTAGGAGGATAGATTTTTTTGCATAAAATAAAAGCTGTAGATAGCATAGTTTGACTACAGATTTCAAACCCAGATCATCCATAACGCCCAGGAGACAGACTAAGGGGGTCCTAAAACTCGGGACATCCAAGACTAGAGAAATGTGCTGCAGAACTCCTTCCCAGAACTCCTGAATCCTCGGGCAATCCCAGAATACATGCATAACAGTGCCAACCTCCTGACTGCATTTATTGCATTGGTCCGAGACCATAGGATATATTTTCGCTAGTCAACTTGGTGTAAGGTATACTCTGTTTAAAAACTTGGTTTGGATATACCTGTCCCTAACTGATATGGTGATATCTGGGATCTGCTTCAGTGCATCAGTCCACATCCCCTCCTCCAGGCCTGGAATATCCCCAGCCCATTTATCCCTAATCTTTGCAAGAGGATCCGGGCCAGCCTGTTCTAATATAACATAAAACCAGGAAGTAGGTTTCCGTAGGTCCTCCTTCCTCAGATATACCTCTAAAGTAGTCTCCACCAGTGCAATGGGTCTATTGGGAATTGGGTGGTAAAGGCATGCCTGAGCTGAAGGTATCGAAAAAACATGGAATGTGGCAAGTGGTAGGTGTCCCGAGGCTCTGGAACTGCTGCAGTTCCCCATTTACCACAATATCGTTTAAGGTTTTAACCCCCCGACTGGCCCAGCAACTGATATCCGGCAGATCCCGTAGGTGTGGGAGATCTCTGTTCCCCCAAAGAGGCGTCCAACAGGACCACACAGGCCTTGCCTTTTGGGCGATCGTCAGTGCTTTTCGGAACACTCCCACTACAGTGGCCATAGGTGAAGTAACAGAGCACTGCGAGGGGGACCCCCTATACAGTAACTTAGCTAGAGCTTCTAATGAACCCATTGTCACTGCCTCAAGCATAGTGGAAGGATTGTCAGACTGAGGAGTAGTCCACCAATGCGCATAGGTAAGTTGGCTCGCTAGAAAATAAGATCTAAGATTGAGTAAAGCTAGGCCACCACCAGATACGGGCGCCTGTAGGGTACGAAAGCCCATCCGTGGAGGTTCCCCCGCCCAGAGAAACTTACGTCGAATGGAGTCAAGATACTTAAACCACTGATTCCGGGGCATTATCGAGGAATTGTGAAATAAATATAAAAACTTGGGGAGAAAAACCATTTTAAATAAGTTAATCCTGCTGGGGAGTGAAAGAGGTAAAGTCTGCCAGACCTCTGTTTTTGCAATCAAAGATTTCACCACCGGGGTAAAGTTGTGCTCCTCAAATTTTTTAAAGTCTGCCTGTATTATTATCCCTAAATATTTAAATGAGCGTACCACCTTCAGTTGACCTAGTCTCTCCGGCGTCCCAGGGGGTAGTGGATCAATAGGGAAAATAACTGACTTTGACTGGTTAATTCGTAGTCCCGAAAATACCCCAAACTCCTCAATGCTCTCCAAAGCCCTATTCAAGGCCCTGCAGGGGTTAGCCAGATACAGAAGCATATCATCGGCATATAACGAAAATTTCTCCTCAATCCTGCCAATTTTCAGACCTTCCACATCTGGGGAGTCCCTAATTCTCGTCGCCAAAGGCTCTATGGCTAGGGCAAACAGTAGTGGGGAGAGGGGGCACCCCTGCCTTGTCCCTCTCCCCAGCTGCACCACATCTGACAGCAAACCATTCACTAGCACCCTAGCCTTAGGTTTTAAGTACAGTGCCCGGACCCAGTCCAAGAAGCGTTGGCCAAAACCAAACTTAGTCAAAACCTCCCATAAAAAGTCCCATGATATAGTGTCAAATGCCTTTGCCGTGTCAACAGACACAACTATCCTGCTGCCCTTGTTCAAGTGGTCTAAAGCCAGGTTGTTATACAACCTACGAATATTAATATCAGTAGCCTTGTTTGGCATGAAACCGGTTTGGTCCGGGTGTACTAAATCAGCAGTTACTGTTTTCACCCTATTGGCTAGGACCTTCGCAAATATTTTGGCATCACAATTAAGCAAGGAGATGGGACGATAAGATTCACAGCATTCTGGCGGTTTCCCCTCTTTCGGTATCAGGACTATATGGGCCATATAACATGACTCTGGAAGAGCCTTGGTGTGGGAGATAGCATTAAACAACGTGGTGAGTCTGGGAGTTAGGATTTTAGTATGAGCCTTGTACCACTCGGCGGGAAGGCCATCCGGACCCGGGGAGCGTCCCGATGGCATATCCGCAATGGCGCTCTCCACCTCCTCAGCTGAGATATCCCTCTCAAGGTCAACTAGCATAGGGCGTGAGAGACAAGGGAGGTCAATTTGGGCCAAGTAATTTACCAGACGCTCAGTAGGGATTGGGGGAAGAGCAGCGTACGTAATGTGGAAGTACTGCCTAAACCTATCAACTATTTGCTGCTTATCCACAAGCAGGTCCCCCCCTTCTCCTTCAACACTGTGTATGACTGTATGTGGGACATCCCCCTTAGCTAGCAGGGCCAACAGTCTCCCATTCTTATCACCCCTGTCATACCATGCAGCTTTCCTGTAGAGTTCACACTGGGAGAATTTATCAATAAGTAAGAGGTCGATGTGCCTCTGTGCTGCTGCCATCTTTTGCTTAACCCCATCTGTGGGAGACACTATCAGGTCCTGCTCCCTCATAGCCAATTCCACTTTGGCAGTCTCAATGTCGGCCTCGGTCTCTTTTCGCTTTGCCGAAATTTGAGAGACATATTCACCTCTAGTGTGAGCTTTCCCCGCATCCCATACTACATTCTCTGGGGCCGTCCCAGGGTTATCCTGCCAATAGCTTTCCAATAGTGGGGTGTACCCTTCCGCTACTTTAGGGTTAGAGATCCATTTAGGGGAGAGCCTCCATAGCGAGGCATTAGCTATATCTCGTCCCTCCAAAGTTAACACCACAGGGGCATGATCAGAACACACCCGAGTAGAAAAATGAATAGCATCAATTTTCCTAAGTAAGTCTGAAGTAACCAGTATAAGATCTATTCTGGACAGTGCGGAAGAGGAGGTGGTGTAACAAGAGAATTGTTGCCTGCTGGGATTTTTCCATCTCCACACATCAGTAAGGCCGGTTGCGTCCAACCAGTGTGCTAGAGCCCTGGAGTCGCTTGTTACAGGACGGAGTCTATCCAAGACAGGGTCTGGGACCATGTTAAAGTCCCCCGCCCAGATCATGGGGAAGCTACCCAAAGTTGCTACCTTTTGCAGGATCTCGTTAAGAGTTTGTATGTCAGCTGGGGGTGGAAGATACACATTGATAAATATATACGTGTCACCATGCACTTGGCCTTTAAGGATCAAATATTTTCCCAGTCTATCCGTTATTACCCTATCAAATTTAAAGCTAAGGGATTTCCTCACTAATATGGCCACTCCCCTAGAGTATGTGGAGTACTCTGTGTGGTAGATATTGGAGACCCAGTGTCTCTTCAGGGCCCTAACCCGTTGTCCCACCAAATGAGTCTCCTGCAACATGAGAAGGTCTGCCCCTGATTTCCTAAGCTGGCTTAATATCACTGACCTCTTGACTTTATCATTCACTCCCCTAATGTTCCAGGACAAGAGCTTGAATTTAAGTTGTACTGCCATTGACATATACAAGAAAAGAGATACACTCGAGAGGGAGGAGATCACCCACTTCTCCCATCACTTTGGTAGTTAACTGCAGCTGGTTCCACCTTGGCAAATGAAAGGGGTTAAGACAAACATACACAACATATAAAACCACAAATCCCCAACCTTTCCCCCCACCCGGTATTCTCCACAAACAGAATAGGAGATACATCATTTCCAAAAAAAACTGTATCGAGTAAGAGCTCACAACTGTGACCAACAACTAGTCCAGCAGCATTCACAAAGTCTCGTGAAACTGTAGTATCCAAGTCCCTTCAAAAATCACAAAGGGCCTTTTGAAACTAATCAGAACAGAGTTATCAACAGTCAGAGATTTGCTCCTTGAAGTACAGTGTACCAACCCTTGGGCAATAGTAGCGTATATAAAGGGGTAGTGGTCATCTTAGGCATAATATGTTAGGGTATGAGAGAACCCCAGAGGCCCCACAGTCACGGACAGGAGAAACTAACAGGGGAACCGTCTCCAAGTAGTACGGGCCTAATCAGTTCCAGGCACTGGGGGCACCAAAAGCAATTTACTCATGTTCAAATGGAAAAAAAAAAAGCAATTTACTCACGGCACTCTCCGGTCTGGACGAGCCTTTGTTCCATCACGGTTGACGAGGAGGGCTATCGTGCGGCCTAGGCGGGCTCCGCTGTTGCGCCCTAGGGTGCGTGTCCAACCAATGCTGGACATTGCCAGGATGGTCAAAGAGCTGCACTTTGCCGCCATCCGCAATCCGCAGTTTGGCCTGAAAAATCATGCTATAGGAGATCCCCATATCTCGTAGGTGTCTCTTTACTCCAATAAAGGTATTACGTTGGCGTTGCAGGGCAGCTGAATAATCCGGATAAAACGACACCCGAGCACCCTGATAGTAGACATCACCTTTGGCTCTTGCAGCTTTCAGAGCCGCATCCCTGTCGCGGTAGTTCAGCAATTTTATAAGGAAGGGTCTCGGAGGGGCACCCGGTGGCAGGGCTCTCGTGGGTACCCTATGGGCTCTTTCCGCCACGAACTGTTGCGAAAATATCTCTTCTCCCAGCATCTCTTTCAGCCAGCGCTCAGCAAAAAGCTCAGGAGACTGCCCCTCACTTTTTTCTGGCAAGCCTACCACCCTGATATTGGAACGCCTTTGACGATTTTCCATATCTTCCATGCGGTCAGATGCCTGTTTCATCAGTTTGTGTAGCTGGGTGATCTCATTAGGCAAGGGAGCAGTGCGATCCTCCACAGCCCCCACCCGCTCCTCCATGGCTCTCGTTCTTTCTCGGATGTTCTGGACATCATGCTTAAGCAGCGAGATTTCCACTTTCACTTCCTCAATCTTAGAGGTAAGGGCTGCTGTCAGTGTAGATTGGCAGGAAGAAATGGCAGCAAGCACATCCTGCATGGTAGGTTCCGCGTTGCCCTGCTCACCTTCCTCTGTGTCTCGTGCATGTTGCTGCTTAGAAGGCGCCATTATCCAGGGACTCAGGCTCCAGCGCGGCCTCCATAAGCGGTCTCGGGTCTTTCTTACCCGCCGCAGGTCTTGGCGCCAGCTTATGCGCTACTGGGGAGCCCGCGCTACTGGCGTTGGCAGCCCCCCTGGAGACAGACTTCTCCGGAGAAGGGGAGGAAGTGGAGGACGTGCGGGCGCCATCTTGCCTGGAGCCTCTGGCGTACTGCTCTAACTTAGCAGCCGTGTCGGAGCGCACCCGCTGGCTGCTTTGCGCGTTCCGCCTCATCTGTGATGCCGTGCGTGTTACTGCGTCCAGCGATCCAGTCAGACCACCGATTCCACGGATTTCGGGTCAGTTATGGGCTGTACAGGGTGAATGGCAAGCGGAGCTCCTCTGCTGTGCAGCTTATCACGCTTGAAAATTTTATACTTCCTTGTTTTTGTGACAAGTCAAGTGATTTTAATAATTTGCATTTGGTTCCTGCTGAAAAAGGAAGAACCCTGTGCGAATGCTGAACCAGATCCTGGTTTCGGAGAATCCTTAGTTCAAGACTTTAAGAGGAGGTGAGAGCTCCTGGGACTTTGAGAAAAGAGACATTCCATCAATCCCGTGAAACAGGGAGTATGCAAACCCAGACTAGGGGTAAGACCCTTAAACAGGCGCCTGCCCAGACCCCCTCATTGTTGCGCCCTAGGCAGGTGCCTCTTCTGTATACCCCTAGTTCTGGCCCTGATACAAGGGCTAATAAAACAACACACAGTGAATGGGGGAAACATACCTGGTACCTGAACTGGGAGGGGGAAGGATTTGGGCATTTCCATTAGCATTAAATCACTGGGGAATCTAACACACCAGTGGCAAACATATTAGCGTTTTAATGTTAACTAATAATACTGCACAATCTGAGGTTACACACTCTTTTTTATTTTATAGCATATAAAGTAGCACCTATAGGAGAAACGACACCATAATATTGCTAAGGTAAAAGTGATTCACATTTAAGAAATGTTGGAGTGCTATGGTAAATTGTGCCTTTTTTTATATCATGCCTGACCACATACACCCAATGAGGTAAGGGATGAGCTGCATTTCATTGTGTTATTTATATATTATGGGGAGGTGGCATTCTCCTTTAAATGCCTGCTCTCCCAACCCCCGCTACGAATATTAATATCAGTAGCCTTGTTTGGCATGAAACCGGTTTGGTCCGGGTGTACTAAATCAGCAGTTACTGTTTTCACCCTATTGGCTAGGACCTTCGCAAATATTTTGGCATCACAATTAAGCAAGGAGATGGGACGATAAGATTCACAGCATTCTGGCGGTTTCCCCTCTTTCGGTATCAGGACTATATGGGCCATATAACATGACTCTGGAAGAGCCTTGGTGTGGGAGATAGCATTAAACAACGTGGTGAGTCTGGGAGTTAGGATTTTAGTATGAGCCTTGTACCACTCGGCGGGAAGGCCATCCGGACCCGGGGAGCGTCCCGATGGCATATCCGCAATGGCGCTCTCCACCTCCTCAGCTGAGATATCCCTCTCAAGGTCAACTAGCATAGGGCGTGAGAGACAAGGGAGGTCAATTTGGGCCAAGTAATTTACCAGACGCTCAGTAGGGATTGGGGGAAGAGCAGCGTACGTAATGTGGAAGTACTGCCTAAACCTATCAACTATTTGCTGCTTATCCACAAGCAGGTCCCCCCCTTCTCCTTCAACACTGTGTATGACTGTATGTGGGACATCCCCCTTAGCTAGCAGGGCCAACAGTCTCCCATTCTTATCACCCCTGTCATACCATGCAGCTTTCCTGTAGAGTTCACACTGGGAGAATTTATCAATAAGTAAGAGGTCGATGTGCCTCTGTGCTGCTGCCATCTTTTGCTTAACCCCATCTGTGGGAGACACTATCAGGTCCTGCTCCCTCATAGCCAATTCCACTTTGGCAGTCTCAATGTCGGCCTCGGTCTCTTTTCGCTTTGCCGAAATTTGAGAGACATATTCACCTCTAGTGTGAGCTTTCCCCGCATCCCATACTACATTCTCTGGGGCCGTCCCAGGGTTATCCTGCCAATAGCTTTCCAATAGTGGGGTGTACCCTTCCGCTACTTTAGGGTTAGAGATCCATTTAGGGGAGAGCCTCCATAGCGAGGCATTAGCTATATCTCGTCCCTCCAAAGTTAACACCACAGGGGCATGATCAGAACACACCCGAGTAGAAAAATGAATAGCATCAATTTTCCTAAGTAAGTCTGAAGTAACCAGTATAAGATCTATTCTGGACAGTGCGGAAGAGGAGGTGGTGTAACAAGAGAATTGTTGCCTGCTGGGATTTTTCCATCTCCACACATCAGTAAGGCCGGTTGCGTCCAACCAGTGTGCTAGAGCCCTGGAGTCGCTTGTTACAGGACGGAGTCTATCCAAGACAGGGTCTGGGACCATGTTAAAGTCCCCCGCCCAGATCATGGGGAAGCTACCCAAAGTTGCTACCTTTTGCAGGATCTCGTTAAGAGTTTGTATGTCAGCTGGGGGTGGAAGATACACATTGATAAATATATACGTGTCACCATGCACTTGGCCTTTAAGGATCAAATATTTTCCCAGTCTATCCGTTATTACCCTATCAAATTTAAAGCTAAGGGATTTCCTCACTAATATGGCCACTCCCCTAGAGTATGTGGAGTACTCTGTGTGGTAGATATTGGAGACCCAGTGTCTCTTCAGGGCCCTAACCCGTTGTCCCACCAAATGAGTCTCCTGCAACATGAGAAGGTCTGCCCCTGATTTCCTAAGCTGGCTTAATATCACTGACCTCTTGACTTTATCATTCACTCCCCTAATGTTCCAGGACAAGAGCTTGAATTTAAGTTGTACTGCCATTGACATATACAAGAAAAGAGATACACTCGAGAGGGAGGAGATCACCCACTTCTCCCATCACTTTGGTAGTTAACTGCAGCTGGTTCCACCTTGGCAAATGAAAGGGGTTAAGACAAACATACACAACATATAAAACCACAAATCCCCAACCTTTCCCCCCACCCGGTATTCTCCACAAACAGAATAGGAGATACATCATTTCCAAAAAAAACTGTATCGAGTAAGAGCTCACAACTGTGACCAACAACTAGTCCAGCAGCATTCACAAAGTCTCGTGAAACTGTAGTATCCAAGTCCCTTCAAAAATCACAAAGGGCCTTTTGAAACTAATCAGAACAGAGTTATCAACAGTCAGAGATTTGCTCCTTGAAGTACAGTGTACCAACCCTTGGGCAATAGTAGCGTATATAAAGGGGTAGTGGTCATCTTAGGCATAATATGTTAGGGTATGAGAGAACCCCAGAGGCCCCACAGTCACGGACAGGAGAAACTAACAGGGGGAACCGTCTCCAAGTAGTACGGGCCTAATCAGTTCCAGGCACTGGGGGCACCAAAAGCAATTTACTCATGTTCAAATGGAAAAAAAAAAAGCAATTTACTCACGGCACTCTCCGGTCTGGACGAGCCTTTGTTCCATCACGGTTGACGAGGAGGGCTATCGTGCGGCCTAGGCGGGCTCCGCTGTTGCGCCCTAGGGTGCGTGTCCAACCAATGCTGGACATTGCCAGGATGGTCAAAGAGCTGCACTTTGCCGCCATCCGCAATCCGCAGTTTGGCCTGAAAAATCATGCTATAGGAGATCCCCATATCTCGTAGGTGTCTCTTTACTCCAATAAAGGTATTACGTTGGCGTTGCAGGGCAGCTGAATAATCCGGATAAAACGACACCCGAGCACCCTGATAGTAGACATCACCTTTGGCTCTTGCAGCTTTCAGAGCCGCATCCCTGTCGCGGTAGTTCAGCAATTTTATAAGGAAGGGTCTCGGAGGGGCACCCGGTGGCAGGGCTCTCGTGGGTACCCTATGGGCTCTTTCCGCCACGAACTGTTGCGAAAATATCTCTTCTCCCAGCATCTCTTTCAGCCAGCGCTCAGCAAAAAGCTCAGGAGACTGCCCCTCACTTTTTTCTGGCAAGCCTACCACCCTGATATTGGAACGCCTTTGACGATTTTCCATATCTTCCATGCGGTCAGATGCCTGTTTCATCAGTTTGTGTAGCTGGGTGATCTCATTAGGCAAGGGAGCAGTGCGATCCTCCACAGCCCCCACCCGCTCCTCCATGGCTCTCGTTCTTTCTCGGATGTTCTGGACATCATGCTTAAGCAGCGAGATTTCCACTTTCACTTCCTCAATCTTAGAGGTAAGGGCTGCTGTCAGTGTAGATTGGCAGGAAGAAATGGCAGCAAGCACATCCTGCATGGTAGGTTCCGCGTTGCCCTGCTCACCTTCCTCTGTGTCTCGTGCATGTTGCTGCTTAGAAGGCGCCATTATCCAGGGACTCAGGCTCCAGCGCGGCCTCCATAAGCGGTCTCGGGTCTTTCTTACCCGCCGCAGGTCTTGGCGCCAGCTTATGCGCTACTGGGGAGCCCGCGCTACTGGCGTTGGCAGCCCCCCTGGAGACAGACTTCTCCGGAGAAGGGGAGGAAGTGGAGGACGTGCGGGCGCCATCTTGCCTGGAGCCTCTGGCGTACTGCTCTAACTTAGCAGCCGTGTCGGAGCGCACCCGCTGGCTGCTTTGCGCGTTCCGCCTCATCTGTGATGCCGTGCGTGTTACTGCGTCCAGCGATCCAGTCAGACCACCGATTCCACGGATTTCGGGTCAGTTATGGGCTGTACAGGGTGAATGGCAAGCGGAGCTCCTCTGCTGTGCAGCTTATCACGCTTGAAAATTTTATACTTCCTTGTTTTTGTGACAAGTCAAGTGATTTTAATAATTTGCATTTGGTTCCTGCTGAAAAAGGAAGAACCCTGTGCGAATGCTGAACCAGATCCTGGTTTCGGAGAATCCTTAGTTCAAGACTTTAAGAGGAGGTGAGAGCTCCTGGGACTTTGAGAAAAGAGACATTCCATCAATCCCGTGAAACAGGGAGTATGCAAACCCAGACTAGGGGTAAGACCCTTAAACAGGCGCCTGCCCAGACCCCCTCATTGTTGCGCCCTAGGCAGGTGCCTCTTCTGTATACCCCTAGTTCTGGCCCTGATACAAGGGCTAATAAAACAACACACAGTGAATGGGGGAAACATACCTGGTACCTGAACTGGGAGGGGGAAGGATTTGGGCATTTCCATTAGCATTAAATCACTGGGGAATCTAACACACCAGTGGCAAACATATTAGCGTTTTAATGTTAACTAATAATACTGCACAATCTGAGGTTACACACTCTTTTTTATTTTATAGCATATAAAGTAGCACCTATAGGAGAAACGACACCATAATATTGCTAAGGTAAAAGTGATTCACATTTAAGAAATGTTGGAGTGCTATGGTAAATTGTGCCTTTTTTTATATCATGCCTGACCACATACACCCAATGAGGTAAGGGATGAGCTGCATTTCATTGTGTTATTTATATATTATGGGGAGGTGGCATTCTCCTTTAAATGCCTGCTCTCCCAACCCCCGCTGAATGGTGTCTTTGGAAGAGATCATGCTAAATAAAGAGAAAAGCAGGTATGGTCTATCTCCCCCCAAAGATAATACTTTTTTCACTTAGATAGGACTGACACATGGACACTGCCTTGACGGGGTGCGTCAGCATATGCATACTTTGTACAAACTTTGTAACTAAAAGTGTCTTTTTTTATTAGAGTTACAGTTCAGTTGTGCAAAACAGGTTTTCCCAGGGGGCTATATGTTGGAGTGCTGTGGTAAATTGTGTAGTTTGTATATCAAGCCTGACCACGTGCACCCAATAAGGTAAGGGATGAGCTGCATTTCATTGTGTTTATATATATATATATATATATATATATATATATATATATATATATGTTATGTCATGAGAAAGGTCCAGACTGGACCGAAACGTCATTTCTTGGAACACGACTATCTGCACTATATATGTCAGCACCCAGGCAGTAAAACTCTGCTGGATTGGAGTGCACCACAGCCTGAACTGTGTGTATATATATATATATATATATATATATATATATATATATATATATATATATATATATATATATATATATATATATATATATATATATATATATATATATATATATATATATATATATACAAAAGACTATTCCAACTGACTTTCACAGGCACAGTCCCTTATCCTAATTGCCTATACAAACCACCCTAAAGCTGGCCATAGACGCAAAGAGCCAATCGTACGAATCCTCGATTCGTACAATTTTCAGACCATGTGTGGAGAGTCCTGAAATTTTCCGTCCCACGGAGATAGGTCGTTTGGTTGATTGGCCAAGTTAAAAGATATCTGACGGCTGTCGATAATTTCTCTACATGTTTTGCCGCCAGTGTCGGACTGGCCCGGCGGGACACCGGGAAAATACCCGGTGGGCCCTGACCTTCAAGGGGCCCCGCCGGGCCAGACCCCCAATCGTAGTAGTTAAAAAAAAAAAACGTAGCCGGCGCAATACGCTGTTTGCGCATTCTCGACGGCACGGGTGCCGTCTGCGCATGCGCGCCGGCGTGGGACAACGCCAAAGGGGAGCGCGGCGCTGGCGCCGCAGCAAGGGGACGCGGGGGCTGGGGGGCCCTGGACAGCAGTCCCGGTGGGCCCCAGGCCCCCCAGTCCGACCCTGTTTGCCGCGCGGACGATTTTCAGTGGAGACTGTCACCAGCTTTGTCGGAAATAACTTTCGTACGATTGCTGTCACGGGCAGAACATCGGCTAATCTGTTCCTTTACTACTTTATTTGATCGGAATGGTTAGTGGAAGGGTGGGAGATGGGGGAGTCCAAATGTTTGAGGATTCAAACAATCGGATCTTTGCATCTATGGCCAGCTTAATACCCTCCTATCCCTCCCTCTGCACACCCCAAACTCTGCCTACTTATGACTGGCTTTGTCAGTCCCTGCCCTACCCTGTGATGTCAAAACTCCATCCCTTCTCAGAGCTGCCCCCACCCTATTTGCCATTGGCCAGTAAATGCCAGAAGAAAAGATGGCAACCCTAACTATCGCACCCATCTAAGGTTAACTATTAGTGCTTCTACCTCTATCTAGTCCTGCCACGAGGTGCTGCTCAAGATGTCTGTCCTTTCACGAAGATGTTACTAACTCCAAAAGGATATTCCTCTTTCCCAACTCTCCTATATAGGTTCTCTGGTCCAGGGACCTTCCCAGTCTGAAAAAATCTAGGTAAATACCCTTCAGTGCCAACCTTAAGGGTTACTGCCACAAGTTGGACAACCAAAACATCACACAAACCATTTATAACCAAAATATAATTCTGCCTCCTGCATGGTGGGCTCTGTATTAATATGGATGTGTGCCGCAAAACTTGCACCAGGGTTCACCAGATACATCCCTGCAGAAGTTTTCATCACTTTGTAGGTTATTGTGTATGTAATGTTATTGCATACAAAATATCAGTACAGGATAAATAAAGCAAATGGCAAAGTAAAAATCACTTTATTTGTATTTATTGTTTTGGTGAGAAGTCAAGAAGTACATGCATACAGTAAATAATCCTGTCTGTACTGTCTGTGCATTTTCATAGAAAATATAAAACACAGTGCAAACATATCAGACCTCAAAGACTTTGCTGCTGTTGGTGGCAAACGTGATGATTCATAGTGCAGCAAACAGATCATACAGTTATAGGGGCTGTTCACTCATTTCCTCCTTACTGTATAAGTCTTGCAGACACAGCCTTGCAAAATGCAAGCAAATGCCACTGCAAAAACACTTTCATTGACACACCAAATTGGCACACTTAATAAATGGGCTTAGCCAGAGCTGATCAAACAAGGAGTTTAGATGGATCTGGAAAAGTTGTCCTGAAAGATCAAGGGGCAGATTTACTAAGCTCGAATGAAGGAAGTGTTTTTTGGGCTACTTCGACCATCGAATGGGCTACTTCGACCTTCGACTACGACTACGAATCGAACGATTCGAACTAAAAATCGTTCGACTATTCGACCATTCGATAGTCAAAGTACTGTCTCTTTAAGAAAAACTTCGACCCCCTACTTCGGCAGCTAAAAGCTATCGAAGTCAATGTTAGCCTATGGGGAAGGTCCCCATAGGCTTGCCTGAGATTTTTTGATCGAAGGATATTCCTTCGATCGTTGGATTAAAATCCTTCGAATCGTTCGATTCGAAGGATTTAATCGTTCGATCGAAGGAATAATCCTTCGATCGTTCGATCGCAGGATTTGCGCTAAATCATTCGACTTCGATATTCGAAGTCGAACGATTTTAGTTCCTAGTCGAATATCGAGGGTTAATTAACCCTCGATATTCGACCCTTCATACATCTGCCCCCAAATGTCTGGAAAAATGAATGTACCAGGAATCGTATTTACTGGTCTGGCAATGAGGCAAGTCCTTGAGATCCTGTTTACTCAGCTCTAGGCTAAATTACTTAGGTGCCAGAAATGGAGACCCCCTGGGGGCTTTTAAGATTTGATCCAAAAATCTAGCTTGTGCATAGAAAACACACTTACATGTTAGCTGATTAGTTTACAAAACTGAAATAATGCAAATGTAACAACACATTAAAATGTAAAAACACATTGTGCTTTATGTAACAATAGGAAGCAATGAGATGATAGCAAACTCAAGCTAAATGATGCTAAAGTGTGATACAGATTATGCATTTGCATGAAAAAAGTAGACATATATTTGCTCAGTATACATCTTTACATAACAACCCATTAACAGGCAACAGTTACTGCTACAACAGCCATAGAGCCATAAAACGTAGCCCAGAAAATAGAAGGAACCTGCACAAAAAGCTGCAAGGCTTTTATGGGGCAAAGTCAACAGTTTCAACTTGATATTGCAATTGATAGCAACCAACTTGCACCTATCATGTTTGGCTATGTGTTTTAAAGCAAACATTAAACTAGTTTCCGAGCGGTTTACTAGACTAAGTGCAAAGTTTATGACTTTATTACATTAAAGGGGTTGTTCATCTTCCAAACACTTTTTCAGTTCAGTTGTTTTCAGATTGTTCACCAGAAAAACGCTTTTCAAATGCTTTCCATTTGTAATTTTTTACTATTTTTTCAGAATTAAGTTTAAAGTTTAATGTTCCTGTCCCTGGTGTTTGTCTGGAAGCTCAGTAATCCAGGTGCAGAATCTAATTTTGCATCATTTTGCTGATACATTTTCTCAGCCCCTGCAGTATTAGCAACTATTGTATAAATTTTAACAGTTGTCTTAAATAAAAGCCAGAGATTCTGCTCAGCAGGGACAAAGATAAGAAATGTACCAACTAAATGTATCAATTTAGAACAGTTAGAGAGTAGACAACCACACTCTGTGCTGTTTTGGAGTGACAAAAGAAGGTGAAAACGAAACTTAAAACACTTCAATATTAGAAAAATGGCCACACATAGAAAATAGAAAGTAATTGGAAAAAGTATTTATTTCTGGCAAACTATCTGAAACCAACTGAACTGAAAAAAAAGGGTTGGAAGGTGAACAAGCTCTTTTACCCCTAAGCCTATTTATTAGTGCCATGGATGTATAAACTGAAAGAAAGGGACTAGAAAAAAGAAGCTAAGTGAAGAAAGGTGGAGAGTGGGCCTGTGGTCTATGTGTTGGGCATCCCTGTCTGACAATGCTTTTAACAGTTGAAATGAATGGGAATAAAGAATGAATTATAAATAGTAGCACAATTACTGTACAGTGGAGGAATTCACCCAGACACCTACTGGTAGGATCTAAAGGGTCCGTTTACTAAAGTGCGTTAAAAATATTCGCACAATTTATAGACAGAATTTTCGCCAAATATGTTATCGCCAGTTTACTAACCTGCGGTAAATATAAATTTGCGAATTTTCTTGCGCAAGAATAATTGTTCGCCAGTTGTCGCATTTGCTGAAAATAACGCTACGTACACATTAACGCTTGGTTTACTAAACAGCGAAATGTGCTATAGACAAAATTAACGCCAGAATATTCGCAAACTTTTACCGCCACCTATGTAGTGGCGTAAAAGTATTTTTTTCGCCAGAAAATTCTCAAGGGGCAGGAAATATCCCATAATAATGTTTTTTTACCCATAATTCTTTGCTGACAGGAGACAAATCTGTAGCTATTGCTGACAGGATGTTTTGGCTTCTGCTTCTATCTGGTGCAACAGCAGCAGTTTCAGCTCAGAGTCGTATTATTGGCAGCGGCATCAAAGTCCAAGGATTCGTCAGCCTCTACGCTTTTTTGGTTTCATTGTGATTGGCTACATTAAACTGTGCATTTCTATGAAGCAAAGAGATTGACTGGTATGATTTCTTGTTCATATGATTCTATTGGCAGAAGGGTTTATATGATGCAGACATGTTTGATTGGTGTTACTCTGGTGATGTTGTTGGATGGTATAATCATCAGTCAATAAAGTTTATAAGTTTTGAAGATGCATTTCTGGCCATAAATGTCACAGTAAAAATTTGCCATAATAACTGCCATAAAACAAGACTATTTTATAGCATAAATATTCGCAAAAACTTAATTTTTCTCCAGAAAATTCGCAACTCGCTAAAATTACCGCTAACGTAAGCTGGTTCCTTAACGTAGTTACCGCAAGTGATCGCAATGACTTCTGAGCGCATCACTGTTTAGTAAACTTAGTCGCTGCGAATATTCTGGCGTAAAAATATTCTCAGCGATAACATGCGGAAACTTAAAGTCAGATTTACCGTACTTTAGTAAACGGACCCCTAAGTCATTAAATGTCCCAGTCTGTTGCTTTTCTTTGTAAAGGAAATGCTAATAAAATGGTTTCTCCAATGTTAGGTATCTGTGGTAAGGTGTAATTAATTCAAGTCACCACAGGCATTTTTCATGTTGGACTGTATTATGCAAAGAAAAGTAATATTCAGAATAAAACCTAGGTCAGACAGGGTTGCCCTTTATCCTTTTTAATCTACATACATACACAATATAAAATCAGACTTACCGCAAACTGAAATGTCCTAAATATAGAAATGCAGTATGCATCAGAAGGTAATATTTACAACAATAGTTTCATGAATAGGGCTTGTGCTAAACATCTATAATTTGTATTATTTCTTGCACTAAACTGGACAAATAAAACAAATCACCAGTCTACTCAGCTGCTCCTTATCTGAAAAGCCTAACAAAAGCTAAAGCTTTTACAGAGGGCTTCTCAGTGAATTGGTGATTTGTTTTCCTTGTGTTTCTATGGACCAGAAGGTCTACAGTTTATAAGCAAAAGCTCGATGAGCTACATTCTGGTTGCATTTAAAATCAGAAGAAAGAAGATAAAATACTTAGTACTAGAAAGACTTTTGCTTACATGCCAATATATGCTTGCAAATGTCAATAAAGATCTTCTTTGGAGAATGCTGTGGTAGAATTTCTATACTTATTCTGTTCTGGGAACATGCAGAATGCCCTATGTGTATAGCTTGCTATGAAAAACCACATAAGTCGATAAGTCAGTGCAGCCTAATGGCTGGGAAAATCCCTGGGAAAGCTTGCTGGCTAGTGTATTTAACACTGAAATCTACACATGTCTCTTTCATATAGGGTCATGCTAGATGAATTATTCACCACTGTAGCCTGTAGCCTATAGGTGTTTCATTGGATGAGACAAGAAGGCAACCCTGAATTCCTATATATATATATATTTCCTTGAATACTTTTTTTTTTCTGTCTTCTGCAAGACCTGGGATACATAATAAGGGCCAAGGGCAATGAAGGGAGAATGGGGACTCAAACTTTAAAAACAAAACATACTAGAGATGTCTAAACAGTGACCATTAAGCTGTGTTAAAAAGCATTTGATATTCAAGAACGTTTATTAGATAAATTAACCTATTGTGAGACTGGAGAGGCAAAGATAACCCCACATTGAAAACTGGAAAAAGTCCTGAACTAAATTGTTTATGCTCCACAGAAGCACATCTATAATTCATCTTTAAAAAAATACTCTAATGTTGCTATAAAAGCTTTTTTGAGGTATCGTCACTTTAGCAATTATGAGAGTCTAATTACATTACATTCATTTATTAGTATAGACATTTTTGGTGAGGCTGCTATGGCCCTTCGTATGGCTGAATTTGTAAGGGTGCAATATACTCATTCTTTAAGAAGTGGATGGACATGTAACGTTCAGTTGACACGGATATAATAAGGTGAAAAGCCATTGCCTTGATCTGACTCCAACATCTTCTCATAATTACCGATATTGAATTTTTTCCGTTGCTACAAAGAAAAGAAAATTGCAGAAATAAAATGTCACAGAACATTGTAAACTGTGTTATTTAGATTCACTCACAATTCATATTGACAACTCCACCAAACACAATACAACATTGCTACAAGAAGATTGGGTAGATAGCCCCGGTCATAACTGTAACACCTTCCAGTATCATTTCAATCACAGACACAGATTGCAAGCAATATGACATGAAAAACAAAGTAAAAGCAAACCTAGTCTTGTGTAGGCCAAATCTTATTTGACATAAAGAGCAATTAATTGAAGCCTGCGTTGGACAAACTATTATTGAACCATAATCTTTCCTGTGCTTTGCACTGTTAGGTTATGAAGACTCGATGCTTTTCTGTACTCTGCAATGCTTAAAGTGGATTGGTTGCACGCAATAACAACCCTGGTTTTTAAAAAAGACTGTACTTTTAGTGCAAAGTTTTTTGTGCAACCCTAACATGTATGCATTCTTTCAACAGTGCATAATAAATTAAAGGCTTTAGGACTCTGCATTTAGATTATGCCTAAATGTGTGCTCAAGAATTGATTAACAGCATCAATGATTAAGTTTCCATAAAGTGACTTCAGTTAATAGTGCTGATCTTCTACACTTATGTTTACGTTTTAACCCCTATGCTATTTGTACAGTCATGACCTATAAGGAATCTCTTAAAGATTTAGAAGACCTATAAAGCTATAAAGCATAAATCAAAAGGCCATATGTTTTTAATAATGTATGTATCCATTGTTTTCTAGAATATTGATAGCATTACTGATTACTGATAAGCCATGAGTTTAGCATCAATACTGCATGTGACTGTTCTGTACAATATTCTGATATCAGCACCTCAGACCTTAACCTATTGTGTGTAGTGATTTTGTAGTATACTGGCAACATAAACATATGACAATATTAAAAGGGATAATATAATTATAGGCACATTTTAGCTTTTAAATGTTTGTAAGAGATCAAAGGACCACTCATTGATCAATAAAACCTCAGGCATATACTGTATTGAATCTTGGTTGAATCTATCTACTCTCTGCAGCATATTTATAATTATGGTAGGTGCTTGCACTAGTTATGTTGTCAGTCCACTGAGTAGTTATAGTAGTAGTAGTGTTTAGCATTTCTCCTCACAGTGGGGAATGTACAGGGCAACCACAGTTCTGCTGTACATTCCATGAGTGAAAGAGGCACACAGAGGATGTATGCATCTGCAACTGTGGGAAACCTATACACTTTTAACAACTAAAAAAAAAGTAGATAGGTCTATAACTACCAGGAAATAAGCAAGCAAAACTTTAGCTATAACTTTCCTTCAATCATGCAATTTGTGAATATTTGTGCATGGTAGTATGCGTTTAAACAATACAATGTTTGCTTCGCATTAGTAAATTGGTGATACTGAAATCTTGCTTTGCCTGGAAAGAAATCTCTAATATTAAACCTTTGTATTTAGGAATAACTTACCTTCCCACACAACAAGGCAGCAGTGATAAACAGGGAGTACAAAAACATAACAAAGCAGACAACCAGAAGAATCTTTTGATCAAGAATGGATTCAGGTGGCTCCATTGATTGTGCACATTCAGCCATAAGATCTAAAAGAAGACAAGTTATTAATTAATGCAAAATAAAGACAACTAGACCAGCATTCAGCTAACTAACTGGTGAATGTTGCAGTGCATACTTGATTGCAATTAGTTGGCTTAGTCAATGGCAGACATTTAAACAATTAACTAGTCTATCTCTATCTTTACATATTGATATAGGAATTATTTACCTAGGGAAGATGTAATCCATTTTAAATTGATTAACAAACAAATGTATATAAAAGCTCACCTAACTTGTAAAGCGAAGCAATACAATTGAACCACCGCAAGCAACTGAATAATTCTCTCAACTAGAACAATATCAATAGAAGAAATTCAAAATACAATTACCCACCACTGACATATATCAGAGTACCATTCCCTTCAGTTGTGCGATAGGGAGGTGGATACATGATGTCCAGTTTGCATATGTACATTCCTGTGTCAGGTGTCTGTAGCCCTGATATATGCAGAGTCACGTTGTTGGGACCAGGCTCCCCTTCACATTGTATGGTGTCACCAGTGGTAACTGATTCATAGTTTGTAGAGTAGCTGAAAGCACAAATTTCTTTTATTTGGTTACCCAATTTCCTTAAAAGCCTGAAACGCATCTCTTCAACCTTGGCACTTATCCTGTAGTCACAGACCAGAGTGGCCTTTCCATGCCTGCTGGCCACAATTATGTCTGGCTGGGTAACCTTTAGGCCTGTGAAAGACATACTAGATTATAATTTATGTTTATTTTTTATTGGATGCACAGTATCTTAACTCCCTACATAGAGAAATGTTTACTTTGCCTTAGGAATCCTCTTAACAGCCATAGGGGTAAATGCAAAGGCTGCAGTTAAATGCATTTTAACTAAATTAGTTTTACCAAGTTCCATAAAATGTTACCCAGTGATAAAATCAAACATTCACAGTATATACTTGTTCTCTTATTATATATAACTGCAGCATTGTATGTGATCTTACTCATGTGAACTAAGTAGCTTTTACAGAAACAACCAGTTAAGGAAACATAGAATTAATTAATATTGGGATATCTTTTGGAAAATACAGCATTAAAATTCTGGGTAGACCCTGAACCATTCAATAAAGGATTTCAGGACTTTTCATTTGCTCAGTCTTGAGCATAATACATACTATAATAACTTGTGTTTCAATCCAAATGTAATTGATGAATGATATCTACTGATTTCTACTGAAAGAAAACACATGGGTTATGAAATAAACAGAGAGTATGGCACCTCTTGCTTGACAACATACCTGAGGCATTGGTGATTAGGCACAAGATTCCAGTGATGAATGTTATTCTCAACATTGCTGTTCAATAAGCGATTCTGAAGTAATTTTCCTGTCTGCTTTCAAAATATTGATCTATTTGCATCAATCTGATTTTCTATTTCTCCATCTATTATTTACCCAACAGCCGTCCCGTGAGGGTCTCCCTAACAACTCTGTCTGGGTTGGACTGAAAATCTTTGCAGATATTGTGACTTTGAATTCTGTTTCAGGTTCCACAAACACAGCATATATAACCTCAGCTTCAAGACTCAAACCTAAAAGGCGCAGAAGGTTTATGTTTTGGTTTTACGAGAAAGGAAATGGTGGGTCGGAGAAGTTACGTACACAAGTAACCACATCAAGAACTGTGAACTAGTTTGTGACCAAAACAAGCCTATCAGGGAATGGAAAAAGTTGATTTCACACTGTAGCTTATTTGCCTATTATATTCTAGGAACCTTATGTCATGTGCCATGAAAATGATACTATTAACCCTATATCCTTATTAGGTAAGAATATATAGGTTTTATCAGGTGACAGCATCAAAGCATTGCAGTTTCAAATCTAGAACTATTATGAATCCTCTAATTTCAAATTGTATATAAGGGCTCCAGTTTAAAAGTTAAACATTAATATTGGTCAATTTAAATAAGGACATTCTAGTAAAATTTAATGCAAAAGGAGAATCATGTAAGATGGTTTATCGTGCTCTTTGGCAGTATGAAATACAATATTTTCCAGCCAGGATGGTCCTCTGATAAGATGGTTTTAGTAGCTGCTGAACTGTGTGAGGTATGCAACCTATGTTGTCCTGCAAGAATATTCATAGCAATTAATTTAATGGTTAATTGGAGCATTGACATATATCTTGCCCACACTTCATCCTATGCCAGATGTTCTCCCATTGCTAAAGGTTTATTTTGGGATTAAAACCCACCCTGAGGTGAGTATATCCCCACATTGTGCTCCTGACTAAGGCTGCCTCTGCCTTGATAAACAGATCATTTGTGTCTTATTGGCTTATTTAAAGTGGCTCTAAATGTGTTTTTAAGGACAGAGTGAGACAATTTTGCAATATATATTGCCCCATTTACAAAAAAGTAAGGTGCCCTATTTTGATAAAATACTGAAATTATTAAGCCTTGCTCTGTTCTTTGTCATTGATCTAAAATATAATGCATGCTATGTATATCAGGGCAATGTAATACCCATTTACATATGTGTGTGTGGTCTAGTACCCAATAGCATCCAATCATCAGGTAGCATTTACTGGTGAGATGGTTGAAAACAAATATCTGCTATGGGCTACTAAAGCTGAACAAGCTTTGTATCTTTTACATGACATAAACTCAGTTAGAGTTACTATAGGTACTGAGGGTGGAAACCTCCAAAATCTGACAAACATAATCATTATTAGCACCACCTCTGTAGTTGCCCTTAGCAGTCAGGTGGAGCACTTTTGACAGCAGGAGTACAAGCTAGACATTTTTGCTCCCAATCACCCACCTGTGTGCCAAATGTAGCACAACGTTTTTGCACATTTCTGCTTGTTTAGTAAATGAGCCTTGATGTCTGTTCAGCATAAAAATAAAATAACACATTTCAGAAACATATCAAATTAAATTTTGGGGAGTTCAGCTAAGAAGCCTGGTTATATACAGAAATATTCTAAATGTAAATTTTACAATTTATTTACGTAGAATTGGGACACTTTACTTGGTTTATGGATGTATTATGTAAAGATAGTGTTTGCCCTTTTGTGCAATTAAAACATGAATGCCTACTAACCAAATGCCAACTAAATCATATACACATCTTTAAAATTCCTATATCAGACACATGCGTGCAATATATGAGCTAAAAGGTTCTTAACTTTGTCAAACCCAGAACAACAACACCATATGTTGATTTTATACAAACTGTGGGTCATGTATAAACACTGGGTAAATATTTTCACTTGGGCAGAAAAAAAGCTAATCACTGATTGGTTGCTATTGGTTACTGCCCAGGTGCAAATTCACCCAGTGTTTATAAATGAGCCCCACTGTAAGGTGAATATATTTGTACAGTGTTTATATGTATATTGGACATAAACTGTGACAATTTGGGTTTTGAAAGAACCTTTCCAGCAATGGAGAATGCTCAAATATTTATTGCTGTGCCCAGTTATCTGAAACTCTGTCATATACTGTTTGATGAATTGTTTTTTTGTTTGGTAAAGGTAAATAATGGGGTTGTAATCTTAGAGTGGCAAACATTGGCATTGGAGTCAGCAACTTTCTGATGTATAGGTAATTATTAGCATGTGTGTTTAGTGTCAGTTGGAAAAGTAAAAAAATTATTATCCTTCCAAATGGATAATATGACCAATAGATAGTTTTTAAGCTTTGGTAGAACTTAAAGGGGTTGTTCACCTTTAAATTAACCTTTAGTATGATGTAGAGAGTGATATTCCTTGACAATTTGCAATTGGTTTCCATTTTTTATTATTTGTGGTTTTTGAGTTATTTAGCTTTTTATTCTGCAGCTCTGCAGTTTGCAACCATGCATTGATATACATAAGAGACTGGAATAGGACTAGGAGAAGGCCTGAATAGAAAGATGAGTAATAAAAAGGAGCAATAACAATACATTCGTCACAACTCACAGAAACTTGTGTATTATAATAAATAATGTACCCTTTTGTAAAATTTGAGGTTATTATAAGTCCCCTCAGCCTCCTGCTTATATATGTTAATGGAACTCTTTGGTGACTTCTAATATCTTTATATTTTACAATAGGGTAGGGTGCACATCATTCACTATATTATTGCCATTTTGATTTAACTGTTAATTGTCACACTTAAAGGGGAACTTTCGCAAAAAATTTAATTTAATATAAGCTTCATCATACTGAAATAAGAAATTCTCTAAATATAATCAATTAAAAATTATGAACCATTTCTGATATAATCACATTACTCTTCATTCTCCCCCTCTCAGCATTTTATTCTCTTCATTCTGTCTTTTTGCAGGAGTTGGGAGTCTGATTTTGAGTGGCAGTTGAATCCAATATATCTTTTAGGGGGGCTCCTTTTGCCTAGAAGATGTTTTAAAACCCACTCTATTGAAATTACTAGAAATCCTGTTTTTATACATGCAGAATTTGTGCCAAAGTCAGTTATTTGTTATATTTTGTTTGTGCCGAAGTCAGACATTTGAATGAGCTCTTATACATCTGCTAGGAACGGGAGCCCCCCTAAAAGATATATTTGATCTGTCAATAAAAATCTAACACCCAACTCCTGCATGAAGACAAAATGAAGAGAAACAGTTGCAGAAAGAGAGATAGTGAAGATAAACTTGATTATTTCAGAAACAGTCCTGAATTTTTAATGAATTATATTTAGAAAGTTTCTTATTTCTGTATGAAAAAGCTTATATTAAGCCTGCTAAAACCTATCGAGCACCATTGTTAGCCTATGGGGACCTTCCACATAGGCTTTCTAAGTAATTTCTGATCGAAGGAAAATCGTTCGATCGATGGATTAAAAAAACTTTTTTTAAAAAAAAAAGTTTCGATCAAACGATTTTTCCTTCAATCGTTCGATCAACGAAATGCGGTAAATCCTTCGACTTCGATATTCGAAGTCGAAGGATTTTACTTCGATGGTCGAAAAACCAACCGAGCACCAATGTTAGCCTATGGGGACCTTCCACATAGGCTTTCTAAGTAATTTCTGATCGAAGGAAAATCGTTTGATCGATGGATTAAAAAACTTTTTTTAAAAAAAAAAGTTTAGATCAAACGATTTTTCCTTCGATCAACGAAATGCAGTAAATCCTTCGAAGGCGAAGGATTTTACTTCGATGGTCGAATATCGAGGCTTAATTAACCCTCGATATTCGACCCATAGTAAATGTGCCCCCACATGTTTAATGGTTCTTACATGTCAGAGATAGATTATTATGGTTTATTTCAATCTGTAGAATCATGTATGTCATTGAAAAACTATATATATATATATATATATATATATATATATATATATATATATATATATATATATATATATATTCAGTTTAGATAAAGTTTATTCACCATTTCTACATAAGTCCAACATAATGAATATGTCAAGAAGGGGGGTATATCTTGAATCTTTATTATTTTATTGATATTTGATATTTCCACACCTACACCCCATACCTCTACTTCCCACTCCCTTAATGACTAATATTTTTTACCAGAGCTGGTCAAATCTGAACTCAATCAAGATACAATCTACAATATTTTTTTTTACTGAGCTTTGTAAAATTCAAAGTGAAGGAAAATAGAAACTGATAGAGAATTTGTCGAATGACAACTAAGAAATCTGTCTGGCTACATATTAACCTTTCTTTGATTTAATGCACCACAAGGTTTCACATTTTATAACAGTAAGTTGCTCATTTTCTTGACAAGTAAATTAAAAGATGCAGTAAATAGAAGCCACTTTTTCTCTCAAATAAAGATGTTTTGACGTAATGGAAGAATTTAGCATATTCTCAATTTACATAAATTTGGATTTGGGACACCCCCTAGCTCTGTTGTCGTGATGGTATATGAAAAGGTTGCGTCGATTTATCGACCTGTACTGATGCAAGGCTGTATTCTCATTTCCTATTCCACCCTTCCGTCTCTTTTTTTATTGTGAAAAATGAATGTTCTTGATAATCTTTGATGCTTTGATTGATATTGCAAATAATCATATATTACATTTAAAATTCAAATCCATCAGGGCTGGGTCTGTGGAATTACAATAAATGCAACCACAGCTAATGTCAGCTTTAAGTAGACATGCACAAGTTTATTTTTAAGCTAAAGTAAGGCGTGGGGGGGCGGCATTTGATCAGGCTTTTAATATCTTTAATGTAAATATAAAGATAAAGGAACATTATATTTTATACCACAAGCACCAAATAAAACCGACTACTGAATGTTTCCATGGTTGGGAGCATATTTCTGTATCTGGGAGAGCATGAATGAATTGCTGAGCTCTTTAGAACATTCTCTTTCCTCTGTACAACTTCTCTTGTTTTTCAAAAAAATGATTCCTTGTGGATATCATTTGTACTAAACCTTTGCTACTCAGTCTTGTTCAACCTTCCTGAAAAGTATTTAACAGTAGTGACAGTAATATCAATATTCACCATTGACAAATAGAAAACACCTTTTTTATAAACAAATATTTAAAAAGATAACACACACACACACATATATATATATATATATATATTTTATCTACACTCATACTTTATGCTTATTTACTTTAATATGCCCCTACGTGTTCAGTGTTCACTCAAGAATTTTGCTAGTTTCTTCACCATTAAGTCTAAAAATAGTATCATTCCGAGAGGATGAGCAATCCAAGTCTTACTCATATGGGTAACAAGTCTAAGTCATAAAACTCTTTGCAGTCGGAGGATACGTTTATGGTTGATTTGTTGTTGTGGCTAGAAATCAGTCTGAACACCTTGTAATTTGTAACTGATTATAGAGTATTTGACATTTCAATAA
Source organism: Xenopus laevis (assembly GCF_017654675.1). Taxonomy (NCBI): domain Eukaryota; kingdom Metazoa; phylum Chordata; class Amphibia; order Anura; family Pipidae; genus Xenopus; species Xenopus laevis. The sequence continues at coordinate 87,918,461 of NC_054387.1, forward strand.
TAATGTAAGAAATCCTAAAATCTGGAGGACTTCAGTTGAAGCCCACTTTAGAAAATTTGTCTCTCGTAATACTCCATTTCTGACCATGCCTGGTAGCCACCAATCAAAGTCCAGAGCCTGATATTTATTCTTTTGTTCAAAATGAAATTAAAGAAACCCTATTGGTAGTACAGACTCATAAAGGGCTTCCCTCTATGGCACCGAAGAATCTATGCAATATAGTTTTTAACAGCACAATGTTAAAATAATAATAAAATCATAAACAATTAAATATAAAGATGGCTGAAACACATGCTAATCTTACTGGCCTATTTCATGTGCAGTCCCAAATAACATCACGTGCTCTACTCTCTGACTTAAAGGGGACCTGTCACCCAAAAAAATTATTCAAAATCCTATTTTATCACATTAGTCAAACACAATTAACTTTAATTACACTACAAAAAATTATTTGAATCTTGTTTCCTTCAGTCTGGAAATTCATAATTCTAGCAAGTAGGCAGCAGCCATTTTGTGGACACTGTTATTAAGACAAGCCTTGCATCATCTCAGAGTTTTGTTTGTGCGCCAGAATGGGGGACCTGATGTCTATCCCCCTGGCTACAGATTTAAATGGTAAAGAGAACGGGGGAATGTGGGGAGGGCAGTTACATCTAGGAAGTGCTGAATGGAAAGTGAAAGTAATTGTCTGCCCCGCCTCTATGCCCATGGCATAGAGGAGTGGCAGACAATAATTGATTGACAGCTGAGATTTTTAAATGAGTTTACAACAGCTATGAATGCTTTAATAAAAAACAGAAATTGGATTTCATGTTTAATTTGAAAAGGACTTTTATTACACAGATTTTTGTGTCTGGGTGACAGGTCCACTTTAAAACAACTGGACTTGAACTTCAAGAACTTTCTGCAATCTAGGAAAGAGGTGCCAGTCTTGCATAATAGTTTACATATCTTCATCTAACATCAGCCAGAGTGGCGGCATTGCAGAGGAAAGATGTATTAAATCAATATTTAAGGAAATATATTCTCAAATGGCCTACTTAAAGGGTCTGTTTGTCTTTGAATTAACTTTTAGTATGATGCAGAGAATGATATTTTGAGACAATTTGCAGTTGGATATTATTTTAATTATTAGAGGATTTTGAGTTATTTAGCTTTTTCTTCAGCAGCTCTGCTGTTAACAATTTCAATTTGATCCAGAGGAAAGCAAAAAAACTCATATGAAGCCTCTCCAATTTGCCTCAGAGTGGGAAAAAATCCTTTCTGATAGCAATCAGACCAGATCTCCTGGATAAACTTATACTATGAGCTATCACTCATAACCCTGTATTCCCTCATTTGCTAAAAAGCCATCTAACCACTTCTTAAAACTAGCTAATGTATCAGTCTGTACACTGATTCAGGGAGAGAATTCCACATCTTCACAGCTCTCACTGTAAAAAACCCCTTCCAAATATTTAGATGGAACCTCCTTTTTCTAATCAGAATGGATCCCCTCTTGTCAGCTGGTAAATAAAACATTAAAGAGGTTATTGTAGGATCCCCTTATATATTTATAAATAGTTATCATATCCCCTCCTTAAGCGCCTCTTCACCAGTGTGAACCACCTCAACTTGGCCAGTTTTTCCTCATAGCTAAGATTTTCCATACCTTTTACCAGCTTAGTTGCCCTTCTTTGAACCCTCTCTAATTCAATAATTTCCCATTTGAGGACTGGAGACCAAAACTGTATGGCATATTTTGATGGGGCCTTACCAGAGCTCTGTACAATGGAAGAATGCTCTCCTCCCTCAAATTTATGCCCCTTTTAATAAAGCTGAAGATCTTGTTTGCCCTTGATGCTGCTAACTGGCATTGCTTGCTGCAGCCAAGTTTATTATCTACAAGGACTCCAAAGTCCTTTTCCATTATGGATTTTCCTAGTGCAGTCCCATTAAGGATAGATATGGCTTGCATAGTTTTGCATCCCAGCAGCATGACTTTACATTTATCAACATTGAATCTCATCTGCCATCTGCCACTAGCTGCCCAGATTGCCAGTTACTTACAATACCCTCCCATAAGTCAATAATGAACAAGTTAAATAAAAGTGGACCCAATACAGAGCCCTGAGGGACCCCACTAAGAACCTTACTCCAAGTAGAGAATGTACCATTAACCATCCGATCCTGTAGCCAGTTTCTTATCCTTGTGCAAATTACTTAAATTACCCTAGGAACCATGCACTGATTTCAGAAAGAGACTGGAATATGAATAGGCGAGGACCTGAATAGAAATATGAATAATGTTCTTTTTAGATGGGGTCAGTGATCCCTACTTGAAAGTTGGAAAGAGTTGGAAGAAGAAGGCAAATAATTAAAAAGATATAAAAAATAAATAAAGATCCATTGAAAAGCTGCTTTGAATTGGCCATTCTATAACATACTAAAAAATAACTTAAAGGTGAACCACCTCTTTAATCTAATAATGCAAAATAATGGCCAGTAATAAACATTACACTATAGAAACCATGTATTTCCTTCTTCTGCAAAAAGGTATTAATAAAGTCCGTGGATATGTTTTGACCTGATCTAAATATAACTTAACTGTATATAATAAGTACCATAATATTCTGAAAAACTGTGAGCATCGTTTCTGCTAAAGTAACAACTTTCATCAACCCACATGCCCTTTCTTCATAAGAATACCAGAATTCAATTGTTCTAGTCAAAAGGGCATATACATTCTTTAGAAAATGAACCAGTAATGAAATGCACTGTGTTTTGTATTTTAGTCCTTGCAGTTTATTCTTTAGCTCCCTGCTGTAGCCTATATTAAGGATCACTTGCTAAGAGATAGACAGTTGCTGCTGTTTTTTTTCAAGCTTCAAGGTTCATAATAGGCAATCCTATATTTATGGGTCAGAAAAGTAGCTTCATATATCAGAACTAAGCCATAAATAAGGTTATTGAACTGTTATTGAAAGTTGCAGGAGGGGTGTTTGCAAAGAAAAAACAGAAAAATAACAGCAAACATTTAAATTTATTTTTTAAAAATCAAATACAAATGCCTCCATAGGCATGGGAGAAAATAGAGCCTGCCAGGGGGTCAACTGTCATTTTGTGCAGGGAGGGAGCAAAAGGTACTGCTCGTAGGGAATTGCTCCAAGCAGAGAAGCTCCTCCAATGGGAAATTAGAATGACCAATTGATTGAAATTGTTTAGAAACACATTTTTTGGTCAATGAGGATATTTCAAGTTGACACATATATTTGCTCCTAATTTCGGAAAATTCAAAGCTTAACATTCATGTTGAACTGATCCCAACAATTTCTTGGTTGTGGGAAAGTTGCAGAATACATTTAATCTCTTAAAGTAAAGATTCCCAAAAGCAGATCCCTTATACATCAACAGGCATTAGTTCACGGGGCAAGATTCTAAAGATGGTGGCTTGAAACTGTTGTCAGTTAAAAATATAAAGACAACATAAAAAAGTTCTAAACACATTGCAAAATATACAGTAAATCCATTTGCTTTCTTGTGGCAGGTAAAGATGTTCAAAGTAATTCCCTAAACACCTTTTGTATCTTGTGACAGAGCTAATAATTCCCTTTAATGCTTATACATGTGGAGTGCAGGTTGAACTGGGATGACACTTTTGCATGTAGGGCTCAGATGATCCTGTATGACTCCAGGCAGGGAAATATCTACTAGGAGTTTGTATGCCCCCCCCACCACCGTGTTTGTTTGGGTTTCCACTGGGTTATCTAGTTTCCTCCTACACCCCAAAACCCCAAAAACATACAAGCAGGTTAATTTTCTCCTGATAAAATGTATACTACTGTACAGGCCAGGGCCAAACCAGCCAGACGCCCAAGGCAACCCAGCCAGCTGCTTCGCCCCTTGACGGCAGGGCCTCGAGTGCGCTTGTGCGTGCAGGTCCATAACTGTGTCAATTCATGGAGGGGGAAGAGAGCGCGTACAGAAGCGCGCTGGAGAGTGCCAGTGGGAGAGAAAGGGTCTGGACCAGGGGTAGTCTGAAAGAAGAGGTATGTGCCCCCACTTCATTGCGTCCTTGAAACGTGCCTCTTCTGCCTACCCCTAGTTCCGGCCCTGCCACTGTATGGTATAAAGGCTTAGATTGTAAACTCAACCGAGGCAGGAACTGATGTGGATGATGTATAATCTCTATAAAGTGTTGCTCAAAAGTATCAATGCTATTTATTAATAAATAATAATAAATTAATAACTGGAAAAGAAGAAGCAGCTTGGAATCGGAGGTGAAGAAATAGCCATGTTCATTTGCTGCTTATTTGCTGAGATCTTAGCCTGATATGGTTACCCTGTGCTGGCTGATATTGGGCTGATTTGATCGTATGGTCCTCAGGTCAAACGATCAGATCATAATAGGTTCCAATGCAGATTGTCAGGATTTTCAAACCTGTCAGATATCGGGCCAATTTACCTGAAGCACATGTTTTCATTTACATACTTTATAAAATAGGCCATCATTTCTAATGTGAAGTTACAATCGTTAAGAGGCATATAACATGAGGGAAGGAGAGTGAAAAACATGCCTTAGCAAGTTGCTCTTTCACTGCAGCAATGGAGCCCATTGTGGGAGTTCTACATAAAAAGACAATCTTTTTTATTGTTTTTCTGGACCAACTTGCATATGCACACAGCTTTTGTACTATATTAGTGCTGTCCAACTTATATAGTACAGAGGGCCGGAATTTTTCTTATCTACATGGTGGAGGGCCGATAATGGAAGCCAGTGTTAGCCACACCCTGTTTTTAGACCACACCCATTTTAAACCACATTAATAGCACACCAAAAAAACAGATGGTTGGTGCTCACTGCACGGCCGGATCTAGGGGTAGGCAGAGTAGGCGGCGGTCTAGGATGCCATCATTGAGGGGCACACTTTTAATGGGGGTTTTTTTTTTCCATGCTTTCATTTTTTTCAAGCGTTTATTTAATAATTTGTTTCAGTAATCATGGTCACTCATTCGGGTGGAATCCCCCTACTTCACTTTCTCCCTCTTGCCAGCAAGTAATAGCTCCTTCTGTGCGGCAGTGCAGCGTGTGGGTATACACGTCAATGACATCGCTGATGCGGTTGGGTGGCAGAGAGAGGCAGAGAGCTGGGGGCTGCTTGGTGTGTCTCGCTGTCGCTGCTCTCAGCCTTGCACAGTTGCACTGAACACAAGCCATTCTTTCTATTACTGTAAAGTGTGAAGCTTCCTGCTGGCACAGCCAGGTACAGATTTGGGCCGGGGGCCATATGTTTACTGTTGCTGCTGGGCTGGGCACTGGCACAGGTACATAACTACTTGGGGGCAATATGATGTGATCAGATTTATTTTTGGCTTCTGCTGGCACAGGTAAAGATTGGGGGCAATATGATGGCTGCTGGAGGGCTGTATGATGGATGGCTGCTGGGCTTTCTGGTACAGGTATGGGGGGGCAGTGTGATAGATGGCTGCTGGCACAGGTACAGGGGGGGCTGTATTATGGATGGCTGCTGGGCTTGCTGGTACAGGTACAGGGGGCAGTAATATAAATGAAAAAGTGCTGTACATTTTCTTTCTTTATATAAAAACCATCATTTTAATGAGGTAAATGGTAATGCAGGACAGGGGGCGCTGATTGAAGCTCTTGCCTAGGATGCCAAACTACCTGGGCCCGGCACCTGCAGGGATGCCACTCACATGTGAAAAAAGTTAAGACATACCCTTAAATCCACATGCCTCCTGCTCCCCTGTGCATTATACAGTACCCCAGCATATGATTAAACACCTTAGGGGCCCCTAACAATAATTTTCAAATGTTAACAAACCCCCAGAACAAATACCAGGCTTATGTTCCATTGGGATCATAGAACAGGCAAACACAGGATGCAAAGAGCAGGCAAAGTATGACACACACAGTGACACAGGGAGCATAGGGAAGACAGAACAGAGCAAGAGACAAGAAAATCAGAACCACTCTAATATGTACTACATACAGTGACACAGTACTGGTGCCTCATTAGCAGTTTGAATAAAGTGTTAACAATGTGGGCAGTTTCAGTCTGGGTCTCTGATGTGAACAGTACAGGGATTTAGGATGTGAACAATACAGGGGGGTCATAGGTGTGAACAATACAGGGGGGATTACTGTGTGAATTTGAGGTTTAAACTATGCAGGGGCCAGTTAATCTCTGTAGTGATACCTTTTAAATCTTATAAATGGTAAACAGACACAGCAGGCAGACTTGTGGAGAGCCACATAAGGGGGGGTCGATGGCCGCCAGTTGGACAGCCCTTTACTATATTATACATTGTAATATACTATTATAGATCAACTGAGGGAATCCAGAAGGATTGACATTTTACAATATAACAAATCTATCAGGAATACAAAAAACTTTTTTTATATATATACTGAATGCTACAGACTGAATTATACAGTTTATTGCACCAAAATATGTTACTAATTACCAGCTTCATACCTTCCATGAACAGTAACCTTTCAGGTAAAAATGGCACAAACAGAAAGCAGGTAAAAAGAGATTGATACAGAGTAAATCTTTCCACTCTATTTCATATTAAAATTAAGCTGCGGTGAAACAGAAAATATGAGATGTACATTTTTAATTTTCATCAGCATGTTGTATGTTAATGGAATAAAACTGCTTTGTCATAAACTCAATCAATAATGATATGATAAAAAAGAGGCTGCAGCATGTGTCATGGTTTAGGGTAACCACACAGTTACCGTCACTGCTGTGTGAAACCTGAATGCTTAGCAGAAATGGCTGATCTGTTTGTCAAGAAAAGCTGTGACTTGGCAGTTGTCAAGAATTCTCAGCCTTCAAAATGATTCTCAGTAAATTTGCCATAAAATCAGGATTTATCAGAATCAGTCAGCAAATAACACTTGTTTTATAAGCTCCTGTATAAGGAAGGAGTCATTTTGTTTAGTTGAAAAAAAGAGTAAACTAAGAAAAACTTAAAACCAAAATAATTTTTGGGGTTTGTGCATAACACCTTGAGCTGTAGGGCAGTAACGTAACTAGAGTAGGGCCCTGGCGCGGGACGTGCAGCCGGGCCCCCCGCCCCCCTCCGTACAATATATTCTGCGCTGAATCCAGTGGCGCACAAGCTGCCGGGGGGCCCTGAGGGGGTGCGGGCCCTGGCCCAATCCCACCCCCTGCTCCCCGGGTAGTTATGCCACTGCTGTAGGGGAATTAGTAGAACTAGAAGTATTTTTTAATTTGATTTATTTGCAGTCCATTACACTGGCACGGAATTTTAGCATGAGTACATGGCAAAAGTGGAATGATGCTGCCATCCATAATCACCCCAAATTACACGTATAATAGAATATGAATCCACTCTTAAGATGAGGAATAATTGGAGATGTACTGAATTAGAATTTTACTATTGAGAGATGAATCAAAAGAATATTTCAGTGAACAAAGGAACATTTTAGTTGCATTTTCTAAATGCATTTTCTAAAATATAGAGTAATTTTTCACTGTTCTGTGGCTATAATATTTTGCTTACTCTATAGTATATATGGTAAATAGGTACATTTTCATTTGATCTTATAGGTTATATCTAGTTACATTTAAGGTTTGCACTTTCTAATTAAATTATAAAATTCAAATTTGTTTGATACAACACAAGTAGTTGCCAATGTTTGTGGTACACCATATATTCTTTTCCAAAACTTTAGAATTCCGTTAGACCCTAGAGGACACTCCTCAAAGTATCTCAGCAATTACTATGGGTTAACAGCTAAATGTGTCAGGCACTGGTTTGGCAGGTGAATACTTTCTGTTATAAGCTTTCGCTAGATTTATTGTACAGTGGAAGGACTTTTGGCTCTTTCTAGCCACTCTCATTAAAACATCTCTGATTCATCAGTATTTTAGGTTTTATTAATTGTTTCTGAAACTAACATACTGTAGTTTGTGTGTTTCCTTAACCGACATATTTTTCCTACTCTAAACAACTTAGCCATGTAGTTTGTCAGTAGTTTACTGCAAACTGCTAACTAGCTGTTGGAAACAGCTAGTTAGAGCACGTAGAGTTGAAATGCATTGGGCATGTGTTTTTTAAGGGATCTTGAAACAATAAAATTGTCAAACGCTGTGGGGCCTATTTATTATGCTGTGTAAAATTTAATTTGCCCGAAAAACTGTGGAAAAAGCTTTGTAAAATAAATGGTAATTAATCAAGGTGTGTGTTACTTTACACCATGCAAACGCCAGATTTGCTGCCATTATTTTACATTATTTTACATTTATTTTGAATTTGAGTTTGCTTTCCTTTTTTGTGATTTTGGCTATAGTAATAAGGAATTAGCACCTAGTGAACATTTCTGAGCATACATGCATCTGAGTTATCTTCTCCAAGCTGAAAGGCAGCCTTCAACAATACAGCACCTGTCTCTTTTCAGAATCAGAATTCATAATTTGGTAGTCTTTGATATGGATTATTTATATAAATAGCCAAAAAGAGTGTATCATGCCTTGCCAAAGAAAAACATCAAGATACTATGAATGGCAGAGTGGTGAAGGAGATAGTGGTCAAACAGAATATTGGTAAACTTAGCACGCACAAGGAAATCGATGACAGGGGACTCCAGGCCTGATAGGGATTCAAAATAGGCCCTGGCGTCTGTGAATGTCTGTGGCATATTACAGCAACCCCATTGGCAATTGCTAGAGTAGAAAGATTGCTGCCTGGTACGCTCAGGGTTATCAACTTTGCCATCAACAAGGACACAGCGGCAGAACAAATTTTTAGCATTAGCTAATCCCCAAAGTGATGTAATAGTTGATAGGTGAAACCACAAAGAAGTGGGCAACAGAATGACTGGTTTGATGAAGAATTTAAGTCCTGGTGGAAGGTAACAAAGAAATAAGGAAAATGCTGCAGAGAGCGAAGAGAGCCAATATACAAAAGTTTATCCTCAAGAGGAAGAAAGCCACGAAATGCCAACAAAGTTAAATATATTAAAAAAAAAACATAGGGCAAAGGGCGTCAAGGATGGCTAAGTTCTTTAAAATATTGCTGATTGGGGAAAACCAGGATGTTGAACCCTTCAATGATGGCAGTGAGAAGACCATACAGCCCCTGGAGAGGATGTAATTGATGATAGTGCTCTCAGGAGGCAGCTTTACCAAATTATGAAGGAGTTTGTAGGGGGTCATGGGTCACTCGCTACCCCCAACCTCACCCCCCCCCTCGGTAGGGTCTGCTTCTTCTATGGTTACACCAATGACTGAAAGACTTTGGTAGTCACAATTATTATATATTTTTTTGTAACTTACTGTATATTTTATTGGATAAATTCAAAGTTAGATCAAGTGCACAAAAAACATTGCTTTTGTATTATGTACACACAAAGTGTGTCTCTTTCATATTATACATTGATGTCATTATTTGTTTGTTAAATTATCCATATTTTGTAAATAAATTATATTATATCAAATAAACAGAAAACATGAATAAAACCAACAATTCTATCTTTGATTATTTTTCTAATGTGTATCTGGTAGCATGCCATTTCTATGGAAAGGTGTAAAGAATGTAGTAGTCTGATCACGTAGGATCACAATTATTATATTATACTTACAGTATTTATACACACCTGGCTAAATGCAAGTAGATTGACTTGTCAACCCATATAACAGAAAGGGCACAGTACAAGCCAGTTTGGGTACACATAGACACAATTCACAATCCAATTGGTTTAGCAGTCATTCAAAAGATCAAAACGTGTGGGTAGCCCATTATCCATTTGGCTGATAATAAGGTAGAAGGGCCATTAATGATCAGCATGCAAATACATTTTCCATGTCCATTCAGAACGTGCACAGTTTTGAGCAGATTGCAACCATTTATTTGGACCTGTACACACAGGTAGAACACAGAGCACTACTATCTGTTTGTACCCAACTACAGGTCTTCTAAAGCAACAACCAATTTTCACAAAGCTGTAGTACATTGGATTAAAATATTTATATAATTGATCTTACTAGTCTCTATATAAACACTGAAATAATCATGGTCTTCATTTATTACCTAAAATTATATTGTACTACTGCACTGAGCATTAGACTGTTTGTATCTACAATGAACCAGCAGATGGCATCAAACCACTGCAGTTTGCATGTGATATGAATACATTTTCACAATTGCTAAAGGTACACTTGATTTTCCACTTAAGGGTTGAACATTTTATCCGTGAATAAAGACAAGTAAAGGAGATGTGGCACCACAAATGCAAAGGAGAAAATCCACTGTGGTCCCACCACATTATTTCCTCTTGACTGGTTGAGCACTGGCAGTTACAGAACAGATGACAGTTAAGGAGCTAATTTTATAATATTCGGATAGTCAGCCTGTTTTAATAAAAATTGACAATAATCCATGGGCATAAATAGAACTTTAAAAATGTGTCTGTTCCTGTTTCAGCATTGTGAAACATGAACAAAAATCAAACCAATACCCACCTCTGAGGTCCCAGCCCGCCCTCACACCATGAACAATTTTATGGCTCTGCTCCATACATCACCAATCTGAGGAGTTTCCACCCCTCTGGTTTCAAACTAAATAGCCCTTTTTTTCAAACCTTTCTGCCCAAGCATCATAGATTTGCACCTGATGTCATCAGGCCCACCCCTTTGGCCGGTTTTAATCACCAACAAATTTGACAACCCTGCCCCAATTTCAATAGCATTCCCCCAAATGTCAAAGGCCTTCTGCCTTGTCCAGTTTTTGCTAAAGCCAAAGGTGGAAATACTTTAGCAGGAAAGAGTGAAAAACCTTTTACTGTATCCAGTTGCACAGTTTTATTACATAATGGGGTCCAAGGGATACTCCCTGGGGGGCACTACTAGGAAGTAAAAACTTTGCACACTTAACTTAAGTATAAAAGTAAACAGGAATGCACTCCTACCATACATTTACTATATAGTGGCCTTTATAACAATAGATCACAGGCAGCTACTCAAGGCTTGCATTCAACAGTGAATTGGGTCATCTCCTGATCTTTAGAAACTGGTGACATATCAGTCTCTTTGACCCAGTTTTAAATATAAAGTGCCTCTTCATGACCAACCTGTGCATGAAGCCAATCCTCTGTGCCTCTCTGAATAATCTGTGCAGGATGGATAATATTTGGATTCTTTAAAGTGGACCTGTCACCCAGACACAAAAAGCTGCATAATAAAAGTCCTTTTCAAATTAAACATGAAATCCAATATCTTTTTTTTTAGTAAAGCATTCATAGCTGTTGTAAGCACATTTAAAAATCTCAGCTGTCAATCAAATATTGTCTGCCCCTCCTCTATGCCTCACTTTCCATTCAGCACATCCTAGATGTCACTACTCTCCACACATTCCCCCATTTAATTGTGTAGCCAGGGCATGGGGATGGACATCGGGTCCCCCATTCTGGTGCACAAACAAGATTCTGACATGATGCAAGACTTGCCTTAATAACAGTGTCCACAAAATGGCTCCTGCTTGATTGCTATAATTATTCATTCCCAGACTAAAAGAAACAAGATTTAAATAATTTATATTTTGTAATTAAAGTTCCTCAAGGCTCTGTTCTAGGCCCTCTGCTGTTCTCGCTCTATACAACTTTGCTAGGAAAACCTTTTCAGTCATTTGAACTTCAATATAACCTTTATGCTGATGACACCCAACTCTGCTTGTCTACTCCTGATCTTTCTAATTATGTCCTTTCCCAAGTCACAGACTGTCTCTCTGCTGTCTCCTTCTGGATGTCACAGCACCACCTGAAACTACACCTTTTAAAAACAGAACTCATTATATTTCCTCCAAGATCTTCCCCTGTCCCTCAGATATCACTCACAGTAAACAACACCACCTTTTATTCCACCACACAAGCACGCTGCCTAGGAGTTATACTAGACTCGCATCTGTCTTTTTCACCTCACATTCAAACACTTGCACAATCTTGTCGTATTCAACTGCGCAACATTGGCCAAATACGACCATATCTCAGTTCAGAATCAACTAAAACACTGACTCCGTCTCTCATCATCTCCCACCTTGATTACTGCAACCTACTCCTCGCAGGTATTCCAACAAGTCACCTTTCACAACTCCAATCTGTGCTAAATGCGGCTGCTAGACTCATTCATCTAGCTCGCCGCTCAACATCAGCTGCTCCCATATACATGACCATTCACTGGCTCCCAATCTCCTCTAGAATCAAATTCAAATTACTAACACTCACAATTAATCAATCATTGCTGTATCAAAAATTGTTCTCTGTAACCCTTGTTCGTTATCCACCATTTATTCCTTTTATTATAACTAAGGTAAAGCACTGTGTATCTTGTTGGCGCTATATAAATAAATGATGATGAAAATAATTATGATTTTGCTTGGCTAAGGTGATAAAATAGGATTTTGAATTTTTTTTTGGGTGACAGGTCCCCTTTAAAAGAGCCGCAATACCTTGTCTCTGTTGGCCAAAAAAGTGGTGCTCTATCCTCCCAGCAGTACTCATGTTCTACTAAATAGATTAAGATTAGGGATGTAGCGAACTGCCGATTTGGTGTTCGCGAACGCCGTTCGCGAACACCGGCAAAAAATTCGAACGTTCGCGGACAGTTCGCGAACTTCGAACACCCGCTAAAATCGTTCGATTCGAACGATCGAAGGATTTTAATCATTCGATCGAAGGATTTTCATTCGAATCGAACGATCAAAGCCATTCGATCGAATGCTTTTCATTCGATCGAATGCTTACAATCGTTCGAACGAATGGAAATCGTTCGATTTTTAGCGGTCGAAGGAATTCGAATGGTCGAATGGTCGAACGACTTGTATTTGAATCGAACGCGAACTCAAAATGCGAACGTTCCCAAACGTTCGCGAACATTCGGCGGACGCGAACGGTCGAAGTTCGCGCGAACTAGTTCGCAGCAGAACAGTTCGCTACATCCCTAATTAAGATCCAGTAACTTCAGGGTAAAAGGCACATACATTATTGAATAGCTGACATTTATTCCTTAATTGTATGTTTATACTGGGCATTTACTTCATTTTCATTGCTTTGTCTAATAAATGGGGGAGACTGAGGGCTACTTTCTGGGAGGAAAGAAGTCTACCCTACTTCGTTCCTTCTTATAGAAATTATTAGTAGAAAGAGGCCCCTTTATTCACAACTCCTGAGAGCAGTAGTATCTCCAGCCCTATTTTTCAAATTGCTTGATTCCAGTAATTGTCATGTGTATCTTTTACATAATCTTTACTCTATCTATTGGATTTAGGAAGTTGTACATATCCTGCTTTATTATTTACTGATGATGGTCCTGGTGTTTGAAAAACATACAAACCCAGTTAAAATAAACTCAGTAAATGTATATTTTCTTCACTATTACTATACAGTAGCACTTATCAAATAACAGTCCAGTGCAACAAAAATACAGTATATATCCCTATCTGTGCATATAAGCTATGTATATGCCAGCAAATACATAGTTACATAGTTAAATCAGGTTGAAAAAAGACAAAGTCCATCAAGTCCAACCCCTCCAAATGAAAACCCATCATCTATACACAAACCCCTCCCTACTTTCACATAAATTATATATACCCATATCTATACTAACTATAGAGCTTAGTATCATAATAGCCTTTGATATTAAGTTTATCCAAGAAATCATCCAAGCCATTCTTAAAAGCATTAACAGAATCAGCCACCACAACATCACCCAGCAGTGCATTCCACCACCTCACCCTTTTTTATGCAAGACAGAACTTTATTTGCTTTAGTAGCCACAGAATGACACTGCCCAGAATTAGACAACTTGTTATCTACAAAAACCCCTAGATCCTTCTCATTTAAGGAAACTCCCAACATTTAGGGGCAGATTTATCAAAGGTTGAGATGAATTTTTGAATGAAAAAAATTCGAATTTCAAGCTATTTTTTGTGTACTTCGACTAGGGAATAGTCCAAATTCGATTTGAATTTGAAAAAAATCAAAAATTCGAATATCGAAATGTATCATGTACTGTCTGTTTAAAAATTCGTCTTCGACCATTCGCCATCTAAAACCTGCCGAATTGCTGTTTTAGCCTATGGGGGACCTCCTAGAACCTATTTGGAGTCAATTGGTGGACTTTGAAAAATTTAAGTTTTTTTGGGGAAAAACTTTGAATTGAATTTGAGCGAATACGCTATTCCTTCAATTTGAACGATTCGAATTTGGCCGAATACGACCTATTTGATTGAAAACAGACCTATTCGACAAAAAAAAAAAGTTTTTTTAATTCGAAATTCGACCCTTGATGGATATGCCCCTAAGTGTATAACTTGCATTTATATTATTTTTGCCAAAGTGTATAACCTTGCATTTATCAACATTGAACCTCATTTTCCAGTTTGCTGCCCAGTTTCCCAAGGAAATAGACAAATCGGCAGCATCCTTCAATCTGCACAGTTTAGTATCATCTGCATAAATAAAAACAGTACTTTTGTTAGGGTCGTCCTAAGTACAAGAAGGGATGTCAGCTGCAGGATGATTGCATGCAAGAGAACAGACGCAGACCAGGAGTCTTATTTGTTCTGTTCTACCATATTGGTGGACAGACCGTTTATTTATAGGTGGAGTACATACAGAATTAGTTAATGATTATGCTTTAAGGTGGGTTAGGGTGGTTTCCCACCATAACCAATTAGAGAAGAGTATTTAGGTTTAGAAATAACAAATATGACATGACCGTTCACCTAGTTCTGTCTCATGGGTTTGTCCTTGATTGAGGTATAATTAACTAGGGGATGTTTGCTAATAGCCTGATGAAAGTTTGGGGACTTTCTACTCATGTCATGCTGACCTAGAATATTATAGAATATTATTCAAGAAAGAGACTTAGCTTAAAGTGGTATACAGGCATATATTAGATATAGTATATATGTGACTAAAAATAAAGGCTACCTTATCATTCCCCCCTTTTGGTCACACCCATGACCAAAACTAATACTGAACTAAAACCTTAATCACCTAAATGCAAATAACCGTATTGAGACTACTATGCTCTGAAGAGGGGCTAGGCCTGTCTTCAAAACCAAGAACTCAGTCTTGACCAGCAGAATTAACACAACTACATGCTGGAGAGTTCCTAATCCATCCCAATCTTGTTATTTGCCTAACTATACAAACTACTTCAGTTGAAAAGATGTAACATGAAGTATTACATATCTAATTCTACCAACAGCCAAAATATTACATGCCATGTATTTAGAAATATTGCGGTCAATAAACATAAGTCGCTTTATTCATGTTCTAGTGATGTTTAGAAAAGATGGTTCCAACTTATTCATAGTAAAGGCATCTGCAAAGGTATTGTCCCAAGTATATTTCTTAGAAGTGATGAATCCTAGTGACAGGAACTTAGGATACGTGCATCTCCATCTCCATGATATAGTGGTGTTCTTGTAGAGACAGGTGTCAGCAAACACTTTCTTTAAAGTGCTTTGGAAAGAGACATGGAAAAGACGTCCGTAATTAAAAGGAACTGTGAAATAGGAATGATTCCCATCTATTACAGATTTCAAATTATCAATAAAGAGTGTTCATTTAAAATCATCATAATCATCCAAACATGATAGGCTACCTTATCACTTTCAATGCCTATCTCCATTAATAAACAAGTTGAAAAGCAAGGGACTTAGTACAGAGCCCTGCGGAACTCCACTAACAACACTGGTCCAATTAGAAAATGTTCAATTTACCACCACTGTTTGTAGTCTATCTTTTAGCCAGGTCTCTATCCAGGTACAAATACTATGTTCCAGGCCAACATTCCTTAATTTAACCAGTAACCTTTTGTGTGGCACTGAATCAAATGCTTTAGCAAAGTCTAAGTAAATCACATTCACTGCAACCCCAGAATCAAGGTCCTTGCTTACCTCCTCATAAAAATAAATAAAGTTAGTCTGGCGAGACCTATTACCCATAAAACCATGCTGACACAAACTCATCTTATCCTTTATTAACCCTTCAAAAAGCTTTCCTACCACTGACATCAGACTAACCATGCCAGACCTCAATGAATCCTGAAAAATTAAGTAAAGAGGTAAAGAGGTTTGACAATCACAGATCTAAGCTCGCTAAGTACCCTGGGATGTATACCATCTGGCCCCGGAACTTTGTTCATCTTAACATGTTCTAGTCTCTTTTGAATTTCTTCATGTGTGAACCATGCATCATTAGTTGTATTACTAGAATTGGGACTATTAAGAAGAAAACCTTCATTAACAGTTTCCTCATTTGTGTAGACAGACGAAAAATATGAGTTCAGAATTTTTGTTTTCATAAACCAGGTGACCCCCCCCCCGATATTAAAGGTCCCACCCCTTCCTGCTTCATTTTTTTACTTTCAACATATTTAAAAAATAATTTTGTATTCTTTTTACTGCTTGCTGCAATATCCTTTTCCATATTGATTTTAGCTTGCTTTTTTGCATGATTTATTGGCCTCCTTGTACCTTATAAATGATTCGGCTGTCCCAGCTAACTTGAAAGCCTTAAAAGCACACCTTTTCTTTCCCAACCTCAACACCAACACTTCTTTTGAACCAAAAAGGTTTTGCTTTGCAACAACGTTCCTTGCTTACAAGTGGAATATACTGACAAGTATATTTATTAAGCAGCATTTTAAAGACTTCCCATTTTTATTCTGTGTTTAACCCTGTGAAAAGCATTTCCCACATATGTTGCAGAGAAGCCCTTATACTGTCAAAGTTTCCACGTCTGAAATTTAGTGTTTTAGTTACTCCCTTATAGAATTGCTTCTGCAACAGAATCTCAAAGGAGACCATGTTATGATCACTATTCCCCTAAATGCTCACCCACACAATTGCTAGAGATGAGTTCAGTATTATTAGTTATTACAAGGTCCAAAAGAGAGTTATTCCTAGTAGCTTGAACAAGCTGGAATAAAAATTTGTCATTCAGCATATTTACAAACCTACTAGCTTTTTATGTCTTGGCAACCCCATTACCCCAGTCAATATCTGGATAATTAAAGTCTTCCATAGTAATAACTTGACCTAGTTGTGAAGCCGATTCTATTTGTAAGAGTAGCTGGGCTTCATACTTGACACTTATACCAGGTAGTTTATAGCATACACTAATGATAATTTACTTTGTAACCTTTTGCCCAGTCAAAATCTCTACCCAGAGGGATTCTACACCCTCACCAGTGCCAGCTATGGTTATTTCTTTAGTGCATGGCTTTAATTCAGCCTTTACATACAAACACACTCCTCCACCCTTTTTAATCCCTCTGTCCCTTCTAAAAAAGAGTCCAGTCACATTTTTCATCCAACCAGGTCTCAGTGATACCAATAATATAATTAATAATTATGCAATTAATTTTAGGTCTCCCATTTTACCTGACAAACACAGTGCATTTGCCAGCATACAACGGAGGTTACTACTTTTACTTTTGAAATTTGCATTACTTAGTGGAGAATTATATGTTAGTATTATTCTGTTTTCCTTGTAACAGAGGGACCTCCTTAGCTGGCAAACTGTATGCCCCCCTCACTTCTCCCCCATGACCCCTTACTAATCCCACTGCCCTGTCTACCCTAGCTTCCCCATAATTCTTTATCTCCCCTTGCCTAATTTAAACACTCCTCCAACCTCTTAGTCATTCTTTCCCCTAGCACGGTGGACAGTGGACTAAATAATTAGTTGTCCTTTGCAATATGTATATCATAGTTGTAAGCACCTCTCAACAGGTTGCAGACTCCTATGGTGGCTGCATATAGTTACAAATACAACAATTCAGTTACCAGGAGAGCACAATGAGCTTTATAGCTTTATCACAGTGACTTTATTTTGGAGACCTCATGTACTTCATGTTTCAGACAAACAGCCTTCCTCGGGTTCATGTAGCACTTGCCCCTACATCTTGTGTTTGCCAGGATCAGTACACTCTTGTTATGGGGCAATCTGCAACCCAAGCAACCCTAAAATCTGTTTATGAGTGTGAATGTGTATGAGATTCAGTTCAGTATCTGTATTTCTCATTTCTAACTTTTAAGTTCTCATTATTAAGGTTGCGTGTGCTACTTTCTGTCTAAACACACACATATATAAGGTTCTTTTTGCCATGTAAGCTCATTAGCAAGTGAATTGTCCCAGTCAGTAAGCCATTTTTTATCTTTTAGACAGATTATACATGGCAGCCATTCTTCCAAACCCAATTGTTTCACTCACCTTTACATTTATTTGAAGTCATGCTGTTTCCAATAAACCATTTATTCTTTTTTTTTTTCTCATGACATTCAGAAGACAGTAGTGCCTGTGGTTTAGGGTTCTGAGGTGATATGTGAAAATGGCGTGCGCAAAGACCGGCAGACAATGCTTACATATAGTCGTGAGTGTGCTGTGTATGCACTTTATGAGGACATAAACTCTTAATAATAATGCCACAAAACTCTGCATTCTGAATGAGGCAAGGGCAACTATACATGGAAATGTTGTGATGTTTATCGAGGAGAGCAATACCTTTGTGGTGAGCATTTAACTGCAGATGTTGCATTTTAGTTGTTGTTCTGCAATAAAGGGGAGCTCCACCCAGAATTGTTTTTTCATTATGAAAGAAAATATCCTGGTTTATCAAGTGAAAACTCATAGACTAGATTCAATTAGAGGAGAATGGAATTTCACGTGATAAACCATGATATAAGTTTTTCTCAATTGAATAGCATCTCAAATTGAATCTCAACCATGAGTTTTCACGTGCTAAAACTTTTTCTCACTGAAATTTATTTGGCCCAATGTGTACTAAACTCTAAAGCATGCCTAAAGCCTCTACTGGACTATTTGTTGGGTCATTTATATTTTGTATATTTTATATATGTGGATCCTGATACAATGGGCCAGAATCAATTCAGTGAGAAAAAGTTATCTTCTGGTTTATCAAGTGAAAACGCATGGATGAGA
Source organism: Xenopus laevis (assembly GCF_017654675.1). Lineage (NCBI taxonomy): Eukaryota > Metazoa > Chordata > Amphibia > Anura > Pipidae > Xenopus > Xenopus laevis. Next base: position 87,937,446 of record NC_054387.1, read on the forward strand.
TTCAATTAGAGGAGAAAAAACTTTTCTCCAAATTCAGTTCTAGTTTTTCCCCATAGACTTCAATGTCCTTCAATAGAGTTTGCAAGTGATAAACCTTTTTACTCACTGAATTGAATCTGGCCCAATGTTGATAATTTTGCACCACAGTTATCTCTTTGTTAAACTTTCTTTGTTATTTCTTTCTCAAGAAATCAATAAATATTTTAATTATAAAAATAAGTACCAACCAACCAAGCGCATGCAGGGTGGGTTGGATGTGCAAAAACAGCATGGACCAAATTAGGGGGCAAGTCACGAGGGCTAAATTTGGCCCTGAGCTTCAGAATCATTATCTGTATTTCTCATTTCTAAGTTTTCATCCGTAGGTTGTATGAACCCTTTTCTGTGTCTAAAAGAATGAGCACATTTACCTTTCCATTGTAAGGTCATGTGCAATGTCAGTTTAGTAATATGAAAGTCAGTGGCAGAATCATCTTATCTTGGAAAGTGGAAAATATTGCAGCATTAGAATGATTTGTTTTGCAGCAGCTACATAGACGTGATCATGAATGATCGTGATACAAGAAATGTATTGCTTGATATTGTTTTTTAGTTTTTACCTTGAAACCCTGAAAAAGAAGGATTTTCCGGCTAAACCCAGCACAGACCACGAAAACTTCAAATTGAGAAGGTGCCTCTCCCATTGACTTATACAGGACCTCAACAGGTCTGAGATTTGGGATTTTCAGATTTGGGATTTTCGCAGCATTGGGGTATAATAAATTCGAGTTTTTTTCCCACAGAAAATTCAAGTTTTTGCCCCAAAAAGCCCTACCAGATAAATTTGAGGTTTAGTAAATAGCCCGCTTACCTGTACCTGTACCTTTCAGATGAGCCATTTACCCCTAACTTGGTTTCAGCCAAGTCTAGATAATTTTACCAGCAGGCTGTGCAACAATAGCACAGTTAAATAAATTGGATATTGTAGGGACCTCAAAATTCCCTTTCAGAATAAAATACAGTTACATATGACTGCAGTATTCTTTTACTCCTAGTCGTTTCTAGGGATACATGTAGATGAAGTCAATAGTGGCATTTCTAACTCATAGGAAGCTAATGCAAGTATTGCCTATGCAGGAGCTGTGCCCTATCTCCAATATCAGTCATCTAACACATCAACTCTATGGCGATAAGGATCTTAGTCCCTTCCAAATCCAGCAATATAAGAACATGTAAACTTTCCTTACCACACTGCTTGTAGAATCATATCACACTCCTTAATCAACCCTTTGCAATCCAGGGCACGGAATTCCCTTTTCATGAAAGATACTGGGAACTGGGATTTACAGCACAGTGCCTCCACCTAGTAGCACACTTCAGGGGGGTTCCACTAGTAATATAAACACACAGTTTGCCACAACCAAATATAACTTTATATAACATTGAATGCAATGACTGTAAATAGAAATCTGGGGAGCCTGTGTGGACTATCAAACCCGTTGGACAGTCTTTCAATGCTGCAGTCCCACACTCCTCTCTGGGTGGACCAATACAAATTAGCACAGTTCGGTTCCTGGTAAATGGTCCCCTAGAGTTCTTATGTCCACAGGTAGCGCTACCTGCCCCAAGGTACCTTTCCCTTTGGATTTAGTAGGCATGTCCTTACCCAGGGGGATCGCACGTGGCCAAAATATCCGGGGCTCTCTGCCAACCCTGTGCATTTGGCTCCAAAGCAAGATACTCCCTGGGTCTTCCCAGCCAATCAGATTGCTCTCCAGCCTTTAACCGGGCTGGATGATGTCCAAGACAGAGAAACAGGGGAAAAGTTTGCCTGATCCCCTACATTTATAAGGTTCCATTTGTTGTTGGACTAGAAATGCTAAAATTGTGTCCTAATAAGAGAAATATGATAAATATTTCTGCAGCATGTATCTGAGTGGGACCACATTCCCACCTTAAATCAAATCAAAATCAGATATACAGTGATTCTTTATTTACTTTTGGTAGGCACGCGGATGGGTACATAATTGTGCCTTTTTAAATGCTCTTCATGTAGCTTCTGCGCCTCTTGGCACTTCTGGCAAGAAGCACGTTTCACCCTTGGATCTGTTCTGATTACATTAGTAGTTGCAAGGTTTCAAAGACTGTAGGGCCAATTTACAACAATGAGCAGAGTGCAATGTCTCAGCTGCACTCACACATCTGGCTCCATATGTACCTGCACTTTGAGAGGCATACCCACAAGGGTAATTTATTAAGTGCAGAGATGCCTGCAATGTACATAAACAGGTGCAATACACCATATTTTTGGCACATTTTTCCCTGTACTGCCTTACTTTTGCTTCATGGAGCAAACACCTATTGTGCAGCAGCACAAACTGGAACTTTGAGGACCGCAGCATTACACAATTTATACCCGTAAATCCCCCAGATTTATGAGGAAATCTGAATATATGTGCTATGAACTTAGAATGGCAGAGAATTTTTGAATATGCATTTGTTGTTATTTTTTGTTAGAAAGTGCTGTTTGAGAGACATATAAGGCTTGCGTCACAAAGGGAGAATAGCAGCTATTACATGTAGCTGGCTAGAAAAACAATTTATAGCTTTGTAAATATGTGGCGGGTGTGGTGCAAAGTCTCAACACAAGGGAAATTTTCAACATTGGAATGACTAGTAATCTACTGTATTCTTGATTATTTTGTGGTATACAAACATATACTTTTTTTTAAACAAAACACCCAAAAATTTGTCTTTAGGACAGAAAAACGTGAGGAACAATATTTAAAAAAAACAAAAAAACTATAGGTGCACAGTAAGCATTTTCACAAACCACCTCTCACACCTACACACATCCTCTGGTGAGTGATATCTGTCTGTGTCACCTGCTTTATCTTTCTCTTGCACTCTGCTCAAACCGCACTGCTAACAACAACTTATGGGTTACATCCTTCAACCTCTTCCCTGCTCATTTTTTTATAAGAAAAGGTGCACCTCTCATTATTCAGATAAAAACTCTTTGAGGTGTTTTTGGAGAACCAAATTCTTTTATTTGGAGCATGCACATTAAAGGCAACATCTGCTCTTTCTTCCTGCACTACCACTGCAATTCAGTTTGGAGGCATATTTGTGACGAACATTGGCAGAAAGTGGGACACAAACTTTCTTTGAATAACCTGGTATCTGAGGTGCCACATACCCAGAAAGTACAACTTTACATCACATATGACATTTACAGTGCTGAGAAAGGCAGTTTCAATATCATTGGTGAATAAAACCTTGTTACATGGGTTGAATCATTAGGATCCAGCCATCCATGAGTTTCCCCCAGAAAAATTCACTGATTTTGCTTGTAATAACCCATTTTTTTCCTGAGATTTTTATAAGGTTTTTAATGTTTGTATAACAGCAATATCAGTTGTCACACCATATTGCATAGGCCACAAGAAAGAAGGAGGGGAAGGGAGGCACAAAGGGGAAGAAAAAGGGAGATAACAAAAACAACAACAAAAGAGACACAAGCATTTAAACGAAGAGCCAAATATTTTGTATCCAAAGTATTTGATAAAAGGCGACTGGGATGTGTCATTTACTTAGTAATAGAAGAGACTAGCTTGGCTTTATACCATTATAATGCATAGAGGAATTTAGGAAAAGACAGGAGTGTAATAAATCATTTTATATATCTCCAGAATCAGTGATTCCAATTCAAAAAAAATATTTGGATAAATCGAAGTACTGCAAATGGGCAGATTTTCAAAACTGTTACTAAAACTTTACTTTTAAATATTTCCAAATCTTTTTTTATTATGTTAGTGGAATAAACTTTAATTACACTATTTATATTATTTAAATGTTGTTTCCTTCAGTCTTGGAATTACAAGTAGGCAGGTACCATTGTGTAGACACTGTTATTATGGCGAAGTGTGTATCACCACAAAATCTTGTGTATGCATCAAACTAAGGGACCTAATGCCCATGTTCAGTGTCCTACACAATTATACAGTGTAAATATGGTGGGGAAATGAGAGGAGTGCAGTGACATCTAGCAAGTGCTGAATGGAACGTGAAAGAAATTGACTGCCCCACCAAACAGCATAATCTTATGCTGATTGGAGCAACATTCCAGAGGATATATATTCTCTAAGGAAGATTTACAAGTTATTCTAAATTGAGAAAGCCAGTTGGATGACTGGTGAAACGTCTTCAAGGAAAAAACACAGCAAGTCCAATTGATTTGACTTATTTCTATAGATATACCATGACCTGGATGAATGATGATCTTCACAAACTTAACCTGCTTTGTTTTAACAAATCATTTTAAATACAAATTAAAGCAAAATGTCTTGCAAGTAACTTTTTTTAAAATATCCAGATATTTATTGTGAAATATAAAAAGCATAAACACATTTCTAAAAGAAAATTTGTAGTAAAAAGTATCTCACTAAGGTGAAAGTTTTTTTGCAATTTTTATTATATATTAGATCTAAACCAATAAGGCTCACCATCACATGTAGTATAGGATATCACAGGATCTCACTATCAAGAATTTTAGTTGAATTCATAGATTATAATACATACATACATCTTTTTGGGGATTGTACTCGCCTCTCCCAGGGTATTTTAGCTGATCCAGAAGCAGCCGAAATGGTGCTGGCCAGTTCTTATTGACTTCCATGAGCAATCCTGACACTGCTAGCATAGGTGATTCTCAGCTAACATGGGTTGGTGGAAAAGTAGCCAAAAACATAATGCCTTCCACTTATTTACTTTAATGGGCATTGCTTGACTAGGCAAGTACAGGATATTTTCAGTTACAATCACCTTGTTTCCAGAGTATTATATTTGTGATTGTACAACCTGTAACAAAAGCCAAAATCCCAACATGATAAACAGAACTCAGTACTGCTTTTAGAAACCTGGTGCCTAAGTTGTATGAAGCTAACATCAAAAATGTTCAGCAGTCTATAATTTAGGCTAGGTTCACAAGGGCAAAACGGACACCGGTGAAACTCTGTATACAAGGAGCAAATATCTTTTAATTCTTTTGCAGTATTTGAATGCCTTGATTATAGGGTCACAAAACAACATGGTGGATTGTTTACAATAGGGATATTTTATCCAATATGCATATTTCCAAGAGCGATGAAAATAAGGGTTTCTCACATGAAAAGTCATGAATTTGATTCAATTTGAGATGCAACTCAATTCAGAAAAAAATTATCTCATTGGGCTATAGGTTCAAATTCAATTCAATGAGAAAAATGTATCTCATGGTTTATCACGTGAAAACCATGGACCCGATTCTATTCGAGGAATAAAAAACTTTTCTCCAAATTAAGCTCCAGTTTATTCCATAGACTTCAATAGTGTTTTCATCTGATAAACCTAAAGATAAGTTTCTCTGAATTGAATTGCATCTCAAATAGAATCTTGTCCATGATTTTTCACGTGATAAACCTTTTTCTCACTGAATTGAATCTGGCCCTATCTACGAGATGCAGTCATCTATTGTCAATATTCATTTAGTTTAAGATTTTTCTCTCAATAAATAAGTCACCGATTTTCCTAATGATGATTTTAAAAAAAAGTATTTTCTTGCCATGTGGAACATGAGAAATGAAACAGCTATTCTATATTCGAGTGTTGTTCTAGGTGAAGTTACACAGCTAGGTGGTGGATATCCAGTAGTAGCACCACTATGTGCATTTTGTTGCAATACACTGGCATCCTAATCAGCGGTCAGCGAGGGCGACAGTGGGCAGGAGTGGGAGCATACGGCTGATGACACTTTGGCCTGCGTGGAACCACATTGATGTATTCACTCTGTAGCACCCTCGTTCTCCTTCCTTTTTTCTGTAAAGATATCAAGATACAGTGAAGAGCCAATTCCTGGTTTTTCAATAAAAAACTATAAAACTGTTTGACTCATTATATTTATAGATATAGCAAACACTGAAAACATTTATAAAGTAAGGGAAAATATGTCTGCATAAAAGAATTGTCATAGAACCCAAAATGTACGGTTCTTACAAAATATGCAAAGTCAAAGTCAAGTACATGGCTGGTTTATTTATTATCATACTTCCATATCATCTGAATAAACAGACTCCATCTACATGAATGATTTCCTTTAGGGAGCAAATGTGGCTAGATTCAATGTTAGAGCACAAGTCTATAACATTTCGGCCCCATATACAGTGGAACATAACTCTATGCGGCCGATTTACTACAATTCTGATTTCTTTTTTTCAAGATTCATATTTTCTCTCTAACAGTTCATGGCTTTTAATGCCTCTAAAACTCAACAAATTTGAGATTAATGAATTGTAAAAAGCATGTAAAACTCTAATACACTATTGCAGTAAAAGTAAAAGCAGTCAAAGTCCCATAGACGTGGGAGCTGCGCTGATCGTATTGGACCTTTCTTTTAACCATTCAGACTTTTAAGGGTTTTTTCCCCATAGTAATGTCTGAAAAACTCACATTTTTTAGAAGCTTTAGAGATATTTGAATTTTTTACAGCATCGTTCAACGTTGTTTTCCCCATTTGTACTTTTTATATTCATATCTTTAAATAACTTGCATGGCATTTGTGGTTTTAGAGAAATAAGGTTTAATTGTGGTTTCAAAAAGCTCTAATACCACTAAAATTCAACCTTTAATAAATAGGCCTCTTATTTATGCCATTTAGCAATGTATGGGGCAAGTACAAACAAGGTGTAGTGCATTAAAAATCCATTGGTCAAAATATTCAATTTATCCACTTCTTAAAAAACGAATCTCTCCAGACGGGTATGTATTAACCTAGTCCTAGACCAGCAAAACAGTGCCTTAAAGAAGCCATTTTTTTTATCCTAGCCCATGGCAATACATCACATGGTTATTACAACACTTTGTAGATGCATACACATCATGCAAAACAAAAATATATATAAACCTTAGGGGAGAAAAATTTGACTAAATTTCAACAAAAATGTCATGAAAATCAATATACAGTAGATTAATCAAACTTTATTCATTAGGTGCATATGGCACAGGGGGACACATTAGCAGGCTACTCGTTGTACAAACTGTGCTGCACTCACAGATCCTAAAGAACAAAGGAACAGAGCAAACTCCAAGAACTTTATTATGGAGATAGGAAAATATTATGCTTACCAAAACGTAACAAAATGCTGCCGTAATTGCAACGCTGTATGCTACTGTAACTCCAATGCCAACCAGCAATGGCAAAATAGGCTGTGGTAAAGTTGGCTTTCCTGTAGGGACTAACTCTGGAGGGAAAAAATAGAAGTTTCATTTTACAAAAGTACCAACAATTTTCTAAAAGACAATTGTTGCTAATGTAAAAAAAATACTAAACTGTAGTGTACTGTTTAACAAAGCTATTTTACAAATTGCCTTTATTATATTTTCTTATAGTTGTTTATATATTTGATGGTCAAGCGTAAATTTACTCAACCCACAAGTTTTTCGCAGCAGCAAATCACACACTCGTGCTTTGAGTCACTGACAGACTGCACCTCGTCTAACTGGCACAAACCAACTAAGCTGTATCAGTGGGTAAGAAGCAAGGTATACTTAGTGATAGGAGACAAAACTCAAATGTACAAAGAGAAACATGTACTGTCGGAAGGTAATGCTATCATGTTTAAGTGCTTTAAAGTCAATACTTCATGTAACCTATGATAATAAAGTATAAACATATTAGGGGTCATTTACAAACATCACAGGCACAAGTCCAAGAGCACTAACCGGTGAAAAAGCATTAAAGGAGATATGGAAGGGAGATTGATAAACATTAAGTAAACTAAGCTAAATATGTTACTGTTTACAATTTAAGTAAATGGTTTACATATTCTTGTGCAAAAGAATAGTCTGTTTAATCTCTTCCAATAAACACAGCTAAGTACTTTGCATCTTGTTCCCCATGTTAAATTAGCCCTTTTGACCTAAACTGTGGAGTGCAGTTTACAGATGTTGCATATACAATCTAAATTGTACCTTGACTTTCCATGATGCAGGTTTAAATATAAGCTTAGTATATAAGCTGAAGAGAGGGTATATAGGATTATTCTGGATATAACGAATATTATGAGAATATTAGAAGTTACCTCGGAGTTGAACCATGAACCATATAGACCATATGGTCATGAAACGCCTCGGTAACTTATAATATCCTTATAATTTACAAGAGGGGGTACTTTATTAACAATATATATATATACATATGAACCCACTTTGGTTTGTGTGTTTGAATAACTAAACCCAGATATCCCACTTATCCCATTTAACACAGAGAATTGGGTCACAGCATCCCATCTAATTAAAGCATTCACCATTGTGAACAATGGTGCTTTGGTATGCTAATGAAAAGGTTAAATGCATTAAATGAGTTAAGATGACTTTAGATAACACAGTTTCTTCAATTAATCCCGAGTCATGATCAGTTTTTTCTGAGATATATATATATCAGAAAAAACTGATCATGACTCGGAATTAATTGAAGAAACTGTATTTATACATATATATATATATATATATATATATATATATATATATATATATATATATATATATATATACAGTATATAAATTCCACATACCATACAAGAAATGCAATGTAGACCACTGCCCCAGACTGCATTGTTATCACACTGATGGCTTGCATCTCAAATTTGACCCACAAATAACCTCACTGCTGCCTATGTAAGCTCCATACCTTTTACATGAATGACAGTGCCATTGTCTTGATAACAAGTATAAGGAGGTGGATACATATTCTCTTTGTGGAAATAATAAATGTCTGTGTCATTCTCAGTCAGGCCCGACAGATAAAGGGTGATTTTGCTTTCAGTAGGAATGCCAAGGCACTTTATGGACTGGTTTGAGTTGGACTCAAATGACTGATAGGAGGAGTTGAAGGATCCACTGCAGACAGTGATGGACTTTTTTACCCCTTTGAACAATGACACCCGGAATTCTTTGTTATCTTTAAAGTTGCTGGTAAACGTTATGTCAATTTGTTCTATTGCAATAAGAACAGTTTGCTGTTGTGTTTCTGATGAAATACCTACAAGAACAAAAACAAACAGTTAAAAGTTCTTCATATAATGCATTTGGAATTGCATACACTAGCAAGTACTCTGTTCCATACTCTAGCATACCCTGTTCACAATTCAACAACTAAAGAAAAATCTTCAAGGAAAAAGAAAAAACATCAAGTCCAGTTAATTTCACTTAATACTTTAGATATATCAGTGTAGGGGTGGATATTGAAAGTTGTTGTGTAAAATATTTTTTGTAAATATATCTCTGCATGTAAAATGAGATTAATCAGATAATACTACCTGCTTAGTTTTACCCATGATAGTTGCATATACCATAAGCAGCCAGTGAGCTGTATTTCAGCAGTCATCAGTTATATTTGATGTCATCAGTTATATTAAAAACCCTGTATATTTTTTGAAAATAATTTACCCTGTGTTGTAAAATATGATAATATTAGAAGTCATCTTTGAGTTCTTCGGACTCATGCTTTTATATGGTCATTGGACTTCTAATATCCTTAAAACTGAACTATCGCGAAAATTTAAATTTAAAATAAGCTTCAGCATACTGAAATAAAAAACTTTCAAAATGCAATCAATTAAAAATTCTGCATTGTTTCTGAAATAATCACATTTATCTTCACTATCCCTCTCTCAACATCTGTTACTCTTCATTCTGTCTTCATGCAGCAGTTGGGTGTCAGATACTCATTGACCGTTAGATCCAATATATCTTACAGGGGGGGGGGGCTTGCTTTCTTAGCAGTTGAATTAGAGCTCACTCAAATAACTGATTCCAATACAAATAAAATCTAACAAAATAACTGCCTTTTGCACACATTCTTCATGTAGAGAGATATGATATCTTGTGATTTTAATAGAGTGAACTCTAATACATCTTCTAGGCAATAGGAGCCCCCCTATAAGATATATTGGAGCATTCATCTGACACCCAGCTCCTGAATGAAGACAGAATGAGGAAAAACAGATGCTGAGAGAGGAATAGTGAACATAAACTTGATTATTTCAGAAATGGTACAGTATTTATAATTGATTGTATTTAGAAAGTTTCTTATTTCAGTATGCTGAAGTGTATATTAAATTTTCATTTTTCACAATAGTTCCCCTTTAAATTTTATAATTCAGGGTACATTATCCCCGAATAATACACAAGAACCATGAATATCATGTAAAATGTATCCTTATTAATGGTGCTTAGTGATGTCATCTGTTATAAGAGCTCAGTGATGGAATTTGTGTCACATGACCCACAAATCTGCTAATAACCTGGCTTTGGGCTCAGCTGAGAGCCAGCAGCCCTAGGGTTAACTGAATATTGGAACTACATAGAATGTGTATAGACAGTTTAAAATCTCTGAAATACTTAAAATAGATTAGTAATGTAAAATGCAAAAGTGTTCAGAGAAGCACTCTGAATACGTTTACATTTTTTTGTGTTTAGTTGCCCTTTATAATACTTCTTTACACACAACATTCTGGCCCTACATTTTCAAAACGGTGGCCGCTATGCCTGCTCTCATCTATTCAAGATCATTGGGTATCCTTATAGGCTGCATTTACATGTATGAGCACAGAAACTTGTCTATTAGTGCTCACATATAGTGGGAGTTCCACAAGATTTCAAATGCCTAAAACAGGAAATATACAAAGAAATGCGGAAATGCTGCAAACACTGTCTCCGGATGGTGGTTTAAATAATGCATGTTCATGAAATAAATATGTTGTAGAGATCTTCTAGCAGATATAAATAAGAAGTTTTCTGTGTCTGGTTGATGCTTAATGAATAAATTATTAAGCAAATGCCAATGCCTCATCTGGAGTAGAATTTAGAGGCCCATTTATCAAAATTCTTATTTTATTGGTTTTAGAGGTTTATTAAACACAGTTTCTCTAAAACTACAGATGCCATGAAATGTATTAAAAGATCAGAATTTAGGAATGCTAAATAATATTAACGCTGAGTGATCCAAACTCAAACTGATCTGAGTTTTTGGCTGTGTTTTTCCAATAATTCCAGCATAATTGTAGTAATTAAGCTCAAGGGTTCCTAAATGCCAGTAGTTGCACACCATTTGTCAAAGGTGGGATTGACACATTGGTAACCACATGGAAGTACAGGATGCAAATATCTTGAAGACTCCCAACAATGGACCAGTTCCAATTCAATGAGAAAAAGGGTTTATCACGTGAAAAGTCAATTGAAGTCTATAGGAAAAACTGGGACTGGAGTTAGAGAAAAGTTTTTTCTCCTCGAATTGAATTCCATCCATGAGTTTTCACGTGATAAACCAGGAGATAACCTTTTCTCACTGAATTGAATCTGGCCAAATATGCTTTCTACATTGCATTCATTTTGGAGTATCGACCCTTGTGGGTGTGTTCATAAACGACCCCTCTGCTGTTTTAAAAAATCATTTCAATACTAGTATATACAATCACGAAGTGAATCAGCTGCTGTGGGCCTGTCACATTACATCATAGGGAAGACCCTTGTGTTTTTGTGAAACTTCAATTTCCTTTTCATTCTGGGGTCCTCCCAACCATGCACACATATCTATGACCTAGGTTAATTGACTTGCAGTGTTTAGCTGAGCACATTACTCACCCTCTGGAGTTCAGGAAGTCTTGCATGCAGTATATGATAAAAAAGAAAACCGCAATGTGAAAATAGTAGAGTAAAAAAATGAAAGAATATTTTTTTAGGTGTTGCACGCTTGTTACCATGTTTACTGCTAGAACTGCAGATGACTGACCCTTACTGACCCCATAATTAAATATCATTATCATAGTAACAACTTCTGTTCCTCTGCCATTTCATTTTACAGAACAAAAATAATATTAGTTCCCTGCCTACAAATATTCTACTGCTGTATATTCATATACTTGTATAATTATAGATTTTGTAGAAACCATCAATGGCCTAAAAACTTGATATCTCTCCTGTCTTCTAATCACCTGCATTTCTTAAGAACCTAACTGCCTCCCATAGATATTATTAGCCCATCAATTAAGCAGCCAATACCTAATACATGCTGCAGGGCCAATAAATAGGCAGCTAAGGTGCAGACTGCTACTGCTTTGAAAAAAAACAAATACGTTGTTTTTGGGGCATGTCGTTATTAATTATGTAGAAGGTAGATGCAAAAGTCTTTTTTAAAAGAGGGCATAGATGGATTGGCTTTCTGAGCATCTAATTTGCAGATTACATTCAGTATCTAATACTATTGAAGATTTAACAATCTGTCATTTATATAGTATAAATGTACACAACAGCATTTTAATAAAGCATGTGTGATATTGCTTCTTTTTGCACTGTAGTTGAGTAAACAAACACAAAAAACAACTACTTTAAAGACCAGATATATCCAAGGGTAGGCAGCAGAGGTATATATCTAGGGCACAATTGTTGGGGGGGTCATATGTTTGCATCTGTGTTGAGTCAATCCTTGTCTGTCTTGACTTGTTGGCTTATGGTGGCCATACTTGACCAGATACAGTCATTTGGAAGGGTCACCAAACAAGTGAATCTGGGCCATTGGATCATCCAGTGGGCCTACTGAGACCTGTTGAACAAGGACACATCAATGAGCCAATGTGTTCCTCATCCAATGGGATTTTCAAACCGATTGATATTTGGCCGATTTTTGGCCAGCTTCTGGGCCAGCTCCATATATAGGCCAATAACAAACCATTTGACTCTACAGGGCAGCTCTTACTGGCCCATGTACTGCCACCTTTCCTGAAATAATGCAGGTACCTTTTACTCTGGCACTGTGGAGGTATAGTTATGCAGTGAGGCAGCAAGCGGGAGGCAAGCAGGTGGGCTGATGACTATCTGGCCCAGCTCTTTATATTAAAGAAAGAGTGTTAAATGGACAAGAGAGTTTTTTTTTACTATAGGTCTTCACAGAGGACATAGGAGCCTAGATTGTAAGGAAGGTTCATGTGAAGTTGCCCAATTTATAGGAATAGTAAGAAATGCATAGTGCCATGAATATCCTGTAAATCCTGGGACTGAGACACCAGGGGCCCACCAAAAAACCTTAGACCAGGGGCCCACTTTTAGTACTATTATTCTTCCTCTCCTCACTGTATTCTCATAGTCTCTTTTCTTTACATACTATAATCTATTATACCATCTATTTAGCCTCTTTGATCTCATAGAAATAAGGAATGGCCATGAAATAGGCCAAATGTTTAGAAGCAGGAGGGCTCACTGACACCTGGGCCCACTGGGAGTTTTTCTGGTATCCCCATGGGCCAGTCCGACTGTTAATAGGTTTATATTTTTAGGGGATACATTATTTCATATATCAAGGAAGGAAAGTATAAAATATATTTCAATGTCCTAGTTATCTAAATAAATCAAGAAAAGTATGACAATTTTTAGAAAAGAAATCCGTGGAAAGAAAAATCTCTAGAAAAATGTTTTTGTTGATTGGGTCACTGTTTCCTGTATGTATTCATTTAACAATATAATATTCCTGACCTACCCAGCTTTGGTACTATTTTACCTGAATGGGGGGGAGGCATGGATTAATAAGTATGGGGGTCTAATGATATATGATAATTGGGAATGCAGCTGCCAAAAAGTAGCAACAAGAACAGTGACCAGTTGGGCATGTTGTGTTCCTTTAACAGACCTGAAGTTTAGAAAAACAAAAGAAATTCCAAACATTTCAATCACATCATAGTTATTTTGCTCAGAGAAAAAAACTAAAAAGAGTGTAGGCAGTGAAAACCCTTAATATATATATATATATATATATATATATATATATATATATATATATATATATATATATATATATATATATAGTTAACGGAAGTTACATATCAGATCAGTTTTAATGAAAAGGAAATGTATTGAAGAATGAAATGTCATCATAAGATCTAAAATGACATTTCGTTGTTTACAGGAACATAAATTATCTTTCTGAATTTCACGCCCAGGAAATATGCCCAACAGGAATTAAAGACCAAAATGGTAACCACTACACAGCATACACCTGCTTCCTCAGTTTGTTTATATATTTAGACAACAATTGAGACAATATAACTGTGAAAAATTACATTTCATTGTGCAGAACAGAAACAGAAAGTAATATATATATTGTATATATATTGTACATATCCACATACGTACATTGTACAGATGTTAAAGACATGTATTCCAATATACAACTGTATATGTGATTAGCACAGGCACTTATTCATCACAGCACATTGAGGGAAAGCTAGCGAATGTACACAGTATATGGAGCCACCAGTGGGACTCATTTATCAACACTTAGAAAATTTGCAGTTACCCATAGCAACAATTAGTGAATGGCTTTATAAAGCCAGCTGCAGGTAGAACAATGAATGCAACAATTTGATTGGTTGTCATGATTTATTGATAAATGTCCCCCAGTGAGTCTTAGTTCCAGTCTACAAATACAATTCTTGTGTATACTTACCTTATTATATGGGTATACAATATTTCTCAACCCATTTTTGTCAAGACCTGCTCGTTGCCGTTGCTACCAAAAATACATTGCATGTGACTTCCGACACTAATTTTACATGGTATTTTACATTCTCTCAACAGTAAAACCCTTCAACAGAACAACTGGAATGCAGTTCCAGTGAAACCACAAAAACTAAGCCTGGAAACTCAAAACACAAATATTTGACTAAAGGGTCAATAGCATTCAGTAGAACTACTTCATGCCCTCAACCCAAGTGAAGTTCTTCTCAACTCAAACAGTACACCTTCCGCCAGTGTGTGCACAGAAAATAAGTCAGATTTGGATTAAAAGTTACACATTTATTTAGTGTATGATGATTTCCTACACAATTTTTCCTCTGGAATATACCCTATTCAAGAATTTTGGGCTAATCAGGCACTAGGTAGAGAGCAGCCAGAATGTGGCACAAGTACTTTTTAAATTAGCACTAAGCACTATTTAGTGCTCTTGATTTTGTGTGCTGAGTCAAAATAAAGTACCCCTTCTGTGCTTGAATAATTAAATAAAATGTCTACTATTTATATTATACACCTCAAATATTAATTATAAGTTTAGGCAATCTAGCGATAAACAACCCAAATGGTTCCTTTTTAACACATAGGGGCAGATTTATCTAAGGTAGAGGTGAATTTTCGACTAGGGAATAGTCCAAATTCAATTTGAATATGAAAAAAATTCAAAAATTCGAATATCGCAATTTATTATGTACTGTCACTTTAAATATTCAACTTCAACCATTCACCATCTAAAACCTACCAAATTGCTGTTTTAACCTATGGGGGACCTCCTATAACCTATTTGGAGTCAATTGGTGGAAAAATTTTTGGGCCCCCCAGTCCGACCCTGGTGACATCGGCAAAGGTTAGGGTGTAGAGTCCAGCATGGAACCAATTTTTGAAACCTGGACCTGACCCTGATACACAGTTCAAACCTGCATTTCTACCCACTTGAACCTGCTACCTGACCAGACCTGCAACTGTCTACACGATCCATGACTCACTGACAACTATCAAACAGGAACTGCTGTTGCTGTGACATTATCACAAGTGGATAACTCAATTATAGACAAGTTGCTACAACTGTACAATTATAATTTACATGTCAACAAATGTATTTTACACTTGATGATGGTTCACTGAGGATCATGTGAGTTGTACCCTTAGTGGAATGGGTGGAGCCCATCTGCTCCTCCTTATGTTGTACTATTCTGTTCTGAATGGTAGACATCCAGACCCCAAAAAACAATCAATTATGTTCAATTAGTGACTAGCTATGATTTGACACATTAGCACATTTTGAAAGAAAAAGTTTTTTTGAGTGATAACCAGAACTTTTTAAATATTATATTAGATAACACTATTTTTCATGTGATTATGTATAACACAAAATGTTTTTTTGTGGATAACTTGTATGGCAACAAATGTATTTGACACTTGTGATGATGGTTCATTGAGGATCATGGGAGTTGTACCCTTAGGGGAATGGGTGGAGCCGATATGCTTCTCCTTATGTTGCACTATTTAAGTGAGTATATTGCTCAAGTATGTAGGCTTGAGAAAGGGCAGGAGCCCAAAACATTGCCTAGTCTTTGGCACAAATAAATTCAGATTTTCAAATGCTGCAGCATTTTTCTGTTATCAGAAGTGGATGGGGCAGAAAAAAAAATGTATAAAGTATAGAAAATATAATAAAATATAATCTTTATGAATATATTTCCTTCCCATCCCATAGCACTAGGTTATTGCCGATTGTAATACATGTCTTCACTGTGAGAAATGCACCTACCCAGGAAGCTTATGACTATGAGTGGTGGTGACAGGAAGGCTAATCCACATCTATTGTATTACAGCCTGAATCAGTGCTTATCTGTTGTGCAAGTGCCTTATCTCCATAAAATGGAAGGGGGCATGAATGAAAAACATGGCGTTTGGCCTGTGTAGAGCACTGTAACATTTTTTTAATATGAAAAATGAAATGGAAGCCTAGAACTTGGCATATTAAGTTTAAAACTAGTTTTTGTTTACATGGGAACTTTTAGCCATTTAAATCAAACCTTGTTTGGAAAGTACTGTTAGATGACTTAATCTTTAACTTCAGTGAAAGTGAACATGAGCTGTTTTCAAAAGCCAACAAAAAATAAAGACATTTGAAGTGTGGAGCTACAAGAAACCTCAACGGCAACATGGGCTAAAGACATTTGAAGTGTGGAGCTACAAGAAACCTCAACGGCAACATGGGCTAAAAATCACAAACACCTTTTGCTTAACACAACAGCCAAGTACAGTTAATAACCACAAATACCTCAACCTAAACAAGGTTACAGATTGTTTATCATACTTCTCCCACTGACTGTGTATATAAATAACCATGGCTATGAAGCTGCTATAGCTGGTTACATTTCATGGATACATAGGATTCAGGACATTACCATAATAATTTTACAGTTGGGTTCAATGGCACATATACAGAAAACTTACAATTTAATCATTGGTATCAAGGAATCCAGACTATGAGAAAAATGATCTAATTCTTTGCAATGACCTCTAAAATATCAGTTCAAAGATAACATGTTAACAAAAATGTAGATAAGTTTTGTCACAGTTGCAAAACACATATCCCCTCCTACCAGCAATGTGCAGTGATCTCAGTAATCACTGGCAAGCACCTGCTATAAAGATGCCTTCTCTTTCCCTATACTTTAAAGAAATTCTATTATAAATTAAATTACAAAAAGGTTTTATTATACAGGTATGGGATCCGTTATTCGGAAACCCATTATCCAGAAAGTTACGAATTATGGAAAGGCCGTCTTCCATAGACTCCATTCTAATCAAATAATCCAGATTTTTAAAAATTATTTCCTTTTTCTCTGTAATAAAACAGTACCTTGTACTTGATCCAAACTAAGATATAATTAATCCTTATTGGAAGCAAAACCAACCTATTGGGTTTATTTAATATTTAAATGATTTTCTAGTAGTCTTAAGGTATGACCCTTTCCAAGATACTTGATCCATTCAAAAAGCTTTAGACTGATATGATTGATATTGATATGATAGTTTTGGTGTGGTACATGACCAGTGACCAGAGGATTCATGCTGGAAAGTTAATTGTTTTCTAACCAAAATGCAAATACAAGAATGTAAATACTCTACAAACATGCATCTCCTATAGGCCAGGCTCCAAGCCAAATAAACTCTTGAAACCAGAACTATAAAATTTACAAAAATCATAGCTTGCTTACATGATAATAAATTTATACATGAGACCAAATATTTAACAGTAGGGTTCAATAAAATAAGTATGCACCTGTTTACTGTATATGACTTTAAAACCTATTATCTGACATACCTGTGCATTGAGTAATGCAAATTAGAATGAAGGCCATACAGAGACACATTGTAAATCTAAGTTTCAATACTCAGCTCCATTAACCTGAATAAAAAAAGAAGAGAAATAAGGTCTAGGTTAAGTGATCGCTCTAACACATATTGTTCTACATAGCAGATAATCAGTTAAGGCTTCAAGTCTGCACGGAAAAGAAAAAATTATTGAGCTAGCGCTTCAAAGACCCCATTGAGAGTTGACTGTTACCTGTGTATATCATTCTTTCCTTTGTGTCTCTCCGCCTCTACTTTGCACCAAATGAAACACATAATGGGCTGTCATGCTGCATTACTACGTAATAGACAGGAAACACGTCTGATGACTTCAGCCTTTCAGAGAGACATTTTTGGGGAAAACAGCATAAGTTTTTTGAAGAGATTTAACATTTCTCTAAATGTTATTGTTTTCCTGTAAGAAAGAAAAAATGAGCAGCTAATGATGCTCTCATATCAGATTAGTATATATAAAAATCAGAGGTATTTTTTTAAAGGATTTTTAAATATGTATTTTTAAACATTTTTATATATGTAAATTTAATCACAAGCAGTCTGACTGCTAAAAGAGATTATTTTATTTTATGGTTTTCTAATGACTTAAGTTAAACCACCTCTTCAGTTTCTGTGGTCATGTCAGTTGCAAAACCACATGTCATTTGTAAACACCATATCTACTTTTGTTTTTACTGCTTTAGAGAGAAAACTATACTGGTCAACGTTTTAGTATTATTAAGCATGGTTGGTATTAGATTGTGGGATTTGCTGACAACTATATAGGAGAGGCACATTAGCGACCTTACATGGAGATTTTTAGCATTGCTGCTACATATTTCATTACAGGTATGGGATCCGTTATCTCCCAGACTTCATTTTATCCAAACAATCTAAATTTTTAAGGGGCCGATTCACTAACTTCGACCTTTGACTACGACTTCGAATCGAAGGATTCGTAGAAAAAAATCGTTCGACTATTCGACCATTCGATAGTCGAAGTACTGTCTCTTTAAAAAAAACTTCGACCCCCTAGTTCGCCATCTAAAAGCTACCGAAGTCAATGTTAGACTATGGGGAAGGTCCCCATAGGCTTGGCTAACTTTTTTTGATCAAAGGATATTCCTTTGATCGTTGGGATTAAAATCCTTTGAATTGTTCGATTCAAAGGATTTTATCGTTCCATCGAAGGAATTATCCTTCGACCGTTCGATCAAACTATCTGCGCTAAATCCTTCGACTTCAATATTCGAAGTCGAATGATTTTAATTCCTAGTCGAATATCGAGGGTTAATTAACCCTCGATATTCGACCCTTAGTGAATCGGCCCCTAAAAGTATTGTTTCGCTTGAATAATAAAACAGTACTTTGTACTTGATGCAAATGAAAATATAATTCCTTATTGGAAGCAACCCCAGCCTATAGGGTTTATGTAATATCTACATGATTTTCTAGTAGAGAAGGTATGAAGATCCATATTATGAAAAGATCAGTTATCTGGAAAGCGTGCCAAACAATTTGGTGTTCTTTACTGGTGGTCAGGTTCAGAGAGAAAAGCATTCCCTTCAGATATTTCGTATTTTTCTGGCATGCCACAGTACTGGGACACCTGGGCACTTCATGTATTGTGCAACATGAGTAGGGATGGGCAGATTGGCCTTTTTGAACAAGGAAAAGTCAAGGGGCCTATTTCTCATACTGTGTAAAATGATTAATTCATAAAGAACGGTGTAAAAATATGTGTAATATAAATGGCGAATTTATCAAAGCGTGTGTTTTATTTTACGTGCCTGAACGCTGGATGTTATTTCTACCTCATTTCAGTCAAGTCAATGGGAAAAATTCAAGCATCAAGTAAGTTCCGGTGAAAGTTGCTCTGGAAAAAAACACATTAAAAAAAGATGGATGAAACCATATTTTCCCATAGCATTTTCAAACAGGCTGCTTTCTTCTACAGCAGCAATTTACATACAGACAGTTGCTGAAAATCAGCACACAGCTTAATAAGTACACAGTTTTTTATATTCCTGGTAACGTGTGGTGGATTTGGTTGCTGTTTTTTTTACACAGAATGATAAATAGACCCCCTTGATTCTTCCAGCAATGGCCTACTGTGCCAGTGCTTTATAAGTATGGTGGAGTCAGCACCTGACATAGCAGCAATTAACTTTTTGTGCTCCATACATATTACTTGCAAATTGGTCTGTCTCTCTTATTTTGAAGGAGTCTTGTAGTGTTTTTAGAGTTTTTTTTTAATGAAATCTATATTAATCAAATTGATTACATTTTAGAATTGAGCTATGGATTGTAATGGAGAGTGAACTAAGGATACAGAGGTTTCGTGCCACCACAGAACATAGTAACAGTAATTTACCACTTTTACTCCCTGACAAATACAGTTCATAGCAAACAAAATCATTCTTCAAACTTGTCACGCTCAGTAGCCAAAGCCCCACACTGGAATGACCAGCAGGGTCACTGGGTCAATATTTAAAGTATAAACTAGGAACCTCAGAACACGGTAAGCCTATACCTCTATTCTGCCTGTATAGTGAAGAGGTAGGGCAACAGGCTGCTATGCATAAGGTTCCTGGTTCAAACCCAGCATTGGCCTGAGAGGGATTATTCTTTACAAACATATGATTATATTTATTATTTCTTTTGACATAACTATGTAAGATGCAGGGGTTGCAATCCTATCTGGCCCTATGAAAACAAAAGAGCACTATGAAGCATGCAATAAACATTTTTATTAGTTGGATGATATGTGTGTATTTGGACTAGGAAATGTGTGGTGATTAGGATTTTGTTCAGTTTCAAGGAATGGACCCCAAACTGGCTTTACCATACGACTGGCTTACCATAAACAACTATCACTTTTTGTGTATAATTACACAAAGATTCTGCCATATAACAAACCAAAAAAATGATGTCTGTGCTGAAGTCAGTAGTGAATTATGAAGAGGGCTGCCTAAGTTATAGCTGGAGCACCAAGATGTGACACACCTTACCATTGGGAATTTCAAAGGTGTCTCTTACATTCTCTGCAAAAAATACAGATGTAATGGCTAACCAAGGTCTGTAATAAGTCAGCAGTCAACAATAGGGTGGCCATGAGACAGTACAATAGCCCTTGCTCTAATTATACAGCCCATCCTAGGTTGTCTTGAACTTGCATATCACTTTTTAGTGAAGCATGTGAAACTCTTATATTAAATATCCTATAAAGAGGGATTATACGGCATGCCTCCAGAAAGGGTAGCTTTGCATATTCTCTGCTTACGTCCCCATACCCTGGAATATATTTACATAGGTACATAAAAATTGTCCTGTTATTGAGAAGGAAAGCTGGTATTCCTATAACTCCAGCTCTGAAACTGCAGACAGATTATATTGCCAAATTCGTTTGACGATCAATCAATACTAAAGAATAAGGCAATTCGTTAAACTTTGAACAAACTGTTGCATTTACTCTGTTCCAAACAAAAATGAGTAAAAGGTAGCACTTTAGTATATGTACATAGGAATATACTGTGAGCCCAAGAAAAGAATCATAGCTACGGAATCTACTGCATTCATTCTTTTTGCAATCCTTGTCAACAACATGTATGGAAAAAACAGCAGGCAGCCCAGAGCTTATCACTTCCTCGCTCTTTCAATCTTGATCAAAAACAATTGCATCTATGTCTTTTCAAGTGAAGTCCGCCCACCCTGCAATCAGCTATCACCTTCAGTTATCTTAAAGGCCTTAAACCATATGTACCATGACGCTTCTACCACAAAAGCACAAAGAACATACGTGAGAGTTAAAGGAAAATTATTCAAGAAACTAACAAATGTATAAAAATACTCTATGTACTTTCACTGTATAGGATCAAAACTGATATAATGCCAACATGAATTAAAGCCACCCAACGATGCTTAATTATCAAGTACAGCAGAATTAGTACAGACTACTAATTGTAAAATATTTTGACTTTCAGCAAGGTCAGTGCTACAAATATTGTATACATCTGATGAGAGTTTAATAGTTCACTTTGTACAGTATCTAGGATTTTTGCAGAGGATCTGTTTTGTTTAATTTGTACGAACAATATGTCACACCATCATTTTTAACTGACAAAACCATTAGCAGTGAGCACAACTTAACCTTTGCTATGATTTCTTTATTGTAAAAGAAGTCAGTTTATAAATTTCTTTTAAAGGGTTGGTTCACCTTTTAGTTAACTTTTAGTATGCTATAGAATGACTAATTCTAAGCAACTTTTCAAATTGACTTCATTCTTTCTTTTTTTTAATTTTTTTTTAAATTAATTTCCTTCTGACTCTGTCCAGCTTTCAAATTGGGGTTACTGAGCCCATCTAATAAAAAGCTCTGTAAGGTTACAGATGTACTGTATTATAGTTGCTAGTTTTTATTACATAGCTTTCTATTCAGAGGCTCTCCTATTCATAATCCAGTCTCTAATTCAAATCATTGCATGGTTGCTAGGGTAATTTGGATCCTAGCAACTAGACTGCTGAAATGGCAACTTATTTTTTTTTTTTTCCAAACAAGAAAAGACAAATATATGTTTTTTAGTGGCAGTTGATCCAGGGAGCATTCCCACTGCTGATTTGTGGTCAAAAAGGACACGTATGTTTTGTTTTTTCTTATGGATCAAAATGAAAGTTAGGGTATGAAAGAAGAGAGTGTAAACTAAAGGAAAATGCCCTTACCCATGTGCAATTGCTAACCATTCAAATGAATAGGAAATACTCTGTTAGACAGAGGTCACTTGAGAATGCCAAGGCAAGCAAAATTAAGTTGCCGATAGATGATAACACCCATCTGAGTCAATCACTGCCCTCTTAATCTTAATCACAGGTTGCGCCACCTTTAGTAGCAAATGCAAAATCCTTCCCATAATATTGTGCCAGTATTTCACATCACTGTTATGAATTTTAGCCCCCTCTTCTATGAGAGCTTTTTAATCTTCGTTGGTTTTTGGAAGTGAACTACTTGCATTAGGTTAGATTAGGTCAAGTTAGAACTTTCACTAAGTCTCCTTAGCTATTCAGGTGTGTAGACTTGTTTTTTGTTTTGGATCATTGTCTTGCTGCATAATCCGATTACACTACTACTTCACCTCACAAACTGATGGGATTTTTTTTAATGCAGTGCAGAATTTGTGGTTACTTCTAAAAAAAGCAAGTTGACCACGTTCTGCAACAGCAAAGCATTGCCCCACCATTACACTATCACCACTATGTATGACTGTTTGAAGTCAACTAGACTCCATCAAGAAAAACATTTAGGATAAATGGCAGATAATTTGCAAAATCAGACAATAATCACTCTATTACTGTGGGGGGAGGGGGGGTGCTGTAGAGACCTAAAAGAAGTAACCCATTGTTAAGCGACATTTTTTATAATTAGTTGCCTAGATTTTATCTTCATGTACTATTTTATTTTATGTTTTCTCTATAGCTTTCAGTTGTTTATTAGATAGATAAATCTAACAAGGTGGGTAGCACATGTCGTGTTATTTGCTCCAAACATAATCTCTATATTACATATAGAGTCACTATGCTTATTCAACATAGTAGGGCAGATTTATCAAAGGTCGAGGTGAAGTTTCGAAGTGAAAAACTTCGAATTCCAAGCTATTTTTTGTGTACTTCGACTATGGAATAGTCATACTTTTTTTTGAAGCACTGTCTCTTCAAAACTTCCAGAAGTAACAGATTCCCCCCGGATTTCTGGACCTAGATCAGTTTTGGCCAGCCATCAGCTCTCTAAAGCCATGTTGAGGAGCACGGCATAGAACATAAGACCTCACCATCAGAAGAATCGTTTCAATGCACCTTCCATAAACAAACACAAGAACAGTGTTGAATTGCAATAAAAAAATCCAATGTAAAGCAAAAGAGTTACAAGGCCTCCATCTAGTGGTAAACCACACAAATACTTTTTGCAGAATGCATCTGGTTTCCTATGTTTTCTCATTTGAAGTGCAGGGCTGGGTGCAAAGTGCAAAAAATAAAACAAAAGTAAATGGTAATGTTTTTGTGCTTTGTACCCAGTCCCTTTTTTGCCTTATGACTCTTTCATGAATACAGAGATCCCTGTGTTCATCAGTGCTATATTCAGAATGGGTGGGCTGGGGTTGTATGTGGATATCCACTTGATTCATCCCAACTTGCAACCTAGGGAGCCACAACAGATACAAGACACAGCAATTTGCACCTAGATCTGGATTCTGTATGGCTTGCAAGTGTATTATGGCCTTGCTACTCAACTTAATATTTATTTTACGACAACATTGTAGCTCACTCAAAGCATAGTAAGACATTTGACTAGAACAGCCCCAGTTCTAAGAAAGACTTTGGGTCATTTTTATTTACCCCTCAAAATGTCTCCTAGCATTTTAAATGTCTTTATAGGCAGCATGGTGTATATGTCATCAAAATGTATCATATGGGCAGCATGGTGGGTCTATGGTTGGCTCTGACATACAGACAATGATTCTGATATGGGCATTACTGCAAGTAGTTTATATGTTCTCCCTGTACCCAAGTGGGGTTTCTCCCTGATTCCAAAAACATGTAGGTGGGTTAATTGGTACCATGGAGGTTATTTACTAAACTGTAGTGTTTAGTGTTTTTTAGCATAAAATCCGAAGTTTTAGTGGAAAAAAACACAAATTTTTCGGGATTTATTATACCCCAAGGACAGTAACAGAACTAGGTGGGGGTGGGCCCTGGTGCGGGCCGTTCAGCCGGGCCCGCCCCCACCCTCGTCCATGTGATTTTTCTCTCGCGCTGCAGTCAACTCCAGCCTGCTGCAGCGCGCGCTATCTGCCGGGGGGGCCCAGTTGCACCCCCTGCTCCCCACGGTAGTTACGCCCCTGCCCAAGGATGCAAAAATTTGAATCTGAAAATCTGGCATCTCAGACCTGTTGAGGATGCATACAAGTCAATGGGACGTCCCAAAGATTTTTTGATGTGCGCTGGGTTTCGTGAAATAACCAGAAGATTTCAGGGTTTTCGGCCAAAAAAAAATACGATTTGTATTTTTGGGGGTTATTTCCTGCAAACAAAATTTTCAGAAAAGTGTATTAATAAATAAGACGAAAAAAACCTGTGCAGCTTTGGTCAGAGTTTTTTTTCAGAAAACATTAAGATAAATTCGGAATTTGATAAATAACCCCCCAAGTGTGGTACCGTCCTTACATTGTAAGCTTTACTTTCACAAGAATTGATTTGAATTATAAACACTTTCTATAAAGTGCAGTGTAACATGTCAGCACATTATAGAAGTATCAATTGCAAAATGTCAGGAAACAGTTTTCCATCCTAATCCTTTGTAGTTTTAAACCATATGGATGTAGTGAGCCTTTAATAGCTACAAAGAGACCGTTAACATGTAATTCATTTAAAATATAGAGCCCCAAGGCAAGATAAAATACTCAAGGGAACAAATCCTTTTCTTTTCATTGTAACACTGAAATCAAGCCAGCTTTTATCCACTCTGCTATTTTGTCATACACGCTATAGCCATGCAAAGGGCAATCCAATTTACCTCCAAAATTAAAGCTCTTAGCCATTTATAGCTCATTTTATGATATGCCAGATTGCTCTAAAAAGAATGTGCTTCTCCTGCTAAAGGCTAAAACATAAATATTAAAAACAGGTGTGTAGAGCACCATTTTCACAAAGGTTAAATACTTATCACAGTTGCGGCAAAAGCAGTTAATAAGGTTTAAAAAAAATAAAAAGGAAAACATTTTTGCTCAACAGAATGACATACAC